>NC_064619.1:61973361-62294432 GCF_023898315.1 Schistocerca nitens | reverse complement strand
CTTCGTGGCAATTTTCTTCATAGGAACAACATGGAGACATAACGAAAGACATTTTCCATGTTTGAGAGATGGTGGGATGACATTAAGGATAAAGAGATGCAATGTTGTGAAAGAGAAACTAAATTAGGTTAGAGATAATTGGAATCATGCAAAAATATCAGAAAAATCTGAAGACAAGACGCAAATAAAAACTTATCCAGTAGTATGCAATTTATATATCAGATTCCTAGAGAAACATGCCCTCAGTGATCCAGATTTATGCCATTCGGAAAATAAGTAGTGCTCTTATCTGGACAGACAAGTGGCAAGAAGCCTTCAAAAAGTTAAAACAAGACTTCCTGTAAGATCATATATTACATCTCCCTGATTTGACTTTATCGTTCCATATGGGAACCGATTCATACGACTATGGCATTGCAGTTCATATTTTACATGATTAATGGAAAGTGAAGAACAAAGACAATCACACAATAACTTTTGCAGTTTAAATCTAAGGATCAGAAAAATTATTCTATTTCTGAGATGGAGCCCATGGATATTGTCTGTGGTTTTAAGAAGTTGAAAGGATTTCTATGGGGACACGAAGCTGTAGTTCATACTGGTCATAAGCACTTACGTATTTTAAAGAATATTGTCGTCTGTTAAAAATCAGACAGACAAGATGGGCATTATTACACAACAATTTGACTACGGTATATGATACGTAAGGGGTCCAGACAATAGCCTCGCTGATGGACTGTCCAGGTTGCCATACGCTTTTAGTGGTTGAGTCAGCTAAACTGATATCGAAGGAATCTTCAGAATAAAGTCTTTCGAAGATATTGAACGAAGAATGAAAGTAGACAATTTATGGACAATCATACGTTGCTATCAGAACGAGTATGGATGTCTGGAGGTAGTTAGATGAAATAAGATGCTAAAGACGATGAGACTGAAAAAGTAAGGACTTATTATGTAATTTATGAAGCTGTAATATATTTATGAAAGAATGAGCGTAGGGGAGAGTGGTGTCTATTTTGACCAGCCAAATATGTATCTGAGCTGTTACAATATTTTTACTGAATTTTGTGAGCACTTTACGGACCGAAAAACGCACTATAGTATGTCACTTTTAACAACATGATGAGAGAGGTAGCTGAGAGGGTATAATCGTGTTACAGGTGTGCAAAAGTAGAAGTGACAAATATAGCTAACTGTTTCCAGTGCAGTGTATATAATGTAACGATGCAACAGAAATATTCGCGGCCGACTCATAAAATCAGTTGTCCAACACCTCTGGTAACTGTGGATACATTCGGATACTGCTAGACATATTTTAGAAATTCGTTAAGCTATATACTTTACGTAATGCAAAAGACCAAGCAATGGTCATTAAATCTGTAGAATATTACTTTTAAAAATCGTAAAACCGAAATCATTGTTGTCTTATAACGGACGTCAGCTTCAAAACGGGACGATCCGCAAAAACAGACTGTGATAGTAAACCAGCCATCAAAACAGGTGTGGATTAACATGCTGCAATTATTCATCCTATTATTATTGCACAATTTTCCTTATTATTAGAATTTATTATATTATCATAGAGCAATAGTTAACCAATATACACTCCTGGAAATGGAAAAAAGAACACATTGACACCGGTGTGTCAGACCCACCATACTTGCTCCGGACACTGCGAGAGGGCTGTACAAGCAATGATCACACGCACGGCACAGCAGACACACCAGGAACCGCGGTGTTGGCCGTCGAATGGCGCTAGCTGCGCAGCATTTGTGCACCGCCGCCGTCGGTGTCAGCCAGTTTGCCGTGGCATACGGAGCTCCATCGCAGTCTTTAAGACTGGTAGCATGCCGCGACAGCGTGGACGTGAACCGTATGTGCAGTTGACGGACTTTGAGCGAGGGCGTATAGTGGGCATGCGGGAGGTCGGGTGGACGTACCGCCGAATTGCTCAACACGTGGGGCGTGAGGTCTCCACATTACATCGATGTTGTCGCCAGTGGTCGGCGGAAGGTGCACGTGCCCGTCGACCTGGGACCGGACCGCAGCGACACACGGATGCACGCCAAGACCGTAGGATCCTACGCAGTGCCGTAGGGGACTGCACCGCCACTTCCCAGCAAATTAGGGACACTGTTGCTCCTGGGGTATCGGCGAGGACCATTCGCAACCGTCTCCATGAAACTGGGCTACGGTCCCGCACACCGTTAGGCCGTCTTCCGCTCACGCCCCAACAACGTGCAGCCCGCCTCCAGTGGTGTCGCGACAGGCGTGAATGGAGGGACGAATGGAGACGTGTCGTCTTCAGCGATGAGAGTCGCTTCTGCCTTGGTGCCAATGATGGTCGTATGCGTGTTTGGCGCCGTGCAGGTGAGCGCCACAATCAGGACTGCATACGACCGAGGCACACAGGGCCAACACCCGGCATCATGGTGTGGGGAGCGATCTCCTACACTGGCCGTACACCACTGGTGATCGTCGAGGGGACACTGAATAGTGCACGGTACATCCAAACCGTCATCGAACCCATCGTTCTACCATTCCTAGACCGGCAAGGGAACTTGCTGTTCCAACAGGACAATGCACGTCCGCATGTATCCCGTGCCACCCAACGTGCTCTAGAAGGTGTAAGTCAATTACCCTGGCCAGCAAGATCTCCGGAGCTGTCCCCCATTGAGCATGTTTGGGACTGGATGAAGCGTCGTCTCACGTGGTCTGCACATCCAGCACGAACGCTGGTCCAACTGAGGCGCCAGGTGGAAATGGCATGGCAAGCCGTTCCACAGGACTACATCCAGCATCTCTACGATCGTCTCCATGGGAGAATAGCTGCCTGCATTGCTGCGAAAGGTGGATATACACTGTACTAGTGCCGACATTGTGCATGCTCTGTTGCCTGTGTCTATGTGCCTGTGGTTCTGTCAGTGTGATCATGTGATGTATCTGACCCCAGGAATGTGTCAATAAAGTTTCCCCTTCCTGGGACAATGAATTCACGGTGTTCTTATTTCAATTTCCAGGAGTGTAGATGTAGTTTCCATTATGCACTAACAGTAAACATACTATTTTGATCTGCACGTCAGGACACTTACAACAATACTCATGCATTACTTCAATGTTGATTCCGTAAATAAATATTACATTTCCAACAGGAAACAGGCTGTATATATTAACATCTGATGTAGCGCGAGAACACTTCAAACGCTCCATGAGAGAGGCAGGGTCAGAAGCGGATTATATATGTTGTATGTTACTAATCCGTAAGACCACTATTAACGATTAATGTTGTTGATGCATGACGATGAAGCTTAAAATTCTTTGGAGATTGAAAAATGTCTTCTATAGCAAACCAAAAAGAAAATCCGTTGACGGTGTTGTTCACAGTATGTGATTTGCATTAAAACACTTCGTTCAGTTTCAGCAGCAGTAAATATTCATATTTCAAGTTGACGGATACATTCACTGTCCGCGATGTCGATCCTAAGTTATAATAATAATGAAGTGTGACGAGGGCCTCCCGTCGGGTAGACCGCTCGCCTGGTGCAAGTCTTTCGAATTGACGCCACTTCGGCGACTTGTGCGTCGATGGGGATGAAATTATGATTATTAGGACAACACAACACCCAGTCCCTAAACGGAGAAACTCTCCGACCCAGCCGGGAATCGAATCCGGGCCCGTAGGATTAACAGTCTGTCACGCCGAACACTCAGCTACCGGGGGCGGACGATCCTATGTTGGAGAGCGGTTTTAAATTTCGTTGGTGAGCACAAATTTTCACGAGTCCCGTTGCATAGAACTGTGGAAATAAGACGCAGTAGCATCGAAACGTTACCAGCACAAATTGTTTCTCAGATTTAACTACCCGAGTTGATTTTCTGACAAGGTGTTTAGAACGATATCACACGAATCTATGACCCTATGCCCAAACACAATTATATGACTCTCTAATCCTATGGCTTGTACGTTGAAATCTTCATTAACACTATAGCAAGAGTAGGAAATTTACGAGTGGCATCCTCAAATTTCACCGCTAAACGTTCTGCGACTACGACTTCTGAAGCGGGGACTCCATAAAGGCACCAGAGTACTATGTTTGAATTAGAAATTATCTCCTTCGAGGTTACTTCCCATGGGCAGTCTGTACAAGTCACACGGGGTGTTATTGCTTAACGTATGAAAACGAACACATTACCATTTCAGCCCCCAAACTATCCATTCGATTACAAATGATGTTCAAAATGTGATTGTTATTCACTTCGTTTTCCCTCATTCTCATTGGAACGGCGTACAACGTTCTTGTCATGTGATGTGCTTACTACTTTATGCACAAACGACTGGAGTAGTTCCAACTTTCTGAACAGACATGGTTAGAAGTGATAACAGAAGCGAATCCGAAAACAATATGGGGTATGAAAACAACTTTGGAATTTGACTGGCCCTTAGTACGTGTAATTTCTGGAGTAAATTTGAAGGCTTTGATGTGAAGCGCTTGGTTATGAACGCTACTCCGCTATGCAAGACAGAGAGTTGTGGGGTGACTGTAAAAGCGAGTTTAATGAAGGTTATTAAGTTACAGTGGCCAGGCAGAGGACAAGGGAAATCCCGGGCAAGTGAGCACGGGGAATGTTTAATATCTCAGTGGAGAGATAAATTTAAGATATCACATTTCGCACGACTATAAAAACCACACAGACATGTTATTTACATATGTATATATTAAGTTTAGGTTACGATGAGACTGAGAACTTAGTGTTCTTCAGTCTTCTGAAAGCTAAACTTCTGAAAGCTGAACATACAGCAGCCTGTCAACTCCTTTTGACGTTTTGTTCTGAGCCCTCTTACTACAATGCACTCTCGGCAGTTAAGGTAGATACATTCGTATTTAATTTTATTATTGTAATTATTTTAATATTATTATTATCAGATATAATCGTTATTTGGCACTGCTCATGAATAAAATTACGTTAAACTGCAGATATTTTATTCTTAATTGTAAAAATATACGATAACAGCAACCAACGGCATTCTTCATGCGGACGTGCCCACTGGAAGAGATCCACCTTTCTCTATGTCACTGCAGTGTGAGTTGCTAAGCAACCGTCGCTCTATACCCACATCCTTCGACGAAAAAAGGAATTGTTGAAGTATAAAACCGAACACTGTAAAAATGTGACGGATATGAAAGACCATGTAATTTAAGTTCTTTCATATCTCGTCTGATTAGCCACAAATAATATGTTACATAAAGTCAAAAACACGACAGAACCAGTTGCGACAAAACTATTCAAAGAAACGAGATTGCAGTGCATTCTGATGGTCGGTGGCAGCGCGGTTACTCTTTTTTGGTTGCTATTCTTGTCAACAATGAAACATTGAAAAAAAATGGAAAATTTAATAATAAAAGCCATCTCCTGTCTTTTCAGTACCGTTTGTGGTATGCCAATGCACATTTCGAAGCCACCGCCCTGTTATCAGGATTTCAGTTCGTGTAAAAGAACTTCAACTGCAACGTAAATACGGTAGAAGTGCATGTTAGTGGGAGTCCATCCCACATCCATTCGTAGCAGCCACTTACAAAATTGTGGTGAACTATGTACAGAAGTACAGAAGAGCAAATGCAATTTCGTTGTTAGTACTTGAGAGCATGCCAGCGAATTTGGTTTCTCTCTCTTATATATGGCGTCACAACGAAGCCGCTTCTACGAGCTTTTTACGCTGTTACATCATACACCGGTATCAAAAGCATTTTTACAAGTTTCTAACAACATGCAAAATTGCATGGATATTTAAGTGGCACAAAAATAACATATATAACTTACATGTAATAGTGCTTAATTTTTGCACGAAAACTACATGAAGAAAAGGTGCCAGTCTGTTGAAAATACAGAAAACCATTCCAGCTGCATTAGGTCTTCTTGTGTTCTATTTTGATTACGTTATTTTGATTTAGCGCAACTTAAACTCAGTGCGTCTAGGCGGCTAACCTTCGTGGATTCAGTTGGTAAGTTGCTGCTTGACATTGCGAGACACTATTACAAATGTCTTACTTCAGCTATACATCAAAGAAATACGTTTGGTGGACTAGTTGCTGGTGAAGATTTGATATATATTTCTAGTTAGTTCTTTCCTTACTCCCTGATGCACTTCTTTTTTGTGAATTAGGGCTGGCCAAACGATACTCGCGTTCGAACGGGTTCGAGTTTTCCCGATGGTTCGCAGCGTTTGACGAAGAATCGAGCTTGTTAGAAAAATCATGTCACATTTCGCTCACGCTGCGCTAGTTAAAGGGATACCCAAGAAACTATCAACAATCCACAACAAGAAGATATGACTCTGCTCAAAATTCAACATTTTCGTGAAACACTGGAGGAAACAGCATTACTGCACAGACTCCAAACAAGTTCTCCTACAGTAAAGGTATATATAGGCAGAGGTACAGATACATGCAACTAAGAGTCAAGACATTATTACTACCTGCTTAATAACTTGTCTCTCCGTCTTTGGAACGACATATATCACTGGATGTGCGCATCTGGGATGCAACCGTTTGTCAGTGGGTTTGTGGAGGTATGTGGCAGTAGATGTCTACGTACAGGTAACGTAATTCGCATACATTCCCATTTGCTGCCCATATCTTCGCTAGGGTGAGCCCCCATCAATGTCTGCTGCGCTTTCATACTTCTTTTACCGCCTCATGGGCCATCAATTCCATCAGGCAGCATCCAGCGTTGCTGTGGGCAGTGATCGCAATGTTTTGACTTATCAGTGAGCATGTAAGCTGTTATTTAAGTACAGGTAGCAGACAGAGAAGAAAATTTTGTACTACAAAAATTGTTACTGAACCAAACCAAGTATTCGTTAAGGTTTACCAAGTATATTGAAAATGAGCAGTTGACTCCCTGTTCACATATCAGAGTAAGTGATAAAACGTTACCAGTCACTAATCAGTCTGAAAACAAGACAGCAACATTTAGCAATTGATCAAGAATTAGATTCCGAACAAACGATGTATACCACAATAAAGTGACTATAATTTTTATAGCGAGAATGAATTACAGCGGTAAGATCCGTCTTGATGATAGTACCATCGGACGTCACTAGATAGCTGGCAAGGTAAACTTGAGAACTGGACAGAATCGCGTTCGCACTCTCATATTTATTTGTTAGTTGCCGTGTTTCACAGCTATTTTTGTTACTAAAATCAGTATGTATTAAATCTCTACGTAAGATCTTTGTGGTAGTACCAACAAAATTCACTAGCTTGCAGACCGATCAAAATATCGAACAAAATCGGAGATTTCCCAGACTCTGACCTAAATCGTTCGGATTGTTCGGATCGTGTTCAGACACAGCGCGATTTTCAATATACTTATAACACTTGGCAGAGGGATAAAATTATGTCTGCTAATATTTAAAATCGTTAATTACGTATTTTTTAATTACGAGATTTTGTAGCTAAAACGGGCAAATATCGGTAGCTTCTTTACCAACGACTTTCTGTATCACGAATAACTGAATAACATTTAAGTTTAAAGAAATTTCCCATTTAGAATCTCTAACACGGTTACTCCAACTCTGCTTTTAGTTTTTCAATCAGATGAGGGCGTAGTGGGCAAATAATGTATTTTCATAAAATTTTGGGATCATATATCTGACTTAAGTGATATTAACGTAAAACACCGTTTCTTGTACTTTCATTCAAACTATCCACATGAGCAAAATAAAATTAGCTAGCAGCCCGAGAGTTTTCAAATTCAGTTGTACGAGACAGGGTCGCTTACTACTCACTTTTTAATTTTCCAACCATAAGTAACAGATTTTTTGCTGCCTTTTCATAGAGCAGTTGTATAGTAAACAGAGCAACTTCAAAATTTAAATCTTACGCAAGACTTTGCCCAACAGTTCTCACACAAAATAATAAAACATAAAAATCTTCTACTCGTAGGCGCCACTTTCATTTACCAAAACAAAAACTATGCCACTTCATGCACAATTTTTCCAAACTAGTCCCATCTCAATACATGCGCTTATTAATTAGTTCAGATGATATCCACAATAGCTCCGAATAGACAGGCGTCGCATTTTATCTATATGTTACCGCAACTGCTGTATAAGAGCGACCCTAGCCGTATCTACGTCTTGACCTAGACCAACTTCCCCTGTATCATTATATAGAATTGAACAATTCGGTTCCCTTACAACACCGTACTTCATTACAAGGTTCAATAAAACAATTAAAACTGGTGGTCGGGTATTTTCATGATTGGTATGTCCTGTTGTGGTTTATTAGGTGTGCCGACGGTGGATTTCATAATGACCGCCAGTCCGCCACCTCCTCTGTCAACTAGACTCGGAACTAATTACGACCACGAGATAACACACCAAATCCATATAAAACAAATGTACAACACTTCAGTTACGCATTTATCAATTCAATAACATTATCTACTCTTTTCTGGTGCATTCCTCGAGGTATACGACTTATAGTGCGAACGTTTCGAATATGAGATTTTGTTCCTATGAATCGCTCTGTTGACAATTGATATATAACATTCTCCCATTTAATAGTGTTAGAAGACTTTATATTTAGGCCAGGATCTTATTCTAGAAAGAGCCAAACCCAGGTTTCGACCTTACCATTTACGACGGTTTTATTCAGTTTACTAACAAATTAAAATACCTCGGACTACTCCTCGTTCGGCAACTAGCGTCGAATTCTCATCTATTAATTACAGTTACAGAACTTGCAGAAAATCATTAGTAAGTATCCTGATCATGCCGTTCTAAAAGGTGGGGGGGGACTTCAACTCGCCAGGTATAGATTGGGGGTGTTATGCCATCAAAACTGGTGCCAGGGACAGAGTTTCATGGGTCATTGTTCTGGATGTCTTGTCCGAAAATTACCTTCAACAGACAGAACCAACTCGTGAGAGTAATATCTCAGACCTCCTGGCAACTAAGACACCTGAACTTACCGAGTCACTTAACATAGAGGAAGGTATCAGTGATTATAAAGCTGTGACAGCATATAGGACGACTGGTCCTACAAGGAATGTTAAGTAACGTCGGAAGATATATCTGTTCAGCAAAGGTGACAAATTTCAGAATATCTCAGTAGTCAGCATCAAATATTCGGTGATGAGGACGAAGATGTGGGGAACAAATGGAAAAAACTCAAGGTATCGTTCAATATTCCGTAGACAAGTATGTTCTGAGTAAGGCTTTGAGAGATGGGAAAGATCCACCATGGTTTATTAGACGTGTTAGAAAAGAGGTATGTAAATACAGAGCACTTAATCTCAGATTCAAGAAAAGTTAAAACCTAGCCGACAAACAAACTCTGAACGAAGCGAAAATGAGCGTAAGGAGAACAACGAGAGAATCATTCAACGATTTTGAAAGTAAGACGTTGTCAACTGACCTGAATAAAAGCCCTAAGAGATTTTGATTGAATGTAAAATCAGTGTGTGAGTCAAAATCATCTATTCATTCTCTCAGCGACCACACCAACGCCGAAACGGAAGATAAAAGAGAGAAGGCCGGAATACTTAATTCGTTCTTCCGCAGTTGTTTCACTGTGGAAGATCGTAACACTGTCCCTCCTGTCAATCGTCGTACGAACGTCAAAATGGCAGATGTTGAGTTAACCGATAACGGAACTGAAAAGAAGCTGCAAAAGGTTAGTAGTGGAAAGGCGTCAGGACCAGATGAAATACCCATCAGATTCTATAAAGATTATGCGAAAGAACTTGTTCCCCTCCAAGATGTAATTTATTGTAGATCGCTTGAGCAGCGAAAGGAAAAAAGCGCAGGTCACTCCCGTTTTAAGAAAGGAGGCAAGACAGATCCACACAATTGTAGACCTATATCGTTGAAGTCAATCTGTTGTAGAATTATGGAACATGTTTTATGCTCAAGTGCTATGATGTTTTTGGAAAATGAATATCTCCTCTATAAGAATCATCATGGATTTCCCCAACCGAGAGCCTGCGGAACTCATATCGTTCTGTTCCTACGTAAGATCCAGAACGCAGTTGACGACGGTGCTCAAGTTGATGCCGTGTTCCTCGATTTCAGTAAGGCATTTGACTCTGTCCCCGCACTGCCGTATACTGAAAATGATACGAGCTTGCGGAGTGTCGGAGGAGACCTGCGATTAGATTCAAGACCTTCTTGCAGATGGAACTCTACACGTCGCTCTTAACGAAACAACATCGACAGACGCAAAGGTAATATCCGGAGTACCACAAGGAATTGTGATAGAACAGTTGCTGTTTGCAATATGTACAAACGATCTAGTAGAAAGCATAGGGTGCAGATGATGCAGTTGTCTATACCAAAGTATCAACGCTAGAAGAGAGTAAGAATTTGCAGAACGGCCTGCAAAAAATTGATGATTGGTGCAGGCTCTGACAGTTGGCCCTGCATGTAGATAAATGTAACATATTGCGCATACATAGGAAAAGAAATCTACTACTGAACAGCTACACTATTGAGCACAAACAGCGTCTGCCGTAAAATATCTAGGCCTGACTATCCAGAGCGACCTTAAGTGGAACGACCACATAAAATAGATAGAGGGGAAAAGCAGATACCACACTCAGATTCATCGGAAGAATCTTAACGAAATGTAACTCATCCACGAAAAATGTCACTTACAAGGCTCTTGCTGGCCCGATTCTTGAGTATTGTTAATCTATCTGGAATCCGTACCAGTTAACACTGATAGAGGAGAAAGAACACATTCAACGAATAGATGCGCGTTTCGTCACGGATCGTTTAGCTGGCGAGAGAGCGTTACGTAGATGCTAAATGAAAATCTACTGGCAGACGTTACAAGAGAGGCGTTGTGCATCACAGAGAGATTTACTATTGAGATTTCGGGACAGCACTTTTCAGTAGGAGTCAGACAATATATTACTTTTCCCCACTTACATCTCGCGTATTAAACACGAGGAGAAAATTCGAGAAACTAGACCCAATACGGAGGTTTACCGACAATCGTTCTTTCCACGCACTGTTCGCTAGTAGAACAGGGTTGGAGGAATCAGATATTGGTACCGAAAGTACACATCACCACACACCATTAAGTGGCTTGCGGAGTATGATGTAGATGTAGATGTACTCATCCAACAGAAAGCCCATTTGACTAAAACTATTAAAACAACTAACAGGCCGAACGTGCATATTACATCCCACCACTATTGTACACACTTACAAAATCTTGATCCGGCCCATCCTCTGCTGTGTAAATGTTGCATGGATCCCCGCCCACCAAAGTCCCTGCAAACCCCTGAACGTCAAGTCCCTCCAAACCCTCGACTGCCATGTCTCTCCAAGCCCGCGAACGCCGTGCACTCCATCACTCTTTACGCATCCCTTTACCTTCCCCCACCTGGATGCTCTATCATCTGATCAAATTCCCGACCCTCCTTACTCACATCAGCCGGCCGGAGTGACCGTGCGGTTCTAGGCGCTACAGTCTGGAGGCGAGCGACCGCTACGGTCGCAGGTTCGAATCCTGCTTCGGGCATGGATGTGTGTGATGTCCTTGGGTTAGTTAGGTTTAATTAGTTCTGAGTTCTAGGCGACTGACGACCTGAGATGTTAAGTCGCATTGTGCTCAGAGCCATTGGAACCTTACCCACATCGAGCACCTCAACATCTGCTTTACTGTCCGCAGACAAGATTCCAATCACCCCATTGTCTCCCCTCTGTTCAACAACCCCGGAATGTTGCCTCGCCTTCACAAACACATCCCTTCGTCTCTATACAAACTCCATGTCCAATCCCAACGAAACTTCAGCGAACTCCCTCTCCCAGACAATGAGATAAGCTCAGATGTTTATCCCTCCTACAAACTTTAACTCTTCCTCACCTATCCCATTCCACATCGGGCCTCCTCTCACCTTTCCCTCTCCATCCATCCCCATCCCTTTCTTATTTTAACTACTGCCCTACCCACACGACACCCACTGTATTTTCCACCGACTTTATTTCCCACTATACACCTTAACTCCTGCCTCTCATACCCTTAGTTTTCCTACCTAACAGATCCCTACCTTTGTACCCACACCCCTCAACTATATGGGACTTCCTTTCCCTACCCGCAATATTTCTAACACTGGTGCGGGAATTTCCCATTTTAAGTGAATTTGCAGTGTTTGAGTGTATCTAGCAGAAGAATTTTACCCTCCTGCGACATATTTTAAATGCATATACTTTTGTTTTTTTACTGTCTGTCTTTGATTTTTACTTTAAAGTGGAAAACAGCCTCAAATTTTTTCTGTATAGTCTTATCATTAAAAAAAGCCGGCACAGTAGGTCAGCGTGTTAAAACTGGCATTGTAGGTCAGCGTGTTTCGTCAAACGGTTAGATGCTATCTGTAATAAAAAAGACTGAGTTAATGCATCAGCGATGAACTTGAACAAGCTTCAGCGCACATCTGCCCCGAACAAACACAACGAGTAATAACGAACCAAATAAGTTAAAGAAAAGTGACCCGCCTGGTTTGAGGCGCCATGTCACGGATTGCGCGGCTTCTCCCGCCGGAGATTCGAGTCCTCCCTCGGGCATGGGTATGTGTGTGTAGTTCTTAGCGTAATTTAGTTTAAGTAGTGCGTAAGTCTAGGGACAGATGACCTCAGCAGTTTGGTCCCTTAGCAATTCACACACATTGGAACATTTTGGTGTATTTCAGAAACAGCATAATATTTATCTTTTGGATCTGTGGCTCTTGTCCTTTCTTTCCGCGTTTGCAATTAAATAATAGGCTATAGATTCCATCTTTTTGCGACCACACTGTTTTTTCTTTTTACTCAAACATGTTTCAGCATCTCTGTGCCATCATCAGTAGATTATTGTTTATGTGTGTGCAGTGTGCCGGCCGCTGGTGGCCGAGCGGTTCTAGGCGCTTCAGTCTGGAACCGCGCGACCGCTACGGTCGCAGGTTCGAATCCTGCCTCGGGCATGGATGTGTGTGATGTCCTTAGGTTAGTTATGTTTAAGTAGTTCTAAGTTCTAGGGGACTGATGACCTGAGATGTTAAGTCCCGTAGTGCTCAGAGCCATTTGAACCATTTTTTTGTGTGCAGTGTACTCTGAACGCTAAAGAAGAAGGATCAGTCACAACAAAATATGAGAAACTATCAGTGCAGGACACCATACAGTTTCTCCTGCAAAACCATATAATGTAAAATAACATTATCAATAAACAAAAACTCACTGATGATGGCACAGTGGTGCTGAAACGTGTTTGGATGACAAGAAAAAAATTGTGTGTTTGCAAAAAGGAGGAAGCTACACCCTGTAATATGTGTCTACCATCCTAAAATCAATGACACTTACGATCTTTAACTTTTTATCTTTTCTTGAGAACACCATTCGCTAAATCGGTGTTCTTTCTCGTCTCTTATGACCACGATATCGATGTGAAACTCTGATGTTCCTTCGCTTCCTAAGAGGTTCTAAACAGTCTAAGCTACTTGTGTACCCATTAAATGCTCATGCTCTGTGACAACATCAGTTTCCAGATTGTCTCCCGCAGTCGCTAGTAAGAGCTCGTCATTTTCTCTTCACCTCCGAGAGAACGACAGACGCTGACCGCAAAGGAACCGCCTGCCCATCGGCTAATCTCTGTTCGCGCGCAGCCTCCTGTACCGGCTCGATAGCTGGTTCGTCGGCTAATCCCTGATAGCGGATAAGCGCATTTTCAGGCCATCGCTACGGCAGCCGGGATCGACTTCATTACCCTTCGTCCTAAATTAATGGCTCGCCGCGTAAATCGGATCTCGCTTCCACTAGATCGAAAGCGGCGGCGTGTTAGCATGCATGTAGTTACTGCTGAGTCGACGGGACTGGGAGTCCTGTCGGCGCCGAAGGACGGAGTTCACTGAAAACATTTGTACTACATTTCGGTACAGGCAATCAAGTAAAAGACAGAGAAATCATGTGTATGTAATGGAAGAAGGTCCGGATCTAGGAGTAGCGTATTTTGATAAGTAATCAAAACGTCCTGGGACCCGGTTTCGAAACCAGCCACCGCTTAAACTGTGAATGAAAATCATCAGCAATGGCTATTCGTTTGGGAGAGATCCAGTGACCTTGTTGACCACTGTAGCGTTTCACAAGAACGAAGACAAACAGTAGAAACTATCACCGTGTGTGGGTGGGATTATCTTGCTGAAATGAGAGTCTAGGGCTATTGCCCTTAGGGTGGGAAATGCCTCTACACCCCGGAAGAACCACCAGTGGTCTACGACAAGAGAATGCAGAGTGCAATGGAAACCACTGTAATGTGTAGCCAAAAGATATGTGTCCTGTAAATGAAAAAATGTCACTGTATTCTCTCCACTGTCAAAAGATTCTGAATTAGTCCACTATTCATACCTGTGCGAGGCTACTGCCAATGGCGCGGTAACTATTAGAAAAAGCTTGAATAATCAACGAAATAGTGAAAATTAAGAGTAGGAGAGAGGAATAGCAGATATTTGAACGTGGTAGGGAAGCTAGGAAACCTGAAAAGAGGAATGTAAAGGCTCAGATAGATGTATTGGAGGGCAGTTAAATGAACTGGAAGGAAGGGGAGGATATCTGGGCACACGAATATAGGGTACTATGAATAGTAGGATAAAATGGTATACTTGCAGTAGAGTTCATTACGAATGAGAAAGTTGGAAAGAGAGTGTGTTAGAGTGAACAGTTCAGGTGACAGGCTTGTTCTCATCGGAATCACAACAAATCAACGCCAATAACAGTAGCTCAGGTAAACATACCGACGTCGCAGCCTAATCATGAAGATGTTGAGAAAGTGTATAAGGACATGAACTGTTAATTCAGAATGTGTAAAAACGATAGTGTTATAATCACGGGGGTTGAAACGCGGTAGTAGGCGAACGAATGTAAGAAACAGCTATGGGAGAATATGGATTTGATAGCGGGAGTGAGAGAAGTGAAAGACTGCTTCCGTTCTACAATAAACTTCAGCGAGTAGGAACACACCGTGAAGAGTCACAAGAGGAGGTCGTATGCTTGGAATAGGCCTGGAGGTATGGGAAGATACTAGATGTATTATATCATAGCCAGATAGAGATTTCGAAATGAGATATTAAATTGGAAGGTGTACCCAGGGGCAGATATGAACTTGGATTACAGTTTAGTAATTGTGAACAGTAGACTGAAGTTGAAGGGGTACACCCAGAGAAATCAGTTTGCAAAGCAGTGGCATACTCTAACAGTGTGGAATGATCAAATACGTTTGAAATTCTCTAAGGCTAGAGATACACCTTTAATGAATGTCAAAGTATGCGGTTCACTTGAAACGGAATTGATATATCTACGAAGGCCAGTCCTAAATTTCTCGTATGTAAACAAGGGTACAAGGAAGGTAACAGTGCATAAACCTTAGGTACCAGTAAAAAAAAAAAAACTACGCACCACGTAGGAAGTACAGGGTGTTTCAAAAATGACCGCTATATTTGAAACGGCAATAAAAACTAAACGAGCAGCGATAGAAATACTCCGTTTGTTGCAATATGCTTGGGACAACAGTACATTTTCAGGCGGACAAACTTTCGAAATTACAGTAGTTACAATTTTCAACAACAGATGGCGCTGCAAGTGATGTGAAAGATATAGAAGACAACGCAGTCTGTGGGTGCGCCATTCTGTACGTCGTCTTTCTGCTGTAAGCGTGTGCTGTTCACAACGTGCAAGTGTGCTGTAGACAACATGGTTTATTCCTTAGAACAGGGGATTTTTCTGGTGTTGGAATTCCACCACCTAGATCACAGTGTTGTTGCAACAAGACGAAGTTTTCAACGGAGGTTTAATGTAACCAAAGGACCGCAAAGCGATACAATAAAGGATCTGTTTGACAAATTTCAACGGACTGGGAACGTGACGGATGAACGTGCTGGAAAGGTAGGGCGACCGCGTACGGCAACCACAGAGGGCAACACGCAGCTAGTGCAGCAGGTGATCCAACAGCGGCCTCGGGTTTCCGTTCGCCGTGTTGCAGCTGCGGTCCAAATGACGCCAACGTCCACGTATCGTCTCATGCGCCAGAGTTTACACCTCCATCCATACAAAATTCAAACCCTCAGCGCCGCTACCATTGTTGCACGAGAGACATTCGCTAACGATATAGTGCACAGGATTGATGACGGCGATATGCATGTGGGCAGCATTTGGTTTACTGACGAAGCTTATTTTTACCTGGACGGCTTCGTCAATAAACAGAACTGGCGCATATGGGGAACCGAAAAGCCCCATGTTGCAGTCCCATCGTCCCTGCATCCTCAAAAAGTACTGGTCTGGGCCGCCATTTCTTCCAAAGGAATCATTGGCCCATTTTTCAGATCCGAAACGATTACTGCATCACGCTATCTGGACATTCTTCGTGAATTTGTGGCGGTACAAACTGCCTTAGACGACACTGCGAACACCTCGTGGTTTATGCAAGATGGTGCCCGGCCACATCGCACGGCCGACGTCTTTAATTTCCTGAATGAATATTTCGATGATCGTGTGATTGCTTTGGGCTATCCGAAACATACAGGAGGCGGCGTGGATTGGCCTCCCTATTCGCCAGACATGAACCCCTGTGACTTCTTTCTGTGGGGACACGTGAAAGACCAGGTGTACCGCCAGAATCCAGAAACAATTGAACAGCTGAAGCAGTACATCTCATCTGCATGTGAAGCCATTCCGCCAGACACGTTGTCAAAGGTTTCGGGTAATTTCATTCAGAGACTACGCCATATTATTGCTACGCATGGTGGATATGTGGAAAATATCGTACTATAGAGTTTCCCAGACCGCAGCGCCATCTGTTGTTGACAATTGTAACTACTGTAATTTCGAAAGTTTGTCTGCCTGAAAATGTACTGTTGTCCCAAGCATATTGCAACAAACGGTGTATTTCTATTGCTGCTCGTTTAGTTTGTATTGCCGTTTCAAATATACCGGTCATTTTTGAAACACCCTGTATCTTGATGGCAGGACGTATCTTGATAGCAACGGAAATCGGGAGATGTGATATATATGTACGGACAAAGAAATGATTTCAATTCCAGGAAAAATGACGATATATTCAAGACAAAGAGCTCTGCGAATTGAGAAAGTCAGTAACGTATAAGTCCACGTTTGGCCCTTATCCAAGCAGTTATTCAGCTTGTAATTGATTGACAGGGTTGCTGGATGTCCTCGTGAGGGATATCGTGCCAAGTGCTGTCCAATTGGCGCTTTAGCTGGTGTAGTTGGGTGCCCTGTCCATACTGCTTCAGTCGTTCTTCGTTTGGGAGAGATCCGATGACTTTGTTGACCGCTGTAGCGTTCCACAAGAACGAAGAGAAGCAGTAGAAACTTTTGCCGTGTGTGGTCTGAATTATCTTGTTGAAATATGAGCCTAGCACGGTTAGCTACGACAGGCAACAAAACGGGAGGTAAGAGTATCGTATCGCTGGTGACAGGTTGGTACAGCACTGTTGTGGCCACTTGAGAGAGACAGAGCGCGCATGTGCTTTGGCAGGAATTTCTCAGGCATCAAATATCAAAGGGTTGCCGCCACCTGAAGCTTTTGTTTGCGGGATTATTGTGACATCCGGTCTGTGAGCTGCACTATGCGATTGGTGCGTGGTACGGTCCAGCTGACGGCCAGTTCTTTGCGACAGAAAGATTTTTAACAGTATAATTATGTGCTGTGTGTTATCTTTACGGCATTCGTTGTGCAATCGAAATAAAAAGCTACCAACCTAATTAATTCTTTTCGATAGATTTTAAAAGACTTGTATCTCCCTAAACAGCACTGATATAACACCTGCAAATTGAAGTTTATAAATAAACAGTATATCTTCTTCTGCTATGTATTTGAATTTCCTGTCGTGAGATCCCTCTTCTCCATCACAGACCCGCCAATTTCCGAGAGGGGGAGTGGAGGGAGACGGCTGGGGTATTTCCTAGAGTAGAGGGTTTAATTAATTTATCAATTTAATTACTCATTTAATCAATTTTATAGAGTGAGATGGAGCAATAGGAATAACTCAGGCCTGAAAGTACACTTGTATCAACGAGGAGGAGGGACTGAGTGTTGGAGGTTTGCAGAGGTGCAGGGAGGACGAGGGGAAGGATTAGGGATGGGGGGGATTTCTTGGAAGGACGGATTATCCCCGACGGCCACGTCGTCACTGCTGCAAGCCATTCTCACCGGCACGCCAGAAACCATGGGAACTTGGTGATGCAGCGGAACGCGCAGTCTGCAAACGGGTTCGCCTCCTTTGGAGAGACGACACCATGTTCTCCACACCGATGATTGTAATCGAGCCTCAGTAAAGAAGTCATTCTAACCATCATAGGGGCTTCCTCCGTTGCCCAACATCCTCCCTTAGCAGAGAGATATCAGAGTCATCCTGCTATAACTGGTGTCAGGACGACTGCTGTGGATGAAAGTAAGGAAAGAGATGGACGTCCGAAAGAAAGCAGCCAGAATCTTGGGTCATCTCCAGCAGGAAAGTCTTACGCAACAATACGAGCAGGTGCCGAACTGAATGTCTTGTTTGAGTCTGTGTGGTTGTTTTCCTATCTTTGCTTCGTTTGATCATTTTTTTTTTTTGGTTCTACTAATGCTTAGGTTGGTAGTTAGTATGCAATATGGAGAAGCAATTTTCAGCTGAGGACGCTATTCCGCAGTTAAAAAGTTAAGTAGCTCGGTTACAGGCAGAATTGTAGCAACTAAAAGAGTATAGTAGGAAATGAACGCTCGATAGTACACCCCTCCTGGATACCAACAGCTCTACACTGGTAACACCATTTTCAGGGGAATCAGCGGAGAATATCTTTGGATTTTTGGATAATTTGGACACAATTGCTATTTCAGGAGATTGGAATAATAAGAAATTGCTGAGTGCAGCGAATTTAAAACTACCACGAGACGCTGGGATGCATGCGATGTGCCACAAAAATTTAAGGGAACCACAAGCGTTCGATATCTTGAGGTTTGGTTGAAAGATATAGAAGGAAGAATACATCGAGATATCGCCAAGCGCTGATTAGTGTGTTTCAAAAGCATGCGGAATCATTATAGAGTTTTGTAGAACGTATTCGCAAAATTGATGTCGATACACAGCACTTGATATCGCTAACGAAGCGATATTACTGGAAGATGAGCAATGAGTGCTAGACACATTTTATAGGGGTTACAGCCATAAATGTCTCGAAGACTTCTATTGGACCTTCCAAAGACTGTAAACGAAACAGTATAAATGAACTTGATGTGGTGACCAAGCCAGGAGAAAATGCAGCTATCGAAAGGTACCTGGATAGCTAATTTAGAAGTGATAGATCAAGAGCAATTGGAGTGGGATGGCCTATTAAACTAGTCAACACTGGGACAGCCTGTCAGCTATGTGACACTAAGAAATAAAATAGCACATCCAGACAGACAGGCAAGGAGGACATGGGTAGACTTTTGGAAGAATAGATTGCGTTGTTTGATCCTCCTGTCCCATAATCTGCTATACTACGAGATCAACATCAGATACCCTCTGGAAACGAAGCACCTGTTTATAACAAACCATAATGTTTTTGTATGCCCATCGTTTGGCAGGAGGTCTCTGGGACAACGGCCGTTTACTAATGTGACAAAATAAAACACCTACAGCCGTTTTTATGATTTTATTTTATACAAAATTAAATCATAAGGGCGCCTGTAGGTGTTTTATTTTGTCACAACTATACTGTTCTCCTGAAAGCTTGCAACAGAAGACAATATAAATACAGCAGCTACAATATGAGGTAATACAAGTACTTAATACCCCCGGGTCAGCACCATTCATCACCGTTGTGAAAAAGTTGACACAAGGCAGCAACGGATATCAGTTCTGTTGTGACTGTAACTACATAAATAAAAAAAACAATGAAATGAAATGAAATGATCGTATGGCATTGTTGGCCGGGAGGCCCCATGCGGGGAAGTTCGGCCGCCGTATTGCAAGTTCTTTTTAGTTAACACCACTTCGGCGACTTGTGAGTCAATGATTATGAAATGACGATGAAGAACACACAACACCCAGTCATCACGAGACAGAGAAAATCCCTGACCCCGCCGGGAATCGAGCCCGGGACCCCATCGGACGCCTACCCAATGCCACAAGTATCGGAAACAGTAGAAAATCTGGGTTAGTGTCAGTATTTTACAACTGTGGACCTATTAAGTGTAAATCCTAAATCAGATGTAACGCCTGAAGATTGTTGAAAGATGTCAATCCCTTCTGGTCATTATCAATATTGTCACATACCTTTTGTTCTGAAAAGTGCACCTGCTACTTTCTAGTAATTATTACGAGAGTTGGAACTTTAATAGTGGCACCTATTTATATACAGCTCGAACAAAACACATAGGTGTTTCAAAGTTTTACTGACCTTCAAAGTAGTCACCAGCGTTATGTACAACCCGTTGCCAGCGATGTGAAAGTCGTAGGATACTCTTAGCAGCGCCAGTTGTGTTGAAAGTTCGAGCGGCGCGGTCTGTTACCCGACGAATTGGTAGCAGTTCTGAAGTAAATGCCGTGAAGTATTTCCTTCAGTTTAGAAATCGAGTTGAACTCACGAGGGCATAAGTCAGAGAACTGCAGTATGTGGTATAGCACTTAGCAGCCCCATCAGTCAAACAAATCAGTTACAGATTGCACTGTACATGCTTGAGCATTGTCCTGCAAAATGATGGCCAGGTCCTGCAGACAGTGTCATCACTATACTGTTCTTTTTTGGAACACAACCTACGACCAGCTTAGAGATAGAAGTGATGACACTTTCTACAAATTCGTCGGTCAATAGACCAAGCCGCTCGAACTGTCAACACTACCGGTACTGCTAAGAGTATCCTACGATTTCCACATCGCTGGCAACGGGTTTTACACAATGTTGGTGACTATTTTGAAGGTCAGTAAGACTTTGAAACACATATCTGTTTTGTGCGAACCGTAAATAAATAGTTGCCACTATTAAAATTCCAACCCTCGTAGATAGTATGTTGTCATGATTAAAACCGAAGCAATATATGGTGTGTATTCGTGGGTTTTCCCAGCGACTATGCAGCCTGAAAGTCTCTCAGAAATGCAGCAAGATTTACTGACCTTTGTAGTACGAATTTTCGACAGCATAATATGCCATCATCATCAGGTTACTCCTGCTCACAGGCAGCAGAAGTAATTTGGTGATGGTATGTTATGTGGCCAGAGATTCGCTCTACAACAATTAATCAATATGGCTGCATGCCCAAAAGAATTTCGAAAAATACTTGGTGTATTTAGGTGAAATGGTTGTATATTACAAAGATATCAAGGAACATAGAGTGGCATTATGTGAAGTTTTCGATTGTCTTCTATGGGCAGAATGGTTAATCCTTAGTCTGGAACAGTGCCACCTCATTTTACAAGAAGTTCGTTACTTCGTCAGTTTATTGGCTAAAATGGTATTACCACCTGTCAGTGACTTCTCGATGCCGTAAGAAGTTCTGTGACACCCATTAGCATAAAGAAGTTTTGCAATCTTGTTTATGCTTCACCAATATTTATAACAAGCACGTCTGACAATTCGTTGCAATTGCAAGGCCCTCACACAGTTGATAAGGAAAGGGATAAGGTTTCATTGGTCACCAGACTATGAAGCATGTCTTTTAAATCTAAAAGATTTGTTAACAACTAATCCAGTTCTTACCTTTCCAGATTTTCAGAAACAGTTTGTACTGTCATACAACTCCAGCAATTTTTAATTAGGTTGTGTCTTGAGTCATAAACAGATGGACAGGAACACTCCATAGAATATGCATCCAGACAACTTAACCAAACAGAAAGCAATTATTCAACAACTGAGAAAGAAACATTGGCACTAATATTTAGAATAACTCATTTCTTATGTTATTTATGTGGACATCAGTAGTAACTGATCACACAGCACTTACATAAATCATTATTAGGGCTCAAGAATCTAGAGGGAAGTTGCATTTCAGTGAGTTTGATTTTGCAGTAATATATCTTCCAGGAAGTTCACGCACAAATGCAGATGATCTGACCTACAAAGTATATGCCATGGAATGTGATGGCATAGACAAGGCTGAATGGACTGAATTACTAAACAATATTCAAATGGTCAGCAGTTCACCTGAGAGCCACAGTTTAGTATGGATGATGGAGTATTGTACATGAAGTCGAGATGTGGGTTAGATATCATAGTGCCAGAACTACTTCAAAACGAAGTGTTGAGGCAGTCCATGATTCGATTTTAGCGGTCCACACTTTTCACACAGAAACAGAACGCAGAGTAGTTGAAAATTACCAGTTGGTAGCATACAGATAATATGTCAATTTCTACATAAAAATTTGCAAAGGGCACAGAGCAGTCACCAAACCCAGATAAACCATTTCAGATGCCTGAGTTGGATGTCCTTGGGCCTTTTGTGGAAACAAGTCAGTACCATTTGACGACAACTGATCTTTTTCACGTTGGTTTCTACAATAGCCATAGTGAAATAGTCGGCCAAAATAGCAATGTTAAACCGATGTACACCAATTCATAACGCCTGAAAGAGTAATAACTGACAATGGGATAAAGTTCATATCGCATTTAATGAAGCACTTAAGCCAGTCATTGTTCAAATGGCTCTGAGCACTATGGGACTCAACTGCTGTGGTCATCAGTCCCCTAGAACTCAGAACCACTTAAACCTAACTAACCTAAGGACATCACACACATCTATGCCCGAGGCAGGATTCGAACCTGAGACCGTAGCAGCAGCGCGGCTCCGGACTGGAGCGCCTAGAACCGCACAGCCACCGCGGCAGGCCACGCCAGTCATTGTAAACTAAGAAACTTTGGACTAGTGCGTTACATTCATGGGTAATTAGTCCAACAGAAAAGGTTCATTGGGTGATTGCAAAGACGTTAAGCTGCTGCATCAACCCTCAGAATGACTGGGACATTTTACTTGCATACATCATGGGAGTGTACAGTTAAAAAATTCATGAGAGCACAATGTTGTCGCCCTATTACGTTGTTTTTGGTCAGACAGTGCCATCTTCTGTCCTATTTTGTAAGCCAATGGCAGGAAGTGATATTTTGGCATTGAATATTTTCTCAAAATTTTGAGAACTATTTGTGACAGGTGGAAAAGGTGAATACCAAAGCTCTGAAATGACAAGAAAAGACACATAATAAGAAAGCAGTGTTACCTCAGTATCATGTAGGTCACTGGGTAATGAAGACCTACGCACAGGACACAAAAGAGAAAACTAAGAAGTTTGTAACACATTATCAGGTCCCTTTCAGGTTATAGAAACGAAGTTGCCTGTGAACGTCAAGTTATTTCTCCTTATTCACCCCATGATACCCTCTTGTCAGTTCTATAGTCCTTTTGGGAGAACTGTAGAGGCGATGCCTCCTCTATCAGCAGTGTCTTCCCAAGAAGGTGGGGGGGAGGACATCTGGGCTAAAGGGTAAAAAAGGGAAAGCTCAGAAAAACAAATTACACAGCTGTGTAGTTATCCAAACATATCACTATGGAATTACGCCACAAACAGGAATAGCGAGGTAATTAAAGTAGCAGGATAACTGAACACAATTGATTTATGAATTTCCCATGTTGTTTTAATTATTATTTGGTTGACGAGGGCACATATTTTATGTTTATCATGTATGAAAGAACAGATGGTAGAGGATGTTATTTTTTGTGAAAGAGGGCCAAGCAAGTGTACATAAAGAAACGTTTGGGGTATGTTCGAGGTTGAAGCAATTTTGAACGAAATTATCCCTCTAACATCACTAATGGCAGTTGAAATTCAGCGCTTGAGATGACAAGAAACCCCAATACACACCCCAATAGACATACCACAATAAATTAACTGTTTTGTGCAGAGTGCACTTGATTGTTGAAGATGAAGTAGTTGTTCATTGTCAGCAGGCCTAAACAGCACGTAGACCATCACTTAGGATTACTCTGTAGAATATTTGTATACGTGTCAGTTTTAGACGTTTAGCTTTATGGGGAAAGATTTTTTTTACTCAGTTGATTTGCGTAAGGAGGAAAGTAACATCAGAAAGTTCCACCATGATTATAATACAGACGTTATTTTACGTATCTGATCTGCCCCGCGAGAGAGCTTACCCACCGAAAACCTAATCTTCTCAAATGACACATTGGACGCGACCGTGCTCACCCCCCTGAACTGAATATTAACTACGTCAGTGGAACCCATGCCAGAATACGTAAAAACGTATGGCAATGAACGTCAGAAGCAAGCTATAAGAACTTCAACCTCAGCTGCATGTTTAGTTTTCGCAGTAATGCGACTCGTATACAATCAACCTGAAATTAGGATGTGCGTATCAGACTAGTCACAACAGCACCAACACGAAGCAATGCGATGAGAGACGAAATGGGCTATGAACAAAGTCCTCTGTGTAGAGATAAGTGCTGGTTAAGTCAGGCAAACAACGTACAATGTGATACAGTGAGTGGAGGAAAATGTATGAAGTGGAAATAAGTGTAAACAACTAGTGTTTTGACTTCAATAAAACTCGAGGTATGTAAAGTCATAAGCGAGTCTTAGAACCGGCCGAAGAGCGTCAGGACGAAACCAGCTGCCCGCCAAATCAGTCGCACCTGGTGATTGGACTGTGTGGTCAGCGACTTCGTAACACCACGGTAATGATAGACCACACTTGCCGCTGATGTGTGATGTAGCATGTAGGAATTGTGCAGACACCAGTCACCACAACCGTGACGTCACTGACACGTTCCAAATACACTAACAGTGGTAAAGAGCAAAAATAAGCATGGAGAAGCGGTATTTACGGACGTTCGAATCAGCCCATCATCGCCTAACAGCCGGGCAGTGATGTGACGTCGAGCCCGTGCTACTCTGCAACACACCAATAAATCAGATGCTTCTGCGTCAGCCGTGACATGAACTGCTGCCTGCCGTATAAGCCTCTGGGTGTCAGGGGGTAGCTATGCGCTCTGCCACCCTACTGAGAGTACTACGTTAGGGTCCAGACATCTTTCCCGGCGTGGCACCAACGGAAAATCACTGCGTTCCAGTCATGCGAGCACGATGCAGTCCGACGTCCTTGTAGTCGCTGCCGTAGTCCAGTCATTGTGGCGCCAGAAACCGCAGGAACCTGGTGACGCAGCAGAACGAGCAGTCAGCAGTTGGAGGCCGTGCCCTCTGTGGAGACGCTGTCACATTCACCGCGCCGCCTACTAATGACTGTAAAGTTAAGGCTCAATAATGAAGTCTCTGCAACCGTCATTGGGCCTGTTCCAACCGCCCAGCATCATTCCTCAGCAGAAAATCCAAGCCCGCACTAAAATATAAGAGCCATCCTGTAATAATATGTGACGTAAACTGTTGTGTCGACAAGAGGTGCCGACACAGTGTGTTTGAGGGGGCCGAAATGCACGCTATAAGCGCACGAAGGATGGCGTGAAGTCTGAAACAGGATACGCAATGAATGCTATAAAGAAAAGTACGTAGCTGCAGTAATACTTAACTTTATTCCATCATAGTTATACATCGCTCTTGAAGATACAAATGCGACTCTGTAGATACATGAAGTTACTAATGGCGCCTTGCTAGGTCGTAGCCGTTAACTTAGCGGAAGGCTATTCTAACTATCTGCTCTGCAAATGAGCGAGGCTTCGTCAGTGTGCATCGCTAGCGACGTCGTCCGTACAACTGGGGCGAGTGCTAGTCAGTCTCTCTAGACCTGCCTTGTGGTGGCGCTCGGTCTGCGATCACTCACAGTGGCGACACGCGGGTCCGACATGTACTAATGGACCGCGGCCGATTTAAAGCTACCACCTAGCAAGTGTGGTGTCTTGCGGTGACACCACATAAACAATAATGGTACTATCACAGTTCCTTATGATACTGCTGAAGATTTACATCTGGCAGTTTCACCCTGTTATCTCTGTCATGTTGAGATTTCGGCCAGAATCGAGTATCTTTGTAATGTGTATGGCTAGAACTTGGTGAGGACAAGAATGGCAGTTGACTCTTGCTTTTCTCAGCGTCATGCACTGAAGTGACAAAACACAACGGGTAGTGATATGCAGAAATACAATGGCGGTAGAACCACCTATACAAAGCATAAAAAGGCAGTGCATTGGCGGAACTGTCATTTGTACACAGGTGATTCACGTGGAAACGTTTCCAACATGATTATTGCCACACGATGGGATTTAACAGATTGTGAACGCAGATTGGTAGTTGGAGACAGACACATGGGATATTTATTTCGGAAATCGTTAGGTAGTTTAAGATTCCGAGACACACGGTGTCAAGGTTGTGCCGAAAACATCAGATTTCGCATTATCTCTCATCACTAAAAAAGCAGTGGCCGATAGCCTTCACTTAACGACTGAGAGAAGCGGAGAGTTGTCAGTGCTAACAGACAAGCAACACGGCGTGAATTAACCGCAGGAATCAATGTGGAATGAATGAAAAACGTATCCGTTAGGAAAGTGCAGTGAAATTTTGCTTTAATGTGCTACGGCAGCAGACAATCGATGAGAGTGCCTTTGCTAAAAACAATACATCGTGTGCAGGGCCTCTCTTGCGCTCATGTCTATATAGTACGGACCCTAGATGATTGAAAACGCAGCGCTGGTCAGATGAGTCGCGATTTCAGTTGGTAAGAGCTGATGGTAGGGTTCTGGTATGACGCAAACCCAACGAACACGTGGTCTCAAGTTGTTAACAAGGCACTGTGAAAGCTAATGATGGCTCCATAATGATGTGGTGTGGTGTGAACCGATCATTGAGTAAAAATTGTTATATTCAGCTACTTGGACTTTATGTGCCCTAGCAACGACGGATTTTTTATGGCTGTCAATGAGCCATGTCATCGGTCACAGTTGTTGGCGGTTGATTTGAAGACTATTCTGTACATTAGGGCGAATTATTTGGACACTGATACCGCCCGACATGAATTCCATAGAACATATTTCGTAGACGAAATCTTGCACCTGCAACATTGAAGTATGGACGGAAACAGATGGCGCATCACTCAGTATTTCTGCGAGAAACATTCAATGACGTTTTAAGTTCGTGCCATGTCGAGTTTTGTGCTGTGCCGGGCAAAAAGCAAGGTTCGATCTACATCTACATCTACGTGATGACTCTGCTATTTACAATGAAGTGCCTGGCAAAGGGTTCAATGAACCACTTTCAAGTTCTCACTTTACTGTTCCACTCTCGGACGGCGCGCGGGAGAAACGGCCACTTGCATTTTTCTGTGCGAGCCCTGATTTCTCTTATTTTATTGTGATGATCATTTCTGGCTATGTAGGTGGGTGCCAACATAATGTGTTCGCAATCGGAGGAGAAAACTGGTCATTGAAATTTCATGAGAAGATCCCGTCGCAACCTAAAATGTCTTTGTTTTAATGACTGCCACTCCCATTCACGTATTATGTCTGTGGCACTATCTCCGCTATTTCGCGATAATGCGGAACGAGCTGCCCTTCTTTTAACTTTTTCGATCTCATCCGTCAGTCCCGGCTGATGCGGATTCCACACCGCAGAGCAATACCCCAGAGTACTTCGGACAATCGTGGTGTAAGCAGTCTCTTTAGTAGTCCTGTTACATCTTTTAAGTGTTCTGCCAATGAATAGCTATCTTTGGTTTGCTCTACCCACAACATCATCTATGTGATGTGAGGAGATGTCCTTTGATTTCGGTCACCTCAGTTGATTCACGACCTACTGTACAAGTGATGTTGGAATTGTCTACTAAGTGTCACCTGCCACATGAGCAGCTATTCAAAGGACAAG
Source organism: Schistocerca nitens (assembly GCF_023898315.1). Lineage (NCBI taxonomy): Eukaryota > Metazoa > Arthropoda > Insecta > Orthoptera > Acrididae > Schistocerca > Schistocerca nitens. The sequence continues at coordinate 62,266,601 of NC_064619.1, read as the reverse complement.
GTATGTACCTTAGCCGAGAATTTCGTATCTCTTTCAGTAATTTCTGAGGATTGGGTAAATAATGTCCTGATAACGGCTCAAGATTAGATTTCATTGTACTATTCTGAAGCCGTCTCCACATTACTGTTAGTGAGTCACGACTCAGTAGTATGTTCCTCCGGTTGTTACTCTTGCCTTCACGTTTCAGCTCATTTTCTCCATCCTCCAGAATTATTTAAAGTGCCTGCTGTTCACTGAGCTTAGGGAAGGGCAGGAACACAGAACTGTGCTGGAGAAATTACTGTCGTGCGCCTCGAGAGTAAATTAGATACGGCAGGAGGGATAGAGGCTGCAGTCCAGCCCTACAACCAGAATATCCACGACATCGCATCCTCCCGCCTCATCTCGCCTGCTTCTCTCGCCGTTAATTCGCGAGTGTTTTGCCGTCGGCTACTCGGTTTTCATTTTCATCATACCTTCACTTATTTTAGCCGGTCCAATCTACGCAATCCCTTCCTGTCTCCCACGCCATACGCCTTAATTTTTGTTACGTAAAGCTCCAGAGACAGATGAAATAACAGCTAAACTGTTTGTAAAGGGAAGAAATACAATTACGAAACAACATACACAAAGCTATGAACAAGATTTTGTACGGTGAAAGAATGTTAGCTGAGTGGATCGATCCGATTATAGTACCAGTCTTTGAATAGAGCTATAAACAAGAGAAAAGGAAGTATAGAGGCTCGTCATTCATTAGCACAGCCTACAAAGTGTTCTGCAAGATTCTCCAGAAAGGTCAGGAACCATACATACAGCTGATAATACATAAGAAAACAACATTATTTATGAAGAACCGTTCCACAACTTATCTAATTTTTGTACTGGAAGGATCATTTTCAAACTCTTGGGAGCACGACAAAACAACCGAAATATTATTTATTGATTTTCAGAAGGCTTATGATATCATACACAGAGACAAATTGTGAGTGACAATGCTGAAGTTTAGAGTGCCAAAGAATAATACAAATCTTGTAGAAGTTACACTGGAGGGGTTTAAATGGATAGTAAAAATGGCCTGAGAATAATCCATCCATTCTTACATTAAAACAACAGTCAGTTGCGAAGGTGGAACATTACCACTCCGTTCAGCTTAACAACACAGGGAGCACTGGTTGCAGCAAGCGAAGCAGAAGAGTAAAGTAGCGTAAGAATGGATATGGATGTACTGTCTTTTGCAGATAAAACACGTAGCATTAATTGTTGATAACCATCATATCTAGAATATACTGGCAATAAAGACGTTTAAAAGCAAAAAGAAAATTCGAGTCGAAGCGAGTGATGAGAAAATAAAATTCTTGAGGAGAAAACGAAAATAGTAGCCAAAAACAAGGAACGATCAGCAATATATGAAACTATAATCACAGCAACATTACTATTCACAGCAGTATTAGTATATGGGGGAGAAAAATTGGTAATAAATAAGCATACAGAGAGAAAGGTAAACGTTTACGAAAACAAAATCCTGCGGAAGATATTGGAAAAAAATTGCTGGGGGGGGAGAATGGCGAAGAAGAAAGAACAGAATGACATATAATGAACCAGATATTGTTGTAGAACTCAAGAAAATGAGACTGAGATGTATCGGGCCTGTCTACAGAAGAGAGAAGGGATCAAGCTTGGGAGAAGTGTCAGAGAATAAAGCCAAAGCTGGAAGACCTCTAGGCAGACGGGAAATAAGGTGGAGAGAACAGGTGCCGAAGGATCTTCGGATACTTGGAGCAAGAGAAGAGGATGACAAGGACAGAACAAAATTGCTTAATGGGGCCAAAAACCGACTGCAGTTTGTGGGAGCAGTAGAGTAAGTAAGTTAGTAAGTAATTGTTAAAGTGGTGTGATCTAAAAATTAGTTTTATTTCCTTGTAAGTGCAGCTATGAAATCAGAATTGCTGATATTTTGAAGAAAACAGAACGTCGTGAATTAAATTGGTACAAAGATCGACAATTTCAAGATGAAATTGTGCACAATGGTGAAAAATCTACACTTTCCTTATTCTTTTGGACGTCTCAACCCAGCCTTTCAATATCATTTTAAAATGATTTTGAAATTACTACATTGAACCTGCATGTGATAGAACGCAATATTAATATGTTCCAAGAAGTCTCGCACAAAAACAGAATTTCTCCATAGCTCACACATCAGGTTCTATTGGTGACAGAAAGGGAGGATGAAGTGTTCTGGGTAGCTATTGGCCTAGTTACCATTTACATGACAAATGGAGCAATTCGGCTGTTTTTTTTTTCCTTAAGATGTGATCTTCGGAGCTCCCCAAGGGCTTTTGGAGGTACCAATTAATTCATGGGTGGTCCCTGAGAAAATCCGAAAAAAAGGTTTTTTACCATTTTTTGGCCATCAGCAGCGGGTATCTAAGAAACTAACAGCAATAAAGTGCTCAAATTAGGATGTTGAATTCTATGGATATTGATCTAGAAGTACTACCTTTCTGTTTCCTAAAAACGTATTGAACAGTACCGCAAAAACACGATATTTGGGTATCAAAACTAAGCCCGGATTCCAAGACGGCTGTGCATAGCAAATGGCTGTAATTTTTATTATATATTCCCAAGAACAAGATGTCGAAGAAAGTTGATAATTTTCTTGATACCGTAAAATCCGGAGCGAGGCGGAAATGTAATTTATAAGTTGACGTAGCACGGAGAAATGTGCTGTAAAGTGTTTCCGTTGTCATCAGAAGGGTTCTGGGACCACATGTTGTAGTTGGATGGTTAATTTGGGGGAGGGGACCAAACAGCGAGATCATCGTTCCAATTAGATTAGGGAAGGAAGTTGTTCGTGTCCTTTCAGGGGAACCAACCCGGCATTTGCCTGAAGCGATTTAGGAAAATCACGTGAAACTTAAATCAGGATAACCGGAAGAGGGTTTTGAACGTCGTCCTCCCAAATTGTTGTAGTACTGAGGTATAGAGAAAATGTTTGTGGACGTAAAACCTGGTTACACCTGTAAAATTAGTTTAGCGTTATTTCTGATTTACATAGGTAAACTGTAAAATTTTTCTGACACTCAAATTTCATTTCTTACGAGTGACACGCTGCTGTGTAGGGAAAAGAAGGGAAACAGTGTCAAAATGCTCCTATCGGGGCACAAAAAAGGCGAATATGCTCCTGTTCAAAAGACTCTGAACGGTTAAGTACCAGCTGTCTCATTTTATCTTCCTCAGCACCTATAAATATTGTGGCCAAAAATTTTGGCAAGCCAACAAATTCGCACTTCTTTACACAGAGAGAAGGAGACAGTGGCAGAGGGAGAGAGTCGCAGGAGTAATAAATACTAGAAGATAGTCGATAGTGGCTGTTATACAGAAAGAGGTAAGGAGACAATGGCAGGGTAAGAGAAAGGAGAGGAAAATAGTGGCAGTGTAACATAGCTGCCAGTGACAGAACACAGCTAGGAAAAGAATGACGGAGACAGTGTGCAAATGGGAGAGAAGTAAAGAGAGGAAAGTTGGAGTGGCTGAAAGACAGAGATAATGAGAGAAAAGTCTACGACAGTGACAGTGAGAAAGAGAGAGATAAGCCGGCCGGGGTGGCCGTGCGGTTCTAGGCGCTACAGTCTGGAACCGCGCGACCGCTACGGCCGCAGGTTCGAATCCTGCATCGGGCATGGATGTGTATGATGTCCGTAGGCTAGTTAGGTTTAAGTAGTTCTAAGTTCTAGGGGACTGATGACCACAGCAGTTAAGTCCCATAGTGCTCAGAACCAAACAGAGAGATAATGACAATGAGAAGTGACAGCAGCAATGGGAAGGAATGAATGAAATAGTAGCAGTAAGAGAGGGGGAAGACAGAGACAGTGACGATGAGAGGGGACAGTAGTAATTGGACTGATCGACGTACACTGTGGCTTTGAGACAGGAAACAGTGGCATTTTCAGAGACACAAAGAGACAATGACAATGAGTTGGGCTGAATAAACGTGTGAGAATGGGCCAATGGGAATGGATTGGTATGAGCCTCACAGTGATGGACTAGTGGGTGTGAGCCAGGTACCAGCTACACTTAAGGGAACATGTGAGGGTTAGAGGTGAGTTGCATCTTAAAAACAGCTCTAACATATTCGTATGCCAAAAATTTGGAGAAAGTTTTTAAAGGCACTGAACAAAGCAGAATGAGGCAGCTGGCACCTAACTTTTCAGTGGAGTGCTTTAACCAGTGTCATATTCCCCTTTTTTGTACTCCGATAGATGCATTTTTTCGTTGGTTTACAACATGGTTGTACTTTTGTTCGTTACCGAAAAGAAGAAATGCTTTCCAGTAAACTAGTGTGACGCTGATCACTCGTGAAAAGAATTTATGCGGAAAACCAAACACTATCATCACAGGGGTTACCCCTCTTATACGAAATGGTTTAAAGTGAATACAAAAACAGGTTATTTGGTACCATATTGAAAATGCCATTGCAAACCGTTAATGTATTGTGCAGTGTGATAATGTAAATTATAAAACATTATTCGATGTAGGAGAAGCTACTACTTAACTGTAAGTGAAGGAAGGAAATGAAAGAAATTGGGACTTAATATTCCCTCAACTACAACTTCATGAGATTCGAAGTAAATACCAAACAGGTAAACGATGGCGAATGAATTGGGATGTCTATTTATCAAATAAATCATCCTGACGTAAGCCTTAAACTGTGTATAGAAAATTCTTTATCTGTTGAGATGTGTTGGGATATGAACTTCAGTAATGCCTAAATCGAGTTCGCTGTCTTAATCGCAGTTACAGTCCACTAGTCACTAAGTGAGCTATTCATCGGAGTCAATTAATATTGGTTTTATAGCCACTGGCGCAATGTGCGTTGTTTGCACATACGCATGATTTAGAACTTAACGGAAGACAAGTTACATTGCACGTCTTTTGCTACCGCGGTATTTACGATACCTAACGGCGACCAATAACAGTATACTGGTTACAAATTTTACTGCCATTTAGAGTGACTGTATGTGTTATAGTCACCATATAGTTAATAAATTCCCCGTTTCCAGTCAAAGAACATGAAAAAGAAACGTAAAACTGCTATTAGAAGAGCCAGTATAAATGATAACCATTCCGACTACTTAACGGCATGATAAAACCGATGAGTAGGTGAAAAAATACCAAACTGTTCCTGACAGCATACTTCCGTTAGCATGAACTAATAACGGACAAATTTATTCTGAACGAGGACAGACCATGCTGTTTCGATGTGATTATCAGAGATTTACTTCCTTGGCTTTGTAGCGATATGGTCATTAATCAATCGATATTATGAATGGAGTATCCTCCTTAAATTCTATCAATGCTTGGTGAGGAATACTATCTTAATCTCCATCACTACATGTTCTTATGTGTCTCCAGACATGTCATTAAGACAGAGAGTTCTCTGCTGTCATACGTAATTCATGTCGCCTATTCACGTGGGTGCTGAGAAGCACTAGTTTGTCTGAAAGAAGCAGCAGACACCAGTGAGCTCAATAGTAAACTGGAGAGACTACACAAAGGCGTCTTTGCATGGGAAACGTGACGGTGTTTCGTTGGTACACCATATTGGTGAGCGGTGTTCGTGGTTGTTAGTACTGTATATGCTTCCTGATTTCGAGCATCTCGCACTACCCAATAAACAGTAATTTCCGCTCTCCTGTTTAGTGAAACGACGTGACAGCCTATCCAGCACTGTCATGGCATCTCTGACGTAATGCGTCACGGCTTGGCTTCGCGGAGTAGTCTCACAAGCCCAGTACTGATCTCTCTGGTAGACACATAACCGCGTTCTAGGAAAGCTTATCTGGGGCGGAAACTGTGAGGTTATGTCTCTACGGGCCGCCTGGACTTTGACGTGAACCAGTCAATATAAAAGCTTGGTAGGCAGAATCGGTTAGCGAGGACCGCGCGGTCACCAGACATAGAGTACTTTCATCGCGACACTCTTCTTCATTCTGTCGTGTGGACATTCTGATATGTCTCGTATAGACACTATGTCTTGTGATAATAATGTCGGTCCAACTGAAGCGAGTTGGTCCTGGATCATTGTGGGCTGTTTGCTGGTTCGCTTGCTAGTGGTACATTTCCGTGACTGTACGTTACATGCTTTTTCCAGATTCTGCAACTTTAGATTTCTTTTCGTTAGATTATTTGCAGTCGTGTAAAACGTGCTAAACCCTGCATCTTTGTTCAGGTTCATAACTTCGTTACAACACGTGCCAATCGATATGAAACCTTTACTCAGTCATCCGAGATTTCTAATTGTTTATCTTCTTACCCTCCCACTCATCAAATACTATTTATGGCATGCTCACATATAACTGTTTTCTTTGCCTATTGCGTATGGATGGTCATGTAAAGTCGCATAGATCGTTAAATGGGATTTGGATATGGAACATGGTATTTTGCATCCAATTTATGAACGATATTGAGCCGTGGTAAAAATTGCTGTTTTGAAGAGGACGCCACAGCGCGTTGTGTGAAGCAGTCGCCCTCCGTTTCTGTCGGTGGCGCCGATGTGGCAATCGCAGCTTTGGTGTCTCCCTCTGGTGGGAAAGGGGAAAGGGGTGAGTCAGTCTGTGTCAGTCTCTCGTCCGCATTTGTTAGGCAGTTAGTGTCTGTCTGTCGTTCGGAGTGCTAGTATGTCTGTCGTTCGGATCAACCTTTAAAGCCGGCAAAATGAGAGTCCTTCCACTCCGCCAGTGAGAGAACTCAGCGAGTGGTCGCCCGGTCGGGGCCTAGTTCCTGCATCTGAGTCTGCGCGTTAGGCCGCCAGTCTGCACGAGTTTGCTCAAGCAATGGGCATTGGCGGTTGGATCGATCGGTTGGTCGGTCGCGCACTGAGACACAAGATAACTTGTCCGTCTGGAGCGGCGGCGCATGCGAGGTCGCCACGTGAGTCCAGTAGGCCGCGGCGTATAGCGAGGAGTAGTGGCTTCGCGGTCGACACGAGAGCAACAGGAGTCAACCCACGACATCGGTCTGGCCGGTACGAGCTGCGACGCCGTGAGAAGGGAGGTCGGCGCGCCTTCCTGCATCCGTTGAAGCGGCTGGCAGCGGACGGTTCGGAAGAGCGATTTGGGGATGCTGCGCCAGGTCGTCTCGAGAAATCGCAGTTTATTAGAAGTTAAGTGATTGGTGATATCTTGCTTGATTTACTCTTGTTAAATTCTACTTGTTTTCTTGGTGAGGTCACCAGCCGTTTTGCTTTGGGGTCGTCCCACCATTCTTCCCCGTTTGCCCACCCGCGGGAAGGTGGTTGTTTATAAATTGGGTGTCCGTTTTCCCTTGTGGAGTAGGGGCGAGTTAGAGCAACCTGCGGTTCGGGTTGTTCGGTAATCTCCCTCTCAATCTATCGTACGTTAGTAGCTGCCTCTGTCATCTTTGTCGGATTTGGTGTGTTAACGAATTTATTGCTTGGAGTGTAACTGCCTAATACCTGAAATATGTTTTGATCTTTGGAAACTTTGATATTATAGCCTATGATCTTCAGAGGCGGTATCTGTGTACTGTAGAGGATTTTAACTATTGTTTGGCCAACCTTGCAGAATTTTATATAAGATTGCATTTCATGGGCTTTTATTTAAATGATCATTTTAGTGTATAAAGTTGCCACCCTGTCACCGTAAGACATTTCTTAGAAGTTAAAATCAAGTTGCACCTTCGGTGGCATGGTTAATATTTTGATTGTTAGTGTTTTGTGCCATTTCCATCCCTCCTACGGGGGGTGCATAATTTGTGTGCTTGTGTAAATTGTTAAAACTCTTAGTTTAAAGTTATCTGGTGTGTTGCAGATTTGTACCAGTGTAGTTGTTAAGAGGCTGTTGTGAGCGGTCGTAACTATGGCCGTGTCAAAAGGGAGCGGCAAGATTCTCTGTCCGAAAGCTCATACAGTCAAAACTTGTTTCTTTCTGCCTCTGAATAAATTGTAACTTTGATATTTATAGGGCGCTTTCTGATTATAATTTTAAATCTGTTTTTTATAAATGCTTTTAGGCATTTTAAAGTTAATAAAATTCCCAGTTGTTAAAAGGAATTTGGTTATGATTTCATCAGTTACTCCCTGGCAACTACTTCCATGCTTACATAGTGTGATTAAATGTGTTAATATTCTTGATGAATCGCTAGTAAATAAAATAAATTATTAAGAATATTCTTTGAAAATAAATCACGGTTCAGATATATTTATTCCCTCATACGTTTGGTGCTCTGCAGCTTGTAGAATTTATAAATGTATCATCTAAATCATTAATATGATGACATATTCACAGTATATTTAGTGTTGATGTAATCTGGGCTTTTTTTTTAACTTCTTTTTCGATCATCTGATGATCATTCAAGAAAACCTTTCACGATTTCCATATCTCTCAACAAGATTATATTTAAGAACTGCATTCTCTAAACCACTACTTTCACTTTAACTGCATTAAAAGACGAGAGGAAAGTATTGTCTTGGACAGATGTCATATCTATGTTTTAAATGAAATTTTCAGTTATGCAGATAAGCTCGTGTTGTTGTGGACCTTCAGTATACATGTTGCAGAGGTGCAGACTTTGAGACAATATTCTGCTTTCACAATAGTTCAGACTGTTTGCAAATACACACATCAACAAGTACTTTACATCTACCTGATATGTCGAGCAGCGTTGTGACTACATATCGATCGGAACGTCATCGTTATCGTTGTAAATATAATCACAGTTTCCATCGGCGCTGTCTACGGATAGAACGCCACGTTTGAAAGGACTACAGCATTTCATTAGAGAGTTAAGCATCAATATGGGCACATTAGAGGTGTCTGTGAAACAGTAGAGTGAACATTCAACATACCACGAAGGGGAGTTGCGAGCAGTGATAGGGTCTGCATCTTCACGTTCACGCAGAAGGCTTGCCAACCAGTGAAGATGCTCGACATGTGCAGTGGAGTCCAAGTGGTGAGCTGCGCACGTGGAATCGGTTCCAGGTAACAGGTAAGTGCGGAATTACACACTACAGGCCGTGGATATTCAACAGTTTCACAGAACGATCGATATCTGCGACTTTCGATTCGAGGCAATCGTAGGCTCAGTGTTCCAGAGCCGAATTCGGTGTTCTAAGAGGTTACAGGACGAGGAAATCACGCAGAATAGACGCCCCAGGATTGGCCTCAGTTGTTGTTTACGGACAAAAAACGAATGTGTTTGTACCCTGACAAACTAACAAAACGTTTTTGGAGACAACCCGGTAATTTTGAACGCCTCACACGCCGTGTTCCACATGTGCAAAAGACGGTGGTGGAGTGATGTTTTGCGGTGACGTTACATGGTCAGGCTACAACTCTCGTGGTTGTCGAGGGCAATTTTACTGCTTTACCGTACACGGAAGGCATTCTGCAACCGATACTGGAACCGTATCAGTAACAATTTGATGTCTGTTTCATCTTCAAGTTCGGCAACGTACGTGCTCATCTTCTTTCCGTGAGCATGTTCCTACCACATGCTAGAAATACCAGAATGGAGTGATTTTCCTGTTCTCCGGACATGAACCCAATCGAAATGTGTGGCACTGACTTAAACGGGCTGTCTTCGAACTTCGACAACAACCACATACAGTGCGCAACTTACGCAGAATTGCCATTGAAGAGTAGCACAATTTTGACCATAGGTGGTTTGAAGAACTTATCGATGGTATGCCACGACGATTTAGAACCAGCATCCGAGATAGGGAACGCCCCACCACCTGTTCACGTTCCCCTGGAATGCTGTGGAACAACACTCCATGAGGAATAGACTGTTTTCTCGTTACGCAAGTATTACTATTATTGATTTGGCGATCTAGACGTAATGCAAATGAATATACTATCTAAGACAAAAAAAACCACGCACCATGAAGGAACTATCCGGGACGGTAATCGATAGATGTGATATATGAGAACGAAGTATTTCGCGACGGCACTGTGTATAAGACATTTTCGAATTTCTAGCAGTCAGTTCATGGTAAAACCTCGAGCTTTAGACGATTTCCACCATCGTCTTCGTCAGGAGCAAGTGGTCTCATATAACTCAATGACGGCTTCTGATTGGTCGGTAGTTACGTCATGCTGTCGCAGACGGTGTCTACGTCTGCGCTGGTGGCGCCACCGTTCCTGCCGTAGCGTAAACATTGGGGCGAATATCTCTGGTTCTTCTACGCATCGAGAGCTCGCTTCCCTGCACTGCCAAGGTTATATCCACCGTCACGGTTGAAGATTTTCTGACACATTCTTAATTCTGCAACCTCTTTAATTATAGACTCCCAGTATGTGGGAGCCTGAGACAAAACTTCTGTTTCCTCAAACATTATTTTATGTTTGTTTGTGAGGCTGTGTTCAGCAACTGCATATTTCTCCTGCTTTCGGTTTTTAATATGTCGTTGATATTCTGCACAGCGGAAGCGATGCCGATTTACTGCCCGATGTAACTGCTTCCACACTCACATGGGATGTTGTAAATTCCAGGGATCCTGAGACCGAGACCGTCATTAACAAGCTGTAGCACCTGCTTTATGGCTCAAATGGTTCAAATGGCTCTGAGCACTATGGGACTCAACTGCTGTAGTCATTAGTCCCCTAGAACTTAGAACTACTTAAACCTAACTAACCTAAGGACATCACACACATCCATGCCCGAGGCAGAATTCGAACCTGCGACCGTAGCAGTCGCACGGTTCCGGACTGCGCGCCTAGAACCGCGAGACCACCGCGGCCGGCCCTGCTTTATGTTCTTAGGATCGGAAAATAGAGTTGATACCTCGACTTCGTAGGATCTGCCTTTTGTCATTAACAAGCTGTAGCACCTGCTTCACGTTCTTAGGATCGGAAAAAAAGAGCTCATACCTCGTCTTTGCAGGATCTGCCTATTTTGCTGCACGTAGCGCCGCAGAAAGGAAGGAACACACTCGGTGGCTCATCGCGTGGATGGTGAATATTTTCACGTTTCCTTTTCTTGGATAGCCAGCGGCCTTACCGCCTTGGTAACACCCGTTCCCGTCAGATCACCGAAGTTAAGCGCTGTTGGGCTGGGTTAGCACTTGGATGGGTGACCATGCGGTTTGCCGAGCGCTGTTGGAAAGCGGGATGCACTCAGCCCTTGTTAGACAAACTGAGGAGCTACTTGATTGAGAAGTAGCGACTCCGGTCTCGTCAACTGACATACGGCCGGGAGAGCGGTGTGCTGTGTGCTGACCACATGACCCACCATATCCGTATCCCGTGACCGCTCTGGGCTCAGGATGACACGGTGGCCAGTCGGTACCGTTGGGCCTTCATGCCCTGTTAGGCAAGAGTTACGTTTTTTCCTTTTCTTTTGTCTTCTTGGTGATCGCTGACTTTATATCGCGTGACGCGTAGCTGTTCTTACGGAACACATATTCGGAACACATACTACAGATGATTAATTTCGGGATCCAAGTGGTCCTCGGCAGGAACCGTTTTTGCTCTGTGTACCAGTGTATTTAAAGCGCTCCCTTCTGGAATGTATGGTGGAAACTCTGGGCGTGAAGATATAAACAATGTGCATCGGATTGCGGCACACTGATTGGCCGAAACGTTTATCCTACTTTCGTTGTACCAGAGCACCTAAAACCGGTAGCCTTCTATCTTTCTCTGGCTCGACGATGAACTAGACGGTTAGCTCCATGCTGCTCATATATTCCTGGAAGTGTTCAATTGCTTCTATCCCGTTCGGCCAGACCACAAACGATGCGTTCTCAGTACTTACAAAAGTTCGTGTGGAGGACACATTGAAACTGTTGGCAAAGCATTTTCCTTCTGAAACGATAAAATGACGATGGACGAAGCGGAACCGAATTTAATGCTCGTACCTCAAAATGTTCCATATAAATTGGCCATTGCTGGAGACATCGGAGAGCCCACAGGCATTCCGTCCGTCAGTTCATAAAATTTAACGCCGGACAAGAAGTAGTTTATTGTCATAACATGTCGGATCAACTTTATCGTTTCAGAAGGAAAATGCTTTGCCAACAGTTTCAATGTGTCCTCCACACGAACTTTTGTAAGTACTGAGACCGCATCGTTTCGGCCAACTTTAATATGTTTAATTTTCTCAGTGAACAACTCAAAGTTTCTGAAGTGAAGTTCACAGTGGCCACCTATCGGAGACATCGTCTTCGTTCGATATTTGGCTAGTCTGTGGCTAGGAGAACCAATGGCACTGACAGTTAGCCTGAATGGACTACTTTTCTTGAGGACTTTAGGTAATTCGTCCAGCCGAGGAGGTCCAGGAACTCGTGTCCTAAGTTTCGTGATGACATCCTCTCGTAGACCAGAATTCTTTACGGGCTCCCCTTTTTTCTGCTGTATGTCATAGCTGGGTTCCGTTTTAGGCATTTTTATGTGCTATCTCCCAACAACGATGCCACTTTGCTGTGATATTCAGTGGTATTAAGAAAAACCGTGGCGTCTGCCTTGTCAGCAGGAAGCACCAGAAGCTCTTCATTTTTCCGGAATGCACCAAGCCTCTTTCTCTCTCTCTCTCTCTCTCTCTCTCTCTCTCTCTCTCTCTCTCTCTCTCTGCTCTGCTGATGTCGGATTTGGGCTGAGGGTAAAATACGACTTACGTCGTCGGTGTCGTTTCGTGAAAGACGCCGCACCACCTGTTTCACTCCACTAATGAACTCCACAATAGGTACAGTGCGTGGCGTAGGAGCGAAATACGGTGATACGGTCCCGTATTAACGGCCGAGATGGCTCCTTCGTGGAGGTCACCACAGCAGCAGTTTCGGCAGTCTGTGGCTCCTGATAAAGACGATGGTGCAAATCGTCGAAAGCTGGAGTCTTTACGCTGAACTGGCTCGGCAAGAAGTCCGGGAATTCTTTGTACAAGATTTGGTGTAGTCATACACAGAAACAAATCATTAAAATTATAGAAAAATGGCATAATTTATTTAAGAGATATAACTTCACAAATTGAGGAAGTCAGTCACGCTTGGTCCACCTCTGACGCTTATGCTAGCAGTTATTTTGCTTGTCACAGGAGTTGTTGTATGTCCTACTGAGGAACATCGTGCCAAATGTGTCCTAATGATGCATTAGATCGTCACAATCGCGTGCAGGTTGGAGTGAACTGGCCATAAAGATGCAAACGTTCTAAATTAGGAAGAGGACCGACGAACGTGGTAGCCAAGATAGGATTTTGCAAGCACGAAGTCATCAAGCAGCAGATAGTCTTCGATGTGCGGGCGGGTATTATATTCCTGAAATGTAAACTCGGGATGAAACTTCCTGGCAGATTAAAACTGTATACCGGACCGAGACTCGAACTCGGCACCTTGCCTTTCACGGGCAACTGCTCTACCAAGCATGACTGACGCCCCGTCCTCACAGCTTTACTTCCGCCAGTAGTTCGTCTCCTACATTCCAAACTTTACTCAAGCTCTCCTGCGAACCTTGCAGGACTAGCACTCCTGAAAGAAAGGATATTGTGGAGACATGGCTTAGCCACAGCTTGGGGGATGTTTCCAGAATGAGATTTTTCACTGTGCAGCGGAATGTGCGCTGATATGAAACTTCCTGGCAGATTACGAGTAAAACTGTGTACCGGACCGAGACTCGAACTCAGGACCTTTGCCTTTCGCGGGCAAGTGCTCTACCAACTGAGCAACCCAAGCACGACGCACGCCCCGTCCTCACAGCTTTACTTCCGCCATTCTGTAAACTCGGGATGGCTTGTCATAAAGGGTAACAAAACGGAGCGTATAATGGCGTCGACGTACCGCTGTGCTGTAAGGGTGACACGGATGACAACCAAAGGGGTTCTGCTATAAAAAGAAATGACTCTTCTGAGCATCATCACTGCTTGTCGGGCAGAAAGGCGGGCTACCGTCGGTATCGTAATCGCATCCCACCGCTGTCTGGGGTGTCTGCAGACACACCTTAGCTGATCATCGGGACTCAGTGCTAAGCGGGACTCATCACTGAAGACAAGTCTACTCCCTGCCGCCGTTGGATAAGCAGCTGCAGCAGCAAGTCGTATACTCCTAGCTCACTCATTTCTTACATAGTTTAATTCTTAATTTCTTTGCGTGTTTTTGGTACTTGCATTGTTTGATACATAAATTTCGGCCGTATTATAGTATTTGAGAGTTGTAGCATCGCGTTTTAGTACCTGAATAGTGTAAATTCGCGTAGTCGTTTGTCTTTTGTTTTTGTTTTGAACGGCCAGTGTCGGTTGGTCAGTCAGTGTGCTCCCTGCCGCCGTTGGATAAGCAGCTGCAGCAGCAAGTCGTATACTCCTAGCTCACTCATTTCTTACATAGTTTAATTCTTAATTTCTTTGAGTGTTTTTGGTACTTGCATTGTTTGATTCATAAATTTCGGGCGTATTATAGTATTTGCGAGTTGTAGCACCGCGTTTTAGTACCTGAATAGTGTAAAATCGCGTAGTCTCCTTCCGCTGCCGAGCAGTGTGTCAGCAGTGCGTTAGTAGCAGCATTACTGCATTTACTAGGCAATCTTGTATTTTAATAACCGTTTAAATTTTGTCGATTTGTTTGCGCTCTCTGTAGATTAGTTCAGACGTTCTTTGCAAAACAGTTTTTAGCATGGATAGGGACTGCAACTGCTGTGTTCGGATGCAGGCTGAGTTGGCATCCCTTCGCTCCCAGCTTCAGGCAGTGTTGGCTTCGGTCACACAGCTTGAGGCTGTTGCCAATGGGCATCACTGTGGGGGTCCGGATGGGGGTTTGTCGGGGACGGCCAGCTCGTCCCACGCATCCCCCGATCGGACTAAGACTGTGGTTGCCCGGGATACTGCCCGCATTGAGGCTGATCCCTCACCTGTGGTAGAGTGGGAGGTAGTCTCAAGGTGTGGCAGGGGGCGAAAGACATTCCGGAGGGCTGAACGGAAGGCCTCTCCAGTTTGTCTGACGAACCGGTTTCAGGTTCTGTCTCAGGCTGATACTGATCTTCGGCCTGACATGGCTGCTTGTCCTGTTCCAGAGGTTGCCCCTCAGTCTGCAAGATCCGGGCGGTCGCAGAGGGTGGGCTTACTGGTAGTTGGGAGCTCCAACGTCAGGCGCGTAATGGGGCCCCTTAGAGAAATGGCAGCAAGAGAGGGGAAGAAAACCAATGTGCACTCCGTGTGCATACCGGGGGGAGTCATTCCAGATGTGGAAAGGGTCCTTCCGGATGCCATGAAGGGTACAGGATGCACCCAACTGCAGGTGGTCGCTCATGTCGGCACCAATGATGTGTGTCGCTATGGATTGGAGGAAATCCTCTCTGGCTTCCGACGGCTATCTGATTTGGTGAAGACTGCCAGTCTCGCTAGCGGGATGAAAGCAGAGCTCACCATCTGCAGCATCGTCGACAGGACGGACTGCGACCTTTGGTACAGAGCCGAGTGGAGGGTCCGAATCAGAGGCTGAGACGGTTCTGCGACCATGTGGGCTGCAGATTCCTCGACTTGCGCCATAGGGTGGTGGGGGGTTTCGGGTTCCACTGGATAGGTCAGGGGTCCACTACACGCAGCAAGCGGCTACACGGGTAGCAGGGGTTGTGTGGCGTGGACTGGGCGGTTTTTTAGGTTAGATGGCCTCGGGCAAGTACAGAAAGGGCAACAGCCTCAAAGGGTGCGGAGCAAAGTCAGGACATGCGGGGACCAAGCAGCAATCGGTATTGTAATTGTAAACTGTCGAAGCTGCGTTGGTAAAGTACCGGAACTTCAAGCGCTGATAGAAAGCACCGAAGCTGAAATCGTTATAGGTACAGAGAGCTGGCTTAAGCCAGAGATAAATTCTGCCGAAATTTTTACAGAGGTACAGACGGTGTTTAGGAAGGATAGATTGCATGCAACCGGTGGTGGAGTGTTTGTCGCTGATAGTAGTAGTTTATCCTGTAGTGAAGTAGAAGTGGATAGTTCCTGTGAATTATTATGGGTGGAGGTTACACAAAACAACCGAGCTGGGTTAATAATTGGCTAAAGCACAGGTAGTCCCAGTCTTCAAGAAGGGTCGTCGAGCAGATGCGCAGAACTATAGACCTATATCTCTGACGTCGATCTGTTGTAGAATTTTAGAACATGTTTTTTGCTCGAGTATCATGTCGTTTTTGGAAACCCAGAATCTACTATGTAGGAATCAACATGGATTCCGGAAACAGCGATCGTGTGAGACCCAACTCGCGTTATTTGTTCATGAGACCCAGAAAATATTAGATACAGGCTCCCAGGTAGATGCTATTTTTCTTGACTTCCGGAAGGCGTTCGACACAGTTCCGCACTGTCGCCTGATAAACAAAGTAAGAGCCTACGGAATATCAGACCAGCTGTGTGGCTGGATTGAAGATTTTTTAGCAAACAGAACACAGCATGTTGTTATCAGTGGAGAGACGTCTATAGACGTTAAGGTAACTTCTGGCGTGCCACAGGGGAGTGTTATGGGACCATTGCTTTTCACAATATATATAAATGACCTAGTAGATAGTGTCGGAAGTTCCATGCGGCTTTTCGCGGATGATGCTGTAGTATACAGAGAAGTTGGAGCATTAGAAAATTGTAGCGAAATGCAGGAAGATCTGCAGCGGATAGGCACTTGGTGCAGGGAGTGGCAACTGTCCCTCAACGTAGACAAATGTAATGTATTGCGAATACATAGAAAGAAGGATCCTTTATTGTATGATTATATGATAGCGGAACAAACACTGGTAGCAGTTACTTCTGTAAAATATCTGGGAGTATGCGTGCGGAACGATTTCAAGTGGAATGATCATATAAAATTAATTGTTGGTAAGGCGGGTACCAGGTTGAGATTCATTGGGAGAGTGCTTAGAAAATGTAGTCCAGCAACAAAGGAGGTGGCTTACAAAACACTCGTTCGACCTATACTTGAGTGTTGCTCATCAGTGTGGGATCCGTACCAGATCGGGTTGACGGAGGAGATAGAGAAGATCCAAAGAAGAGCGGCGCGTTTCGTCACAGGGTTATTTGGTAACCGTGATAGCGTTACGGAGATGTTTAATAAACTCAAGTGGCAGACTCTGCAAGAGAGGCGCTCTGCATCGCGGTGTAGCTTGCTCGCCAGGTTTCGAGAGGGTGCGTTTCTGGATGAGGTATCGAATATATTGCTTCCCCCTACTTATACCTCCCGAGGAGATCACGAATGTAAAATTAGAGAGATTAGAGCGCGCACGGAGGCTGTCAGACAGTCGTTCTTCCCGCGAACCATACGCGACTGGAACAGGAAAGGGAGGTAATGACAGTGGCACGTAAAGTGCCCTCCACCACACACCGTTGGGTGGCTTGCGGAGTATGAATGTAGATGTAGAAGGCGTGTGAGGAGGCACCCCGAGCACCGGTGGGATACCAACCTGACTGTCGCCCGTCTGGTGTGCCATTTCTTTTCGTAGCAGTACCGCTTTTGGTGGTCATTCGCAAGACCGTTACACCACAGCGGAACGCCGACGATATTCTATGCCACGTTTTGTTCCCCTCCATGAAAACTTACCTGCGCTTATACTTGAGCAATCAACGTACGCCCTTACCAACAGAGTTCCTACTGCCTGTCGTCGAGATTACCATATCCAACATTGGTCAGCAAGGTCATCTGATCCCTCACCAGTTGTGAATATTTGGAGCATTATTACCAAGCCCCCCCCCCCCCCCCCCCCTCCAATCCACATGGGATTTTGATGATATGATGCGCCACTGAATTGGACACGATATCCCTCAGACGACATCCAACATTTATATCTATCAATGCCCAGCAGAGTAACGGCTTGCATAAGTGCCAGAGGTGGTCTAACGCTTTACTTAATTGCTCGATTTGTGAAGTGCTTTGTCTTGAATAAATCGTCCAATAGTTCTGTAAGTGTAATCATTTGTTTGCTTGTACATGTGTATCACACACTGATTTCCATTTCGTTTTGTAATTCCTCCGTTGTGAGCGCTTTTTTTTTTTTAAATCTCTTAGAGTGTGGATGCCTTAGAGCCAATTTCTGTTTTCTTTTCCACAAATTTCGAAATATGATTATGCAAAACTGCTGTAGGTTATAGAGTTCAAACTTATTTTATTGCACTAACTGGTTATGCAGGGGACAAGTAAAATAATGTGACTCCTGTACTTAATTGGGATTGTTCTATTAATAAGCGCTTAGACCCCCATATGCCCCGTAACTCAGCTGCGATTCTTCTTGGAATACTGGCAAATAATGATTCTATAGTCTCCAGTGAAATGTTATGCCACTCTTCGATCAGAGCCTCTTCTAACTCCTATTTTGAGGAGGGAGGCGCGTATCTGCTACGGGGTCTGCGCTCCAATACGGTCCACAAGAGTTCGATAATGTTTCAGTTCGGGGAGTGTGCTGGCCAGGGAAGACGCTGCATTTCAGCTGCATGCTCCTCATAATACGGTTGTACTATGGCTGTGTGAATCAGTGCGTTATCCTCCTGAAATATAGCATCATTGTTGAGGAACAATATTTGAATCATGGGGTGCACCTGATTACCTAAACTGTTCATATAATCGCTGGATGCAAAACGGCTTTTGAGAGCGATGATGGGACCAGTAGAATACCATGATATGGCTGCCCACACCACCACACTTCCATGTCCATGCTTAATCGCTGGAATCAAGCTATCAGGATTGTAGGCTTCTTTCGGCGTTCTCCAGACATAAGCCCGGCTCGGTGATGGAAATAACGAAACCGTTGAATCGCCGGACCATATGACGTTTTTCCACTTATCAGCCGTCCCGGATTTATACTACTGACACCATGTTTTACTCTCCTTTGCTTTGGTTGTCGCCACTAATGGTTTCGGTACAGCAGCTCGTCCATGAATATCCGCTTTATGGAGTTCTCGCCACAAGAGTCGACCGATACGGGATCTCGAAGATGGCTATTGAGTTCTGCAGTCACTCTAGTCCAGTAGTTTTGTGTTGTTTGGACACAATTCGTGTTAGCCTGCGACGATCTCTGTCATTTAGTTTTGATTTCCGCCCTCTGCTACGTGATGTCTTTGCGTGTTTTGTGTAGACTGTCATAACTGTTGAAACAGTTGCTCTTGAAACATTCAATAAATTCGCTGTCTTGGTTACCGACACTCCAGCTAACCGGCCCCCACAATCTGCCCTCTTTAGAACTTTCATAGGTCTTCCATTGCACGTCGACGTCGGACTCTGAATGCAGATACGAAGTGAGCGCTACTCGTAAACAACTTGCACTGATGTCTAGTCCGTACTGAACACGCACAGTCCAGCGCGACACGGGCCTTACCTGCGTTGTTGACCGTCAAACACAACCATGCCATTAGTACCTCTGTTCACATTATTTTGTCTATCTCTGTATATTCTGTAATTCATATACACGTACACTGAGCAGCAGCATGTGATCCATTGTAGGGACTGTGGTTTCAGTTTTGACTTGGCTTGGCTAGTGTAATACTTTCCCTTTATTTGTTCCGTATTGGTATGAGGAAGTTAGTACCACTAAGAAGTTTAAAAACAAACTTATTCAGACTGCGTTAGTCACTTACGGGTCAGATTTTAAACAAAGGGGTAACGTTTCAGAACGGTAAAAACCGTTAATATGACTTGTCGGCGTCTTTATCTTGTCTCTCGTTCAGTATGACCTAAGTGGACATAGTGAGAAAGGACGAAGAGAGCTTCTTCTACTAACATGAAAAATTTGCCTACAAATGAAGCGAAGCATGCTGAAGCTGTTCTTTGTGAGCACAACTCCAAATCCAGGGGAGATGTACACAACGTTGGGATAAATGAAAGAAAAGTAAGGACATGAGTCATTCCGGAAAGTGGTGCTGTAGGGAGTTAAAAGTATAAGCGATTTACGTACGAAACAAAGTGTTGCAAGACAAAAACAGTAAAACAATCTGTACAGAATAATCGAACAATAAGTCATGCACAGTGGTAATACAGGTCCCAAATAATTCGATTCTCCTAAGTTTAGTACGTGTAGTGACGTTGCTAGTGTAAAATTAATTGAAATGCGGTAAAAAATTGAAAGACGATATATCAGCTCGCTGAGGACGTCCAGTGACGCAACATGCATACATGAGGAAATTACTACAAGATAAAATTGAGTCAGCCATCCTCTGTGGCCGAGCGGTTCTAGGCGCTTCAGTCCGGAACGGCGCTCCTGTTACGGTCGCAGGTTCGAATCCCGCCTCGGGCATGGATGTGTGTGATGTCCCTAGGTTAGTTAGGTTTAAGTAGTTCTAAGTCTAGGGGACTGATGACCTGAGATGTTAGGTCCAAATGGTTCAAATGGCTCTGAGCACTATGCGACTTAACATCTGAGGTCATCAGTCGCCTGGAACTTAGAAATAATTAAACCTAACTAACCTAAGGACATCAGACACATCCATGCCCGAGGCAGGATTCGAACCTGCGACCGTAGCGGTAGCTCGGCTCCAGACTGTAGCGCGTAGAACCGCACGACCACTCCGGCTGTTAGGTCCCATAGTGCTGACAGCCATTTGAACCATTTGTAAAATGAGTGAAGGTAGGGTAAAAATCGGTAGGGAATACAAAGGTTCAAAACTTAACGGAAGGGGAACAGTGTCGTATATCTGGTGAACGATCACAGAAATACTCCGTCGTCATACAAGATTAAAACATTATTTAGCAAAATCATAAAACAGCTATAGTTTATGAGGGAGCGTTTCAGGCACAAGTGCAGGAAAGTGTGAAATGTTTCTTTCATTTCTTATTTTCATACGACTGAGCCTCTAGTAAATGTCTGTAAGTATTCTTAGGATTGGCTGGTCAGCGTATTTGTCATAATTCGAATCAGTTGCGCCGAATACTTTTTTCTAAAAGTCAGCGGCACTTGATTTACTTCTGCTAATAAAAATCTTATTAAGGTAATCAATTTTTCTGTATCGTCTTTCCTGAAAGAAATTTACATGTTAACTATACGGTACAAGATGGGTTATTAAATCGCTCTTTCTATTATGCGTACATAAATCAGCGTTGTCATCTTCGAAGTAACAATGTGTGGTTGTTGAGCATAGGCACGGAAACTTCTTGCAGTAAGTCTTTTTTTCTTTGCCGGCCGTGGTGGCCGAGCGGTTCTAGGCGCTTCAGTCTACGGTCGCAGGTTCGAATCCTGCCTCGGGCATGGATGTGTGTAATGTCCTTAGGTTAGTTAGGTTTAAGTAGTTCTAAGTGCTAGGGGACTGATGACCTGAGATGTTAGGTCCCATAGTGCTCAGAGCGATTTGAACCATTTTTTTTCTTAATCGAAATATCTACGGTCGTACTGCCGGTCTACAGCGTCCAACGGGCACAATATTTCGGCGATTAGATCATACATGTCGCCATTATCTTTCTTTCTTAGATAACACTGGTTGGTTGCGGAGTGAAATCTGCGTCCTGCCTCTCTGCCTCTTTCGTGTACCTTCCCCGGTGCACTTCCCTTTCTATCTATCTCAAGTCACAGTAAACGAGGTTACTACGATAATGGTGACTACAGTCGATGTTTGGTACGAAATGCACTTCTTAAGAATGGAAAATTTGCAGTAATATCTATTCACAGATGTCAAAACGTGACGTGTGTGGTGATACACCACATATCACACTGTTGTTGTTGTTGTCTTCAGTCCTGAGACTGGTTTGATGCAGCTCTCCATGCTACTCTATCCTGTGCAAGCTTCTTCATCTCCCAGTACCTACTGCAACCTACATCCTTCTGAATCTGCTTAGTGTATTCATCTCTTGGTCACCCTCTACGATTTTTACCCTCAACGCTGCCCTCCAATACTAAATTTGTGATCCCTTGATGCCTCAGAACATGTTCTACCAACCGGTCCCTTCTTCTTGTCAAGTTGTGCCACAAACTCCTCTTCTCCCCAATTCTATTCAATACCTCCTTATTAGTTTATCACACTATCGTGGCGTAATAGCTGGGCGCACGGAGTCTGGCAGTTCCTGCATCCTCACATAATTGTATTTCCGAACTGAAATCAGTCTTCTGAAATTCTTCTGCGATATGGAGAATGTCATACACCGATTACTGCTGTTTTCATTCGAATGTTGCGTGAACGTTTTTAGCGTTTATGCGTACTATTAACTGGAAATAACGTTATTTTCAGAGTAAATAGCCAACTTCAAATTACTTTGTTTTCAGACTTGTTATAAAATGCGTACGTGAAATGCATACAGTTTCTTGAAATATCTTGCACATTAAACCATTTTAGTGGTTCGTAACAATGAAAGAAATTATCTCCAGTGATGTGCCACTGCGTTCTTGTGCCTGAAGCCAGAGATGCCGCCGGCTGACGCTTATGCTTTCGCCAGCGCCAGAGGTAGGCCGTGACCGAGGTGTGCCCTCACAGCCTCCATTTGGCTCATATCGACCGCATCTGATATTCACGCAACGCGGCTCAGCGAGGCACGCGGGACCAATAATACGACCGATCATAGCCGGAGCTGACGTCCACCAGCCGATATCCGTCCCAGTGGCGTTAGCCGTTTTACGTCAGCACTAAGAGCCTCTTTCGTTCTATCAAGCCAACAGCGGTGTTTTCTTGCAGTTAGAGTGTCTCGTACAGTAAATGAGCTTAGTAATCCGTTGTTTTACGCCTTAGCTGAGTTTATTCTACGATACTCTCAGGTAGATAAAAAAGTGAGTAATTCTTTGAACGTCCCTAACCACAGTAGTTTGTGATGCAAGTGAACTGCGGAGTTTAAAAGCAGTTGTACAGGGTGTCCTTCTTAAGAGAAGTCAGGTACAGTTTCTTTGATGTTTCGGCAGGTATCTGCAATTTAAGTTTTTCAATGTATAGCTGGAGTAAGCCCAGACATGAACGAAATGTCTTTCATGATACGCCCACTGACGACTTAAAGCGTTGCCTTCTTTATCGTTTCAAAAAGAAAATCATTTTCAACGCGGAAATATTGGTAACCGTTCGATAAAGCTATTCCATATTAGTCTAGTGCGATATTCGCTTTACCGACATGTAGTAATGGGGACAGTAAAACGCGAAGGATAACGAACACTCCAGCAGCGACTGAGCAGCGCTGCTGCATGGCGAAAGGAATCAGTCGAAATGGCGAAGACACGCAAGGATAAACGGTTAGAGGGGGCAGATCTTTCAGGCTATGACACAGACGAAAATATACAAAAGTTTCCAGTGAGGAACCCACCCAGCCAGTGCGGTACGGCCACTGGTGGAGTACTGGTCATTCTTCGTGATTTACTATTCCTGTTATACATATCGATAAAACGAATATCGCACTAGACCAATTTGGCATAGCCTTATGGAACTAACACGTAAAATTTCGCTTTAAGTAATTTATTTGCTTTTATTTTTATTATTTTTATTTATTTTTTCCAATGGGAAAAAACCGTCGCTTTCCCTTTGTAATGAGCTTTGCACGAAAGACGTTCATGAGCTGGTTTTGTTTTTGGGCTGACGCCAACTACGCACTGCACAGACTAAATTACAGGTATCTCCCTAAACATAAGAGAAAAGGGACCTGACTCTTAGGAAGAACACCCGGTATATTCAACAGTGCAATGACGCCCAATTCGGTAACAATGTATCTATCCTGGGACACCACCGGCAATGGAGGGTGAAGCTTTGACAATGCCAGCCACTCGTGCTGGCGGAACGTCAGAAAAATCATTACATGAACGTCGGCCGAAGAACCCGAGACAGAAGCCAATAGGGAGTTGTCAACAAATGGCCACGAAAGCCTCAACAATTTTGTATTTAGATTTAGAGTTTTTTACTATCCAAAGACTATATTTCTTTCAGATTTGGTTCCAAATCTGCTAACGCAAGTAGCAGTAGTTAGTAACCAGGCACAAGTTAGGCGTGTAATAGTTTAACGGCGGCATCTTGTAACCAATATCTAGTCTTTAAGAGGTGCGATGGAACAGTAAATCAAGCTGCAAATAAAACTATTAAAATTGCACAACCATAGGGAAAAGCCTAACGACATAGTTACGTAAACACAAAGATATCCTTGAAGGAGAATAAGTTAAATAAGGGAAACCGATCTCTACTCACCAACAGGAAAGGCATAAAAATTTATTTCTGCATTCTAAGAAAAAAAAAATCGACCCACGACGAAGAAATTATCTGAATGGAACGAAAATCGGTAGATATGGTGAACAAATACAGATAAACAAATTACTTCAATTTCAGAAAAAATGGATCATTTATTCAAGACAAAGATCTTCACAGACTTAACAAGTCAATAACAGGTTGGTCCACCTCTGCACCTCATGCAAGCAGTTAATTGGTTTGGCTTTGATGACAGAGTTGTATATCGTGCCAAAAACTATCCAGATGATACTTTAGATCGTCAAACTCCCGAGACGGAAGGGGGTGGGGGCTGCCTATAATGCTGCATACGCTGTCAGTTGGGTAGAGTTCTGGGCACGGTATGATTTGGCAAGCAAGAAGACAAACAACAGAAACCCTCGCTGTGTGCGGATGGGCACTAGCTGAAATGTGGACCCAGAACGGCGTGCCATGGAAGGCAACAAATGAATCGTAGATCGCTGAATATCTCTTTGCTGTAACGGTGCCACTGATGGCAACCAAACAGGTCCTCTTATGAACTGAAACGACACCCCAGAACAACAGTCCTGGTTGTCGGGTCATACGGCGGGCGAGAGTCAACGGCGCCTCCAGACACGTCCTCACTGATCATCGGGGCTCACTTCAAAGCGGGTCTCGTCGCTGAAGATAATTCTAGTCATCTCAGTGACAGTCCAGGCCTAATGTCTTCGAAACCGCTGCAGACTGGTCTGTTGGTGTACAGAAGTCAATAGCAGTCGGTGCAAAGGCTGCCAAGAGCTCAGCCCCTTTCTGTGAGCCACCTATTAATGGACCTTGTAGTTACTGAAGCACCTGCTGCTCGACGGATCTATGACAATGATGACTCCTGAGCTCTGAGGGCCTCTCTAACAATTTTTCTGTCTTCGTGTTCTGTCGCGTCTCTAGGTCGACCGCTTCCTCCTTCACGCTGTGTTCGGTCGTGGTTCACCCATTCCTGCCATCATTCCCGAATAGTGCCATCGCTCCTGTTTAAACGTCTAACGATTCGTCGATTACTCCCACCGCCTTCTTTGAGCCTTACTATACGTCCTCTCTCGAAAACTAAGATATGTGAGTATCGTTCAAATTCAAATGGCTCTAAGCACTATGGGACTTAACATCTGAGGCCATCAGTCCCCTAGACTTGGAACTAATAAACCTAAACAACCTAAGGACATCACACACATCCATGCCCAAGGCAGGATTCGAACCTGTGACCGTGGCAGCAGCGCGGTACCGGACTGAAGCGCCTAGAACCGCTCGGCCACAGCGGGCGGCTGTGTGTACTGTTCACGCATCTTTCCTCGAGGCATAGTTACAGTCCAAGTGAGTACACAGAATAAAATTTGCGAAGACTGTATATCCTGGTATCGACATGTCGCATGTTTACCATCTTTCCAGTTCCGTGGTAAAATTACGCTACAGCCTGTAAGAGGTTCACCGCCTCATATGGAAAGATGAATGTAGTTTTGTCTCACACAGGTCGAGGTAGGCTAGATAGCGACAGTCGAGAGTCACAAACGCCATTGAGATAGAGCAATTGTTAGTAAGTAGATTGCAGGCAGTATGCAGGGTCAGAAGTCACTAATAAAGCTCTAAGAGAGCAGGACGTGGTGTAACTGCGGAAAGCCGAAAGAAATACGTATGGTCGACTGAGGGTGTCTCCGATTCCGCGGTTTGACCCTCAGCAATTTATCGATCCTGACAAAAGAGTTTATTTTGTAATGTTATGTTAAGTATCTACACCGTACTGTGATTACGCGTTCCGTATCAACCGCGCTGGCCACCAACAACAGGATTGCTATGCGAACTGCCGTGAGTTTGTGCCAGGTAATGCTACAGTGTGTGAAGACATCGAAGAGTGACATGTGATGAATATAAACATCATGAAATTGTAAGGCTAAGGAACCAACTGCCTCACATTCCTGTAAAATCAAGACTATAGTACTAAATTAGAACAGGACAGCGTAGTGATTATTTTTGCAACAGAACCTTAGTGACTGAGTTAATTTATTATTCACTAGCCGAGACACATACGAAATGACTCCCACAGGAGAGTTAGCCAATCAGCAGCTTATCCTTAGGACATGGTCAGTGGAACTCATTTATTGTGCTGCTAAGCGGTGATTAATAATACCCATACCAATCGGGAGAGTCTCGTCATGGCATTCCGTGAAAGGAGATTTGCAATTTTCGGACCAAAGGGACTACAATACATAACGTTTAATTCTGTGCTGCTATTTCATTGTGATTCCTGGGGACACAACCAGATGTACAATTTTCAATGAAGAAGAGTGTTTCGCTACGCAGTACTTCATGGTCATTACAGTGACTGGAAGCTGTGAATGGAACTGAATAATAACGTGTATCGAACTTCGCGTGGTGTAGTGCGAAAAATTAAAAATCGAGGGAGGAAACTATATGTTTCGAACAGCACAATGCAAGAGCGTCTTGTAATAGTGAACAGATTAGTTTCGGCATTTCGGAAAGATAGAAGAGGTATCAGCAGTCTGTGTAGCAATAGACAAACGCGAAAATCGCGAGAAAAACAGTGAAATTCAATACTATAGGCCGCGTTACGGAAGACGGCGCTTCTGCGCGTAGGGGTGGAGTGGAAAGGAAGCGTGAACGGTTGCCAACTGCGCATGTGTGGCAGCAGAGAGCGGGCTAACAAAGTCCACGTTGCGTAAATGCGTTGCTGCAGATAACAGAAAGGCTCGTTTGCCTATGGTACAATGTGCGATACATTTGAATCTATAAGGGGAATAGTAAATATTAATACTAGTTTCGATGAATCGTCATGAGAGAAATATTAATTCACGTCTTGACAACGTTGCATCTACTGCTCCATAGATTTAGTCTGTGTGATGTCGGGATGCGAGAACAGCTGACACAGCTTTGTGAAGACGTGAAGTACAACTTTCCTGAATATCACAATTGTCTAACGACAGGATCTACATCTACATCTACATCCATACTCCGCAAGCCACCTGACGGTGCGTGGCGAAGGGTACCTTGAGTACCTCTATCGGTTCTCCCTTCTATTCCAGTCTCGTATTGTTCGTGGAAAGAAGGATTGTGGGTATGCTTCTGTGTGGGCTCTAATCTCTCTGATTTTATCCTCATGGTCTCTTCGCGAGATACACGTAGGAGGGAGCAATATACTGCTTGACTCTTCGGTGAAGGTATGTTCTCCAAACTTTGACAAAAGCCCGTACCGAGATACTGAGCGTCTCTCCTGCAGAGTCTTACACTGGAGTTTATCTATCATCTCCGTAACGCTTTCGTGATTACTAAATGATCCTGTAACGAACCGCGCTGCTCTCCGTTGGATCTTCTCTATATCTTCTATCAACCCTATCTGGTACGGATCCCACACTGCTGAGCAGTATTCAAGCAGTGGGTGAATAAGCCTACTGTAACCTACTTCCTTTGTTTTCGGATTGCATTTCCTTAGAATTCTTCCAATTAATCTCAGTCTGGCATCTGCTTTACCGACGATTAATTTTGTATGGTCATTCCATTTTACATCACTTCTAATTCCTAATCCGATATAATTTATGGAATTAACTGCTTCCAGATGCTGACCTACTATTTTGTAGCTAAATGATAAAGGATCTATCTTTCTGTGTATTCGCAGCACATTACACTTGCCTACATTGAGATTCAATTGCCATTCCCTGCGCCATGCGTCAATTCGCTGCAGATCCTCCTGCATTTCAGTACAGTTTTCCATTGTTACAACCTCTCGATACATCACAGCATCATCTGCAAAAAGCCTCAGTGAACTTCCGATGTCATCCACCAGGTCATTTATGTATATTGTGAATAGCAACGGTCCTATGACACTCCCCTGCGGCACACCTGAAATCACTCTTACTTCGGAAGACTTCTATCCATTGAGAATGACATGCTGCGTCCTGTTATCTAGGAACTCCTCAATCCAATCACACAATTGGTCTGATAGTCCATATGCTCTTACTTTGTTCATTGAACGACTGTGGGGAACTGTATCGAACGCCTTGCGGAAGTCAAGAAACACGGCATCTACCTGTGAACCCGTGTCTATGGCCCTCTGAGTCTCGGGGACGAATAGCGCGAGCTGGGTTTCACATGACCATCTTTTTCGAAACCCATGCTGATTCCTACAGAGTAGATTTCTAGTCTCCAGAAAAGTCATTATACTCGAACACAATACGTGTTCCAAAATTCTACAACTGATCGACTTTAGAGATATAGGTCTATAGTTCTGCACATCTGTTCGACGTCCCTTCTTGATCATTGAAACTGCTTGAAAATAATTACCATTTATTGCTATTTGAACTGTATTTTATGTAAAAATGTAGTACTCACTAAAACTAACTTCAAGCACAAACATAAAATTTTATTTTTGCTTGACAACTGCTTCTACTCAGTAGAATTCTTAAAATATGTAAGGTGTGTGTGTGTGTGTGTGGATGTGTCTGACTGTAGTTAAGTGTAATCACTGTACATAAAAAATAATTAGTGGTAGAAAAGATTAATGTAAAAGACTATCATAAAAATGATCAGTAAGTTGTCGTATGTTTCTCTGGTTACAGGCATTAAATTAACTCAGACACCACATTTATAATATATTGAACAAGCAAACCGCTAACCATCATCTGCGAATAGCTAAGGGAATACTGACCGATAACATGGAATACCACCCATATCTCCGGTAACAGCTACTGTAATTTTAGGACTTTATCCAGTTCGTGTCTTGAAAATGCCTGGGGTTTACATGTGGAAATACACTACTGGCCATTAAAATTGCAACACCAAGAAGAAATGCAGATGATAAACGGGTATTAATTGGAGAAATATATTATACTAGAACTGACATGTGATTACATTTTCACGAAATTTGGCTGCATGGATCCTGAGAAATCAGTACCCAGAACAACCACCTCCGGCCGTAATAACGGCCTTGATACGCCTGGGCATTGAGTCAAACAGAGCTTGGATGGCGAGTGCAGGTACAGCTGAACATGCACCTTCAACACGGTACCACAGTTCATCAAGAGTAGTGACTGGCGTATTGTGACGAGCCAGTTGCTCGGCCACCTTTGATCAGACTTTTTCAATTGGTGAGAGATTTGGAGAATGTGCCGACCAGGGCAGCAGTCGAACGTTTTCTGCATCCAGAAAGGCCCGTACAAGACCTGGAACATGCGGTCGTGCATTATCCTGCTGAAATGTAGGGTTTCGCAGGGATCGAATGAAGGGTAGAGCCACGGGTCGTAACACATAGGAAATGGAACGTCCACTGTTCACAGTGCTGTTTATGTGAACAAGAGGTGACCGACACGTGTAACCAATGGCACCCCATACCATCACGCCGGGTGATACGCCAGTATAGCGATGACGAATATACGCTTCCAATGTGCGTTTACCGCGACGCCGCCAAACACGGATGCGACCATCATGATGCTGTAAACAGAACCTGGGTTCATCCGGAAAAATGACGTTTTGCCATTCGTGCACCCAGGTTCATCGTTGAGTACACCATCGCATGCGCTCCTGTCTGTGATGCAGCGCCAACGGTAACCGCAGCAATGGTCTCCGAGCTGGTAGTCCATGCTTCTGCAAACTTCGTCGTCGTCGGACTGTTCGTGCAGATGGTTGTTGTCTTGCAAACGTCCCCATCTGCTGACTCAGGGATCGAGACGTGGCTGCACGATCCGTTACAGCCATGCGGATAAGATGCCTGTCATCTCAACTGCTAGTGATACAATTCCGTTGGGATCCAGCACTGCGTTCCGTATTACCATCATGAACCCACCAATTCCATATTCTGCTAACAGTCATTAGATCTCGACCAACGCGAGCAGCAATGTCGCGATACGATAAACCGCAATCGCGATAGACTGCATTCCGACCTTTATCAAAGACGGAAACGTAATGGTAGGCATTTGTCCTCTTTACACGAGGGATCACAACAACGTTTCACCAGGCTACGCCGCTCCAACCTAGTGTGAATTCTCTGAAAATCTAATAATTTGCATATCACAGCATCTTCTTCTTGTCGGTTAAATTTCGCCTTTGTAGCACGTCATCTTTGTGGTGTAACATTTTTAATGGCCAGTAGTGTATATGACATCTACCGAGTTTATCCAGCTGTATTCTCGCATGTTATTAGAGCATACAACGTGGTGGGAGAAGCTTAACTCCTCGTCGGGACATATGTTAAACATTATAGTCTGTATAATTCAAAGGATACAAAGTCCCAATCAAAAAGTCTAGGAAGTTCTCATTATTATGTGTGCAACTGATATGTTGACAAACACATGTAGTAAATCACGCGTCTTTTAATCTAAGAAATATTATTATTTTGTTCCAAAGTCTACATCGTAATATCATCGCCACTTCTATCGGAGCCTGCTTCCGAACAATCTTATTGTAAATTTACGATGATAGGTTCAAGGCTTATATGCATCATCACTTCCCTGACAAATTCTTCTTTTTGAGGCTTTTCAGTATGTCACACAGACTGTGCCCACGCTACAGGTGGGATGTTTTCTACTGCCTCACGCACAAACGATTCAGTGTATGTTATCTTAAATGTTTTGTGTTTTTCTCCCACATAACCTTAACCCTTTGCCGAAATTAATTCCATGGTTCTACCCTGACAGTGACACGTGGGTATATGCAAAATTGTGTGACACTATTCACGTGCAACAAATTCGAGTTTGTACGTTCTGTCTCGTGACTTGTATAAATTAAAGACCTGCAGAAGATAGGCACGAGTCTGATTTATACTGTGCGTAAAATTTTTATTTTGCAGCCAGGGAAAATATATGCTTTTCTGGTGTTTCTAATTGGTGCCCTCTCTTCAAGAGCTGAATTATAAGTGTCAATGACCGACTTAGAAGCAAGGTATCACAAGAATGCACTCCTGGTTAGCCTGCGGTCTAAAGCACTGCTTTCCGGGCGGGAAGGCTCCCCGGCACGAATCCACCCGGCGGATTAGTGTCGAGGTCCGGTGTGCAGGCAAGTCTGTGGATGGTTTTTAAGGCGGTTTTCCATCTGCCTGGGCTAACGCGGACTATTTCCCCTTATTCCGCCTCAGTTACACTATGTCGCTGATAGCTGCGCAAACACTGTCTCAATGTACGCGTTCACCTTAATTAGTCTACCACGGAAACATTTGGGGTTACACTCGTCTGGTGTGAAACGTTCCTGGGGAGTTCCACTGAGGTCTAAATACCACATTAACCCTGGGTTCGGTGTGGGGCGGCGGTGGGGTGATTGGACTGCTGTAGCCTGTTGTGGGGTTCTGAACCACAGAGGACTACGGCGGAGACGAAGCCTCTCCGTCGTTTCTAGGTCCCCAGTTTCATACGATACAATACAATACAATTATAAGAATTGCAAATCGCGTCACGAAACTGACATCGTTCATTTCCAAATGGTATTCACTGCTGTTTTCTTTTTTACATATAAATACAAGTTTATTCTCAGAAAAAAACAGAAAGGGAATCAGCATGCAGAATAATTATCCGACAACCTATTCCTATGAGAAATTTAAAATCGCCAGTGCCATCATTAATTTCCAGCACATCTTCCTGGAATGATTCTAGGTGACCCATGTTTCATCAAGGTAATACACTGTTGAACTACCTTCTTCTCTTGTATCTTGAATCTTTATGCGGGATGTAGTTCATGCTGCTCCTATGTCACTTCTTTGAACTAAAAACTCTTTTTTTTAACATATCTGGATCCAACATCTTTTAATTTCCTCTACATTGACGAAGCGCTTACCGTTGAAGCCAATTTTCTCCTGCATAGTTGCAACACGTTTCACTGATGTCGGGCCTTCATCATTCACATGGAGCACTTTAAAACATCGTTGTTAAAACCGTTAATTTGTATTACAGGTTCCTAGTGATTTCTATGCCTTCCAGGCAACACGAAGCCAACTTTTCCTACGGTTCCTACAGCGCTGACACTTTTGTTTACAGTTCTATTTACAGTTCTTCTGCCGACACTACGTGGTTCTGCATTCCGTTATTGTCTTCAAATGTCAACAGAAGGAGATCGCTTTCAAATTCAGATTTGAAAAAGTTATAAATGCGGTAAACAATTCCCTTCACCTGGTTGTGAAGCACTTCACATTTATTGCTGCCACCAGACTTTTTTTTTAAATCGCACATTTAACGCAGATACAAAGTCACAGCTATATTGCTGCAAGAAAATGAAAAGAAAAAAAAAACTGATGGTTGAATGTATAATTCGGTTGGCGCGAAGTATGGAAAACGCAGCATGTAGGTGCGAGATTGTCGCTCTCTAGCTGTAACTCGCTGTTAACCGCCCGGAGAAAGAATGAATATTATTGGCGGCCAGTGGCTAGTGGAGGGGGTTATGCAGAACGGCTGAAAATTGGGCCGCCCTCCTACAAGACGCGAACTTTAGCGACAGACATATGTGAACATCATCGCGATGAAATAGGCAAAATATCAGAGAAGTGTTTTTCAGCAATGTTATTCTTGGAGTGGCCTTTTCACCGATTAAAATCAATCATTTATAAGTGGACGCATGATCTGTGATATAAACGGTAGTCGAAGGTTTTGTCGTGATTGTTGAATGACAGCATGCAAAGTCACTTAGCTACCAGGCCACAGAACATACAATTCTGTTCTACACGTCGTACCATGCAGCGCAAGGAACATGGAGAGCGCAGACTAACTATACTGGACGGTTACTGCAGCGACGCAGAGAGCACGTTAGTAACAAATTAGGTCGTCCATCTCGACATCTCGTGGCGAATCTCCGAACTGTCGACTGCAGCTCCACATGCCCGCCGACCAGCGGACTACTACAACGACAGCTATATTCATCGTCAGGCTTCGGAACTGCGAGAGCGAGACAGCGAGTACATACTCACAGCTTTACGTCACTCCGCAGGCCACAGCAGCTGCTCCGCTCTTACTGACTGCGTGGACGACGGATTGTAAATACAAACGCTCCCGCGCCGATCGTCAAACACTGCGACTTATGCTACGGTCTAGTGGTGAGTGGAGATGAGCCTCTAGCGCTATAGTAGACAACGTTTCGCTGTCTTCAGCATATATAAGTAACTTCTTATCATGTTTTGGGTAATTTCCAAGAATGATTTGCTATCGAAGTCGCTGGGACCAAACGACACATATCGAGCGTGCATTTGTAAATCGATCATGCAAGTCTCGTGATGGGCTTTATTATCAATTATTTGTGATCGTCATTTTTAATCTGTTTTCCGTCGTTCCTTTAGTTGCTCTAAATTACATTCCGCCGCGAATTATTTGTGAGTTGCTTGGGAAACCCAGACGATTTCTGTCGATATTGAGCGTGATATCTAGTGTTCGTGACGTTTCTTCGGCGGATTCTCTCAGAAGGAAAAATCTAATTCCATGCTTATCCAGTGAAGAAAATTGACTTTCGGTAGCAAACGTGGAGTAATAAAGGACGACAAAAGGGGGGACTGTATCGACTGTGGTGGTGCGAAGTGTGTAAACCTTCGTAAGAGGAGTTTCGATGCTGAAATACCGTTTCAATTTCATTGAGGACAGTGCGGAAAACGAGCGAGTTTCAGGAAGAATACGTGGTTCGACTCTTCCAAATCATCCATCCAGTCCAGCCCAATTCTTCTATCTTGCTGGATTCCAGACTACACGTTGCAAGCAACAGCATCGGAAACTGAGTTGTCTGCTAATACCGTGTGTGACTATTTCGAGTTTTGAAGAGAAGTCTGTTACACGGTAGTGACAAGCGACAGTGTACCATTTGGTGGAGCGAGTAAAGTTGTGGAAGTGGGCGAATCTCATACAGCTACACGGAAGAACCAGAGAGGATAACCTTCAAAGAGTGAAATCGATCATATCTGGGTATTTGGTGGAATAGAAAAAGAGTCCCGGAAGTGTTTCGTTGTGAGAGTATTGTCCCAAGACAAGGTCACTTTAGTGGGTCTGATAAAGCACTTCAAGCTGCCTGGTACTAAAGTCATTATAGACGGGTTTCAGTCCCACAAGAATCTGAAAGCTGAAGGATTCGACCACGAGTTCGTGAACCACTTAGTAGAGTTCGTGTCATTGGAGGATGTGCACACGCGGAAAATCTAGCGGCTATGGAAATTTGTGAAGTCTTCCATTAAAAGAGAAGGGCGTCCAAGACAAACTATAGTTGTTTCAGTATCTCTATTTCCACAACTTGCGTTTGCAGGGAAAAATTAACGCATGTGACACTCTGCCGATATTCTTGCGTGGTATTAGCAGAGTTTGCACAGGCTATGGCAAAATGGGAATTGTCCCTGTAGCGTACACATCACACGGAGTTGACGTCAACTCCGATGACGAGTAAATCCTCTTCTTCGTAATTACAAGTATTTTTTGAAGCTCTTCTTTTGTCGTTCCTTTAGTGAGCACCGGAAACATATTCATAACGCCGGCGACGAGAGTCGCATCGATTTACAATCGCATGGTCGATATGAGGCCTTTGGACCCACGCGACTGCGACAGGCAATCATTCTTCGAAATTATAATGTTTTGTATGAATACTAATGACTGTAATAGTCATTTTAACATTTATTCGAAATTTTTGCTCTGGAGTAGAGTGTGTATGTGTATGCAAGTTTACATCAATGGTACAATTACTAACAGCTTTAATTCACATGGTCCCACTCTGGTTGTTAACTACACATTTATATTTAAAATAATTTGTGATGTGTATCATGTTTAGATGTGTTGTATAACCTGGTGAATGTTGACACTGATTTTTGAGTTTGACCCACTCATGAGGTTAAAAGTATTCAGTTGTGACAGATATTGTATTAATTTGAGTTAGCTCAGGTACTACAGTCAGTATTTATTTCCTGTTGTTGTTGTGGTCTTCAGTCCTGAGACTGGTTTGATGCAGCTCTCCAGGCTACCCTATCCTGTGCAAGTTTCTTCATCTCCCAGTACCTACTGCAACCTACATCCTTCTGAATATGGTTAGTGTATTCATCTCTTGATGTCCCTCTACGACTTTTACCCTCCACGCTGCCTTGCAATGCCGAATTTGTGATCCCTTGATGCCACAGAACATGTCCTACCAACCGGTCCCTTCTTTTCGTCAAGTTGTGCCACAAACTCCTCTTATCCCCGATTCTATTCAATACCTCCTCATTAGTTATGTGGCCTAACCATCTAATCTTCAGCATTCTTCTGTAGCACCGCATTTCGAAAGCTTCTATTCTCTTCCTGTCCAAACTATTTATCGTCCATGTTTCACATCCATACACTACACTCCATACGAATACTTTCAGAAACGACTTCCTGAAACTTAAATCTATACTCGATGTTAACAAATTTCTCTTCTTCAGAAACGCTTTCCTTGACATTGCCAGTCTACATTTTATATCTTGTCTACTTCGACCATCATCAGTTATTTTGCTCCCCAAATAGCAAAACTCCTTTGCTACTTTAAGTGTCTCATTTCCTAATCTAATTCCCTCAGCATTGCCCATCTTAATTCGACTACATTCCATTATCCTCGTTTTGCTTTTGTTGATGTTCATCTTATATCCTCCTTTCAAGACACTGTCAATTCCGTTCAACTGCTCTTCCAAGTCCTTTGCTGGCTCTGACAGAATTACAATGTCATCGGCGAACCTCAAAGTTTATATTTCTTCTCCATGGATTTTAATACCTACTCCGAATTTTCCTTTTGTTTCCTTTACTGCTTGCCCAATATACAGATTGA
The DNA here is from genome assembly GCF_023898315.1 of Schistocerca nitens. Taxonomy (NCBI): domain Eukaryota; kingdom Metazoa; phylum Arthropoda; class Insecta; order Orthoptera; family Acrididae; genus Schistocerca; species Schistocerca nitens. The sequence goes on along the minus strand of NC_064619.1, from coordinate 62,230,805 downwards.
ATAGCACTGGGAAGAGGTTACAACCCTGTCTCACTCCTTTCCCAAACACCGTTTCCCTTTCATGACCCTCGACACTTATAACTGCCACCTTGTTCTGTACAAATTGTAAATAGCCTTTCGCTCCCTGTATTTTACCCCTGCCACCTTTAGAATTTGAAAGAGAGTATTCCAGTCAACATTGTCAAAAGCTTTCTCTAAGTCTAAAAATGCTAGAAACGTAGGTTTGCCTTTCCTTAATCTTTCTTCTAAGATAAGTCGTAAGGTCAGTATTGCCTCACGTGTTCCAATATTTCTACGGTATCCAAACTGATCTTCCCCGAGGTTAGCTTCGACCAGTTTTTCCATTCGTCTGTAAAGAATTCGTGCTAGTATTTTGCAGCTGTGACTTATTAAACTGATAGTTCGGTAATTTTCACATCTGTAAACACCTGATTTCTTTGGGATTGGGATTATTATATTCTTCTTCAAGTCTGAGGGTATTCCGCCTGTCTCATACATCTTGCTTACCAGATAGTAGAGTTTTGTCAGGACTGGCTCTCCCAAGGCCGTCAGTAGTTATAATGGAATGTTGTCTACTCTCGGGGCCTTGTTTCGACTTAGGTCTTTCAGTGCTCTGTCAAACTCTTCACGCAGTATCGTATTTCCCATTTCATCTTCATCTACATTCTCTTCCATTTCCACAATATTGTCCTCAAGTACATCGCCCTTGTATAGACTCTCTATATACTCTTTCCACCTTTCTGCTTTTCCTTCTTTGCTTAGAACTGCGTTTCCATATGAGCTTTTGATATTCATACAAGTAGTTCTCTTTCCTCCAAAGGTCTCTTTAATTTTCCTGTAGGCAGTATCTATCTTACCCCTAGTGAGATAAGCCTCAACATCCTTACATTTGTCCTCTAGCCATCCCTGCTTAGCCATTTTGCACTTTCTGTCGATCTCATTTTTGAGACGTTTGTATTCCTTTTTGCGTGCTTCATTTACTGCATTTTTATATTTTCTCCTTTCATCAATTTAATTGAATATTTCTTATATTACCCAAGGAGTTCCACTAGCCCTCGTCTTTTTACCTAATCGATCCTCTGCTGAGTTCACTACTCCATCCCTCAGAGCTACCCATTCTTCTTCTACTGTGCTTATTTCCCCCATTGCTGTCAATTGCTCCCTTTTGCTCTCCTTGGAACTCTGTACAACCTCTGGTTTAGTCAGTTTATCCAGGTCCCATTAAACTCCCACCTTTCTGCAGTTTCTTCAATTTTAATTTACAGTTCATAAGCAATAGATTGTGGTCAGGATCCACATCTGCCCCTGGAAATGTCTTACAATTTAAAAACTGGTTCCTAAATCTCTGTCGTACCATTATATAATCTATCTGATACCTTTTAGTATCTCTGGGATTCTTCCATGTATACAGCCTTCTTTTATGATTCTTGAACCAAGTGATAGCTATGATTAAGTTATGCTCTGTGCAAAATTCTACCAGGCGGCTTCCTCTTTCATTTCTTACCCCCCAATCCATATTCACCTACTACGTTTCCTTCTCACCCTTTTCCTACTCTCGAATTCCAGTCACCCATGACTATTAAATTTTTCTCCCCCTTCACTAACTGAATAATTTCTTTCATCTCATCATACATTTCATCAATTTATTCATCATCTGCAGTGCTAGTTGGCATATAAACTTGTACTACTGTAGTCGGCGTGGGCTTCGTGTCTATCTTGGCCACAATAATGCGTTCACTATGCTGTATGTAGTAACTTACCCGCACTCCTATTTTTTATTCATTATTAAACCTACTCTTGCATTACCCCTATTTGATTTTGTATTTATAACCCTGTATTCACCTGACCAAAAGCCTTGTTCCTCCTGCCACCGAACTTCACTAATTCCCACTATATCTAACTTTAACCTATCAATTTCCCTTTTTAAATTTTCTATCCTACCTGCTCGATTAAGGGATCTGACATTCCACGCTCCGATCCGTAGAACGCCAGTTTTCATTCTCCTGCTAACGACATCCTCTTGAGTAGTCCCCGCCCGGAGATCCGAATAGGGGACTATTTTACCTCCGGAATATTTTACCCAAGAGGATGCAATCAACATTTAACCATACAGTAATGCTGCATGCCCTCGGGAAGAATTACGGCTGTAGTTTCCCCTTGCTTTCAGCCGTTCGCAGTACCAGCACAGTAAGGCCGATTTGGTTATTGTTACGGGGCCAGATCAGTTAGTCATCCAGACTGTTGTCCCTGCAACTACTGAAAAGGCTGCTGCCCCTCTTCAGGAACCACACGTTTGGCTGGCCTCTCCACAGATACCCCTCCGTTGTGGTTGCACATAAGGTACGGCCATCTGTATCGCTGAGGCACGCAAGCCTCCCCACCAACGGCAAGGTCCATGGTTAATGGGGGGGGGGGGAGTATTTATTTAATTTTTTGATGATTAGTGGTGTCTGGGTTACCCTAGGACTATATTATACTGCTTGAAATTTATAGTACATACCAAAAATGTCTACTCAGAATAAACAACAAGTTGAGGAGGTAAAACTTGGGAAGAAGGTGGTAGTGCAGGAGGATAGGAGTGATTCAGGAATCAGTGTTTGTGGATTATCGGTTGATAGCTGATTAGCTCGCTCAACCGCTCATACTGAGACGCCAACAAAACCAATGGAAAACAAACGAGATCCAGATAAGGGGAGATTCTGAAATGGTTCAAATGGCTCTGAGCACTATGGGAGTTAACATCTGAGGTCATCAGTCCCCTATAACTTTGAACTACTTAAACATAACTAACCTAATGTCGACACACACATCCATGCCTGAGGCAGGATCCGAACCTGCGACTGTAGCTGTCGCTCAGTTCCAGACTGAAGCGCCTAGAACCGCTCGGTCACCCCAGCCGACCAAACATGAAAAGACGCAACCAATGATGGCAGCGACTTTGGAAAGCAATAAAGAGTCTGATCAGAAGTATGAAGAAAGATTCCAGAAAAATGAAGAAATGTTACAAGAAGTTGACCAGGAGAATGAAGAAAGATACCAGAAAATGGACAAGAAAATGAAGAAACATTACGAATAGCTGGCGAGAAGAATGTCGAAATATTTCAGGATGTATTAAACGAATAGGGAGACCTGTGGGAAGGTTTTCAACAATTTAAGGAAGACATGAAGAGAGAGTTCGATGAGCAACAAAACCTGGAACAACTTCTATAAGATATGAGTAAGATGTCCGTTCCCGGTAACTGAGTGATCAGCGCAACAGAATGTCAATCCTAAGGGCCCGAGTTCGATTCCCGGCTGGGTCAGAGATTTTCTCAGCTCGGGGGCTGGGTGTTGTGTTGTCCTAATCATCATCATTTCATCCCCGTCGACGCGCAAGTCGCCGAAGTGGCGTGAAATCGAAATACTTGCACCTGACGAACGGTCTATCCTACGGGAGGCCCTAGTCACAAAACATGTACATGGTATGGAAGAGAAGGTAAGTAAAACCATGGAAGATGTAAAGGAAGAATTGGACGTGATGATCCAAGTAGCTGAGACACATTTTGGTCAACATATCAAAGAGGTGACACAGAAGCAACGGCAGTGTGATCCCACAATTCAGGGACTAGGCGGTAAGCAAACTGAACTGGCTGTAAATTTAAAGAATGCTATAGGAGTACAAAATGTACAAGATAATCGGAATACTACATAGGATACGTAGCATTTACAGGAAGAATTTCAACAACCGAATACGAAAACGGATAAAATTGATAAGAAGAGTGGTATGCTGCATTAGCAGTGAGGGAAGGTAATGTTATTACAGGTGGTGATTGGTGACAACAGGCACACCCAGTCTCATGCAGGACAAAGACATATACCAAGAGGAACCTTTAACCCAATGATATTTGCGAAATGGTTAATGGGCATTTTCCCTGCACATTTCAACGATGACAAGATTCAGTTTGCTGTAGACAGAAAGGAGGGTGAAGCTTTCACATAGGGGTGAGGAAGAAAGAAGAAGTTAATACTTATGATTAAACTGAACGAGAATTTCTAAAGAAGTACCGGTTGGCGATTAATCAGTGTGCAACATTGGAAGATTTACAACATTGCAAATCACTTCAAAATTGGAGAGTTACCCTGTGTTAGTTTGCTCAACATTTGTGGAAACTGAATTACACTTTAGAGCCACTGTTAAAATCTCGTATAATGGTACGTGTCTTTAAGACAAGATTGTGTAGAAGAAAGCAAGACAACTTACCGCTTAAGCGTGATTAAGGGTAGGGATGCACTGATGGACGTACTTGAGTGGTTAGAATCAACACAAGCTGAAGGGAACTGGCAGCTCCTTTGTCTGTATACCGAATAGCGATTGCTAAGCTCCCATGTGTGTGAGAAATGATCTTTCTTCAAGTGTCACTGCTGTACCATCTTTCCTGTCCATAGATTTCAGAGGTCTTTAGTCATTAATTTGTTGGCTAATTAGCAAATCCTAGCAAATATTAAGAAGCAATTAAGAAAATAGTAGGGTTTCTTCATTTGGTCAATAAATAGATTAAACAGTGGTTATTCAGACAACTCATAGAACAGAGCAGTAGTTGTTTAAATGATTCCGTTATCATAATCGTTGCAGTTTTCCAGGCAATCCAATCTAAACAATTTGGTAATACCTATAGAGTGGTTTATTATGATAGTGATAAATATGAACTATCAAAGAAGTCTCGTCTTATATAATTGTATGAAACAACAATTACAAAAATGGAGCCGCCAGATCTGAAGGTAAATATTTGTTTAAATATTGAAAAGAGCTAATTAGCGCCAGTAAGGAATTTTAAGTAATCTTCTAGTTTTTCTCTCACGAGTAATGAAAGTATAAGCAAACTGCAAGGAATTGTAGCCAAATAAGAGCTGATGGGTCTGCTTGTAACAACAACAAAACTGTACTATTACACATGTAACAAATTTTTTCTTCTGATTTTCGATAAATTAGTGTCATCGATGTTCTGATTTCATTTCTTTTTTTCATGTCATTGTGTTAAGAAAACTGTAAACAAATTTCAATGTCAATATTAATGTTTGTATCAAATTTCAAGCAATATTATAATAGAATTGAAGTTGAGACCGTTGTAGGATGTTAAAATTGTAATTGTGCATCTGGTCCATACGTAGGCAATGTATTAGAATATGTAGAATGCAAAACCTCTGGTGAATGCCCTGTCTGTAGGGGAGCGGTAAAAGGTGGACGGCAGGCGAGAACGGGAAAATGCACACGGGCGCTGTACGGTATAACGGGCTCAGCAGTAGTAGTCGGAGTTGGGCATTGGTCTGAGCAACACGTTCTGGATCGAGGAGGCTCTCCTGGAAGACGTAATTTCATTGAGCCTCGGATATGCCGTTCCGACGCCTATACAGCATGGCAAAATTTCATAGGCACTAAATGGAAAAGTATTGCGACGCTAAGAAGAAGTAAACTGCCGATACATCAAGAGCCATAGCTGTGATTGTATGTGTGCTCTGTGCCTCGCCATCTCGCCGCCTACCAACCGCCGCATCGATACTAACAGGTTGAAACTTTTAGTACTGTATTCGTGTGGATCAGTGTTACGTTTGTTCCATACTGTTCAATAACAACTTAAACTTTACCAGAACTGTCCTATCATTTAATTATCCTCACAACTAACCGAGCCAGGGTCCTTTCCAAATGTTGTGCAATCCGAGAGTTCCGAAATGAAGAATTAAAGTTTATGTTAATAATAATTACCTGCAGACCTAGCTATGTTAGAATGATGTTTAAAGAACTTTGTTGTTAGTGAACGAATAGACGAATAACAAAGGTCTGACAAAGTTGGAAGATACTTTTGAAATTGGTTTAGTAATGAAGTTTAATTATTTCGAGACAGATATAATGGTATTTAAATGAGCAGGAAATAAGATAAAAAGAGTAGTAACTCATATAGTGGAAATTTTGAGCACACAATGATTTCAGTAATTAATTGTTTTAATACAGTGATCATAACAGTTTCAGGGTCCCCCCCTTTTTTATTCATTTGAATTCTGAAGTGTTCTACACTGATTTGACCAGCAAAGTCAAAGCCAAAATAGAAACCAAAATTTATCAGTGTTTTACCTTTATCAAAATTGACATTGTGTGTGTGTTGCGAAAGTGCTATTTCTAGGGTAACCTATGCCTGATTTTAATCAGATCAATAGACAGTACAAAGTTTTGTAGTAAACATTATAGTGTGGTGTTATGTATTTATGGTTTATCCATATCAGTACCGAAAGTGAAATTATCAGTTCAGTAGATTTTCTGGTTCTAAAATTTACCATATTATGCAGTGTTACTATGTGTTGTTTTGCATGAACGTACATCGACTTGTACAGGGAAGATACTCAGTTAATGCCTAATTAGGTTGGCGACCATATTATTAACAAATTGGTAGCATCTTCTGTGTTGTTTCTTGTCCGTCCTGACGTGTAGTTGCATTTCGGACTTGCTTGACGTATCATTGTTATTACAGAGTGAGTGTATGTCTGATTTGCCACCATTCAGGTACACGCGGTCAATATCTATACAAAAATCCTTTCTCTTAAGGTGAAGCCCGTCAACTTACCATAGTACAGGTTTTAATGAGTAACGTGTGCCCCACGTGCACGTTACAAGTGGCTCCCAGTGACAGGGCATCCAGTTGTTGTCGGTCACAAATTAATGTGAATACCGAACAGTGGATGTTCAGTGGCACGAATTGCAATAATATTTAGTAAAGTAAATAGCAGTGAACGTCAAGTACGGTAGTGTAGTGTAATTTGCGTTCAGTATGGACAAGAACGCAGAAACAGTAGATGTGCCGAGCGTAATGGAAAATGCGGCTGGCAATAGCAGGAGTTTACGTAGCCAGATAACAGATGGCGTTAGCGGAAGACAATTGGCGTGTATACAATATCACGAACAGATTGAAATGTCGAGATTGCCTAGAACACAGCAAGGAATAAAACAGGAAGTAGAGGATGACTTTGTAGATGATAGTGGGTACGTGAACGAATCCACTGACATGTTTGATTCACCACACATAAAGAAAGAATCGAAAGAAAATTTTGATGTAGGACTGGAACACACTGATTCCGTGGAACAAAACAGTGTGAAGATTTTAAGCATGAACGATTTATTTGAACAATTAACCAAACAAATTTCAGGACAGAGTGAGCAGATCAAAACACAGAATGATCAGCTTCAAAAAGAAGTTAGTAATCAGGTTAGTCAGCATAAAACACACGTTGACGAGCAGCTTAAAAAACACAAGTTGGTCAGCTTAAAGCACAGGTTGAAGAACAAGGAATTAAAATTAGTAAACAAATAGAACAGGTAGAACAAATAGTGCGTAGTTTAAGCTCTGTAGTAAATACTATGAAATTTGAAATTGACACAATTAACAAAAATATGGATACTATGCAGGGGGAAATTGACAACATTAACAGTAGGTTTGATGTTGAAATTCTCAACATCCAAGAGAAAGTAGAGCCTCTAGTTGAAACAAAAGTAGACGAAAAAGTTTTCGGTCTTAAAACAGAGATCGTAAACGAATGTCAACACGGAATATCACAGATGAAAAAGGCAGTTTCAGACACTGATAGAGATTTAGGCGAGAAAGTTACCGGATGTGTACAAAAGTGTGAACAAAATACTTCGAAAATTCAAGGCAAAATTTTCGATCTTGAGAGTAAAATTAAAGATAGGCCTGGTGTTGTCTATAATGACACACCACTTACGAAGCTATTGGAAGGTGAGGAACGCTTCGATCCCGCCAAGAAACATAATGGATGGCATCCGTTAGATTTCATAAAAAATTGCAAAAGGATGTTTCCTGAACACTTGTCTGGTCAGGAAAAGATAAACGTAGTAATTAGCACCTTGGCAGGTGACGCTAAGCGCTGGGGAATTAACTTGAATACTGAACAAATGACGTTCGGAGAATTTAAACAAAAGTTTACGGAAGAATATTGGTCCAAACAAAAACAGGATCATTCGTGGCGCGAGTTTATCATGGCCAAACTTCATGATAACAGGGGCAGGAATTCTTTGAAAGATTTCTGCGAATATTGGTACCGAAAGTTGACACATTTAAGAAGGAGAAGATCCGATTCAGAAATCATATGGGAGCTATATAAAAAGCTCCCAGAAGATTCAAAGAGATACGTGGGAAGCAATCATCGTAGCTTCCAAGCATTTATCGAAAGGGTCGAAGACGAAGACCACTGGCGCGAAAGTCGTGCCAATTATCAGAATTTTGGTAACAGAAATAATCGCAATAATGACGAGAGAAATGACGGCGATGGGTTTCGCGTCAACATGATACAGAGAGGTAGAGGCAGAGGAAGAGGAAGAGGGAGTCATCCAGGTCGTGGTAGAGGGTACACCGCGCAAAATAATAACGATGCGGGAAACTGATTTCCGCGAACGTTGCGGGCCAAACGGAAGCGGACAGTATATACCGGCCCCGATTTAAGAAATGTTACCGGGCTGACAGTAAAGTTATGGGTCTGGTTAGAGACAGGCGTGGAACGACGCAACGTGTAGTTGCGGAACAAGCGTCAGGTGCGAGCGCTGGTGAATCATCCTCGCCGCGCAGAGCGATACATGTTAACAGGCGAGTGGAGCATCAGAGGGCAACGGCCCAGCCTAACAGAGCAGCTGTTCAGAGAGTTGCTGCTAGCAATGCAACAGCATTAGGTACGAACATTGCAGTAAGAACTGGTGAGTACAATACGAGTGGTAATTACGTGGCGAAGGAAATAGTAGATGAAACAGTGGATACACAGAGAGGTGCGGTTAGCAGTGTTAGCAATGAAGTAAATGGCGAGAATGAATTAGCAGAAGTAACTGATTGGTGAGTGCAGATCGACGATCTGTACAAGGGCCTCAAGCAATGTGAGTGGGAGGATTTTAAGAAGGAGTATGAGGCAAGGAGTTTAATTAGTGAAAAAGGATATAGTAGGGACGTCGATAAGGTGACGTGGCCCGAATTTAAAGAGGAGACAGTAAATAGCGCCGCAGAAAGTACGCGTGCTGCCGATAGGACGAAGGTTAAAGATAGGAAGGAATTGGAGGACGAAATCCTAAGCATTGACGAGGAAGTAACTTCTGTTAACGATCCGCCAACAGTACAAGCTGCTACCGAAATGCACCGTGGGGAAGGGGCAGGTAATTACCTAAGAGTAACTGAAGTCCACGAGGATTACACTAAATATGAAGTAACAGTGGATGTCAGTAAAGCCGATAATGAGGCCGTTTTGCCAAAAGAAGATACTGAGTTAAAATCAAAGCCTGATGAAAATGCAGAGGAAGAACTTAGTGCCTGTCTCAGAAAAGCTTTTATGTTAGAACCTGAAAGCGATCCAGAATGGTCGGATTCGGACGAAGTTCAGATGACGAGTATTTCGGTACTAGTGAAAATAATGGGAATACAGCTAATTGCGATATTGTACCTACTGATGATGAAGTTTCAAAACAAAACCAGATGTTGAGACTGAACGCTGAAAGAAAGAGCCACCCGATGACACAGTGTTTATTTTGCAAAGGGTTCAAGTAAGCAAAGACTTTGAACTCCAGAAACTGAGAAAGCCACCTGATATAAATGGTTCACGAGTCAGGAACGTATCTTGGGACAATATCACAGTCGACCAAGGTGCGTTGTGAAAAAAAAAAAAAAAAACGGGAAGGGGCATGATTTAGATTCTGGGGCAGATTTATATTGGACTTTGAGAATGTCATGAACACTGTACATCATGAAACTACTGGGTTCCCACCGGAAGAAAATTTGTTAAGCAGCAGAAGTAAAAGTTTAATTGAGGAAAAACTAGAGTTTCCACCTTGTAAAAGCTTGGGGTTGAGTCAAAAGGAAGAATTAGTCAGGAAAAGGGCAAAGCAGAAAGCTAAATCTAGATCTAAAAGACATGATAAAAATCTGAAAGTTTCAAAATTTAAAATTGGAGATTATGTTCTTTTAAAAACCCACGAAAAATCTAGTGAACTGAACCATGAAATTTCCTAATTTAAATATATTTATAATGGACCGTGTATAATACAGAACATTCCACACAATAATGCTTACTACCTGATCTACCCAAAATCCAAGAGACCTTTAGGTGTAAGAAATGTTGTGGACCTGAAACTGTATGTTCCTAGGAATGAGTGACCTAGTACACTCTGAGAGCAATCTGCAGTAAAGGTGCTGTATTTTATACAGAAACTATTTAATTCTAAATGTAACAAATATTTGTAAATGTATGTATACCAATGTCGGTGTGTTATGTAATTATGTGAGTTTCAGATTACCAAATGTACTATAAATGTAAAGATGTATGGAGAAAAGGACTGAACAGAAAGGGTAAATGCTACAAGCCAGATAAAAGATGGGACTACCAAAAACCCAAAGTGGGCAGTAAATGAGTCATAATATAAAGGACTGCCAAAAATCAAAGAGGGCAGATAAATAGTCAAAGGAGAATTGTAAGTGTGGTACAGGAGATGTCATAAAGTGATGCGAAATGGACTGCCCAAATCTGAATTATAGGCAGCAAGTATGTGTAGTAATATTTCTGAATATTATTGTGTGTTTATTAGTAAGTAAGGAAAAGGACTGCCATTCAATGAAAGCAGCAACTAATTGCCTTGTAGTGTATATAGGTATTTGTATATTCTTTGTAGTTAAGTGTTTGTGTTTCAGCTTTTGAATTTATTTCTCTGAAAAATTTAAAAAAATGAGTAATTCACTATTTAAATCATGTTGTGAAAGGAGGTTGGACTGTGCCAAAGACACTTGAGCAAATGATAGGTAAATGTTCTTGATATGTTAAAAAGTATAGACCTCTATTATGTGAGAGAAAGGAATTTTAGTAATACAAAAATTTTTTTGATGGTACATTCACTCAAAGATTCAGAACCACTGTATAAATATAAAGTTTAAGTGTTCCCATCAAATTTGCACTTAGTGAAATTTACTGGAAACGGGGCATGTGTAACAAGAACAACACTCTACTATTGTACATATAATAATTTTTTTATTCTGATTTTCGATAAATTAGTGTCATCGATGTTCTGATTTCATTTCTTTTTTTTTCATGTCATTGTGTTAAGAAAACTGTAAACAAATTTCGATGTGAATGTTAATGTTTATGTCAAATTTCAAGCAATATTATAATAGAATTGAAGTGTAACAAATGTTGAGACTGTTGTAAGATGTTAAAATAGTAATTGTGCATCTGGTCCATACGTAGGCATTCACCTCTGGTGAATATCCGCTCTGTAGGGGAGCGGTGAAAAGGTGGATGGCAGGCGAGCGTGGGAAAATGCACACGGGCGCTGTACGGTATAATGGGCTCAGCAGTAGTAGTCGGAGTTGGGCAGTGGTCTGAGCAACACGTTCTGGATCGAGGAGGCTCTCCTGGAAGATGTAATTTCATTGAGCCTTGGATATGCCGTTCCGACGCCTATACAGCATGGCAATATTCCATAGGCACTAAATGGAAAAGTATTGCGACGCTAAGAAGAAGTAAAGTGCCGATGCATCAAGAGCCATAGCTGTGATTGTATGTGTGCTCTGTGCCTCGCCATCTCGCCGCCTACCAACCGCCGCATCGATACGAACAGGTTGGAACTTTTAGTACTGTATTCGTGTGGACCAGTGTTACTTTTGTTCCATACTGTTCAATAACAACTTAAATTTTACCAGAACTGTCCTATCATTTAATTATCCTCACAACTAACCTAGGTAGGGTCCTTTCCAAATGTTGTGCAATCCGAGTGTCCCGAAATGAAGAATTAAAGTTTATGTTAATAATAATTACCTGCAGACCTAGCTATGTTAGAATGATGTTTAAAGAACATTGTTGTTAATGAACTAATAGACGAATAACAAAGGTCTGACAAAGTTGGAAGATAATTTTGAAATTGGTTTAGTAATGAAGTTTAATTATTTCGTGACAGATATAATGGTATTTAAATGAGCAGGAAATAAGATAAAAAGAGTAGTAACTCATATAGTGGAATTTTGAGCACACAATGATTTCAGTAATTAATTGTTTTAATACAGTGATCATAACAGTTTCAGGGTCCCCCCCCCCTTTTTTTTTCATTTGAATTCTGAAGTGTTCTACACTGATTTGACCAGCAAAGTCAAAGCCAAAATAGAAACCAAAATTTATCAGTGTTTTACCTTTATCAAAATTGACATTGTGTGTGTGTTGCGAAAGTGCTATTTCTAGGGTAACCTATGCCCGATTTTAATCATATCAATAGACAGTACAAAGTTTTGTAGTAAACATTATAGTGTGGTGTTATGTATTTATGGTTTATCCATATCAGTACCGAAAGTGAAATTATCAGTTCAGTAGATTTTCTGGTTCTAAAATTTACCATATTATGCAGTGTTACTATGTGTTGTTTTACATGAACGTACATCGACTTGTACAGGGAAGATACTCAGTTAAAGCCTAATTAGGTTGGCGACCGTATTATTAACAAATTGGTAGCATCTTCTGTGTTATTTCTTGTTCGTCCTGACGTGTAGTTGCATTTCGGACTTGCTTGACGTATCATTGTTATTACAGAGTGGGTGTAAGTCTGATTCGCCACCATTCAGGTACACGCGGTCAATATCTATACAAAAATCCTTTCTCTTAAGGTGAAGCCCGTCAACTTACGATAGTGCAGGTTTTAATGAGTAACGTGTGCCTCAGACACACATTACATGCTCAATAGGAGAATGTGTGTGGTGACATATAACTTGGAAGTAATGGTCTATGCAAATAATATTGAAATATAGAGATAAGTGTTGTCACGATGTAATGCAGCTAATGATGTTCGTAATACAACCTGAGTTAGTGGAGCATTGTGCAATTATTGTAGATTTATGGGGATTAATGGAGGTGGTTAGTGGATGATGGAGGGATATATATATTTGAAGTAAAGCTGTTACTGAGTTGTGATGTTGAATTGAAATAGATATGTATGTGTCCATGGAGATTTTATAAGGTATATGACATACACTACTGGCCATTAAAATTGCTACACCACGAAGATGACGTGCTGCAGACGCGAAATTTAACCGACAGGAAGACGATGCTGTGATATACAAACGATTAGCTTTTCAGAGCATTCACACAAGGTTGGCGCCGGTGGCGACACCTACAACGTGGTGACATGAGGAAAGTTTCAAACCTATTTCTTATACACAAACAGCAGTTGACCGGCGTTGCCTGGTGAAACGTTGTTGTGATGCCTCGTGTAAGGAGGAGGAAAGCGTACCATCACGTTTCCGACTTTGATAAAGGTCGGATTGCAGCCTATCGCGATTACGGTTTATCGTATCGCGATACTACTGCTCGCGTTGATCGAGATCCAATGACTGTTAGCAGAATATGGAATCGGTGGGTTCATTAGGGTAATACGGAACGCCGTGTTGGATCCCAACAGCCTCATATAACTAGCAGTCGAGATGACAGGCATCTTATCTGCATGGTTGTAAAGGATCGTGCAGCCACGTCTCGATCCCTGTGTGAACATATGGGGACGTTTGAAAGACTACAACCATCTGTACGAACCCTTCGACGACGACGACGTTTGCAGCAGCATGGACTATCAGCTCAGAGACCGTGGCTGCGGTGACCCTTGACGCTAGAAACGTCCCCTTAGAAAAATTGTACATGACCGTGCTTAAACTGACACACAATATTTTTTTAGCGCAACGCAATCTCACTTTCAGTAATCCCTACAGAAGAATGGCCATGACTAACATTTACCTATACCTTTCACAAAGCACTTACCTCACAAAAATCTTTGTTACTCGAAATACTGCAATACAGCTAGCGCCACTACTGCCTGCTAAATAAAAGATTCAAACTACGGAAGGCACTAACTACCGATAGGCATAGTTAGCAAATGAAAGATTTTAATAGAGAACAAATAGTGTGTTTACCTTAATAGTCATAATATATATAGCAGTTCATCACATCCATTCTTACAAATTTCAAAACTCCGCCATTTCTCTCCCCACATCCACTACTGCTGGCGGCTCACCTCCAACTGTGCAACGCCATGCGCTGTTAACATCCAGCTGCCCAACACTACAATGGCAGACAACAATGCAAACTAGCCACAGAGTGCTCACAGCACAGCCAGTGATTTTAATACAGAGCGCTACGTAACGTTGCCAATAAGAAAACATAAACAGCCTACTTACATAGCCCCCATGCTCCCCACAAAAAATTTTACAAATTGTTTTGGGCAGTGGCCAATACAGATTCAAAAAAAATTTCATATTTACAATAACAAAGATATCAAATGCACACACTTATTGATACAATATTGGTCAAAAGCTAAAATTTTCTCACGGTCCATAAAGACAGTCCTGATCATTCATCACAGTAAAATTACAGTGTTTTTTTTTTCTCAAAGTCTGAGCAGTAAAAGAAAATGAACACAGAAGTAGTGGATTTCCATGCAGTCTTGAAGAAGTAGTGTTGTCCTGCCAACGGAAAGACAGTGCTGACTCTTGACATGTAGACAGGTAATGGGCCACAACAGAGCAAACCCACCGCAGAGTCAGTCGAAGTTTTGAAGAATATTGGTAGGTAGGTCATCACAGAGTAGACCCACTGTAGTCCTGGTAGAGATTACGGTATTGGTGGGCCATCAAAGATGCAGACCCACTATAGTCCTTGTAGAGATAATGGTATTGGTGGGTCATCAAAGGTGCAGACCCACTGCAGTACTTGTAGAGACGGCCAGCAGCCATCTGTTGCGACTGTGAAGGTGCACAATCACCATCGAAGAGTCTTGCGGAGAATATAGCAAGTCCATAAACCACCACTTGTCCACTCACAAAAAGTTTGTTTGAAACTTCCTTAGAACCAGCAATGCTGTTATCCAGTCCCTTGCTGAATTATTAACACACGTGCAAACACTATCAGTCCCTAGTTCTCACATATTGTCCATATACTATGACCAACAGAAACATGTGCAGTGAAATGTAACTTACAAGTTACTTAATTTGATGAACTGGTGTCAATTACAATTTTATAACATGAGAATACAATAAGAAAGGTACAAAATACACCATTAAAGAAAATAATAGTACAGATAACATTTGTAGTAACACAGACTTTACAAAAGAATAGAAATAAACATCTACATCAGTGTTACAGGAATTATGACATAAGTAAATATATAGAATAATGAGAATAGTTTTCGAAACATTAATTCCACACTTGAGCATAGAAACAGAACAGAATTAGTAATGTCTAAACATCTTTACAAAATGAATAACATATTATTAATGCAAATTATATTTGAGGATAACAGTATTCCTCATGATAATGAATGTACCTTAGTACTAGAAAAATTCTACAACATAAATCGTATTAGCTAAACACTTAAAGACAGGAAGAACACAAATACACAAGGGTATACAAACACATAGCGGAATAATACAAAAGGAAAGAACAGGGTTTGTTTTTCTGCAGTATTTTGCAAAGAAAACTTTCTTTACTTCTTGGAGATTTCCCTTCATTCATCATTATTCCCAAAAGGTCCTATCTATACCTGCTTTCTGTATTCTATTCATATTTCTTTGAAAATAATTATTTCTCAGTGTACAATACTCATTTTGGCCCAAATCTTTTTCATATAACTTCTCAATGCATTCTTTCCCTATTGCCCATAGTCAGTTCCTTATATAGTCTACCCCCTCTTAAGCTAACTTAAATCTACTGAGCATAAACTAAGGGACGAGGCAATGCAGCAGCACAAAACGATTAATACAAACAGCAATGACAAAAAAATGAAAATTGGCGAAGTAAGCAGCAATATGGAAATTAGCAAAGCAATTGCAATAATACAACTAATATAAGGCAATGTGCAGCAGACAATAAAAATAAATCAGTAGTAAAACTGGCTTAACAGAGTAATACAAGGTCAAATTCAGTAACATTATGCCTGGCAAAGAGCAGCAGCAAATGCAATAACTTATATCTAAACATGACAAAGCTCAAGCAGAAAAAATAATACAGTAAAAATGGCCATGTCTGATACTTATGTCACATCTTAGTGTCTATGTAATTAAAGTGGTGCACCACAACAACTTATTGTAAAAAAATATTACCATGTACTTGAAAAAAAATTATGTATGCAGTTACTGTTACTAGTCTCTTCTGATTGTTCTTTCCTTTCCAAGTGTTCCTTTTTTGAAGAATGTGGATCACAAAATTATTATTTAATAGACCTGTTGACAGAAAGTGTTCACATTAGCAAACGCATTTAATTTTATTTTATAGAACCAATGTTTCAACACAGCTGGAAACCAGATATAAAATGAAATAAGCAACTATGTACAAAGTAAAGCATAAAAATATCATTCAATAGTCATGTGGCATTTCATCAGTTAGTAGAAATTCTCTCAACTCTCGTAGAAAGACGCTTGTCATAATCAGGTGTGCAGATGTAAGTATCTTTCCAAGAAATAAGCATGTCGTATTTGCGATGCTTTCTAGAAAGGAATCTCAATAGCAAGGTTAATGGTCTCTCCTTTTTTCTTCACCTGTGCCTTTGAAAGGCACACACTAATGGCTTTTTTCCAGGCGACTGTCGTGCAGCTGGGTGCTTACAGTGACCTACCTTCCTTACCGAAATATTTACGACATCAGTTTCCGCTACAGTGACAGTTTGATACAAATAAAATTTCAGAGGTCGAAATATTTGCGTTACAAATCTGTAGAGACAAAATCCTATAAATATAACAGTGTCCAAAAAAATTTCGTCAGCATTGTAATTCATTCACACATTTACATACATTTCATAACTCTTAAAGTACGATTCTTGGTTTCCAACAACCGTTTTCACAAACCAGAGTCCCTAACCACTATTCATTATTCCTTACCTTATTACACATATACATATTTGTCGACACTTCTTCAATATTTCATCATAACAGATATGTAGCATAATCAAATAACTCAAATAGCATCAGCTTATAAATCATAAACATACCTCAGCAGCATAATACACATCGTCGTCATAATAATAACATCATAACACCTCAGTCAAATCTCAAAAACGTCGTAGCTTTCTGCAATAATTTCAAAACCTAAAGAAAAATCTCTGCTCATTTCATTAGTGTCATCTACCTCAAACATACTTTAAAAATCATGATCTCATACCAAATACATCATTCAGTGGTTCCGAAAAAATATGAGTAGTTCACACAATACAGACAAAATACAGTTTCATAAGTGTGAAGTTACCCAACTGTGTAATTGTGTAATCATGTGTCACTGATGTAGTAAAAAGAAGTTTATCTCTCAGTAAAATGGTCAGATAGCTATGTAATTTATGTGTTAGAGGAATATGGTACCGATGTGTAAAGTTGTATAAGCAAATCCCATATTAGCTAGGGCTCCTTTGCTTGCCAAACACATGGTACACAAAGTAGGCGTGTACCCCCCTGAGGATTCATGTAATGACAAACACATCACAGCCAGTGATTTTCATACAGAGCGCTACTTAACGTTGCCAATAAGAAAACATAAACAGCCTACTTACACACTGAATCTCAGACAGGAGCCCCTGCGATGGTGTACTCAACGAAACGCCTGGGTGCACGAATGGCAAAACGTAATTTTTTCGGATGAATCCAAGTTCTGTTTACAGCATCATGATGGTCGCATCCGTGTTTGGCGACATCGCGGTGAGCGCACATTGGAAGCGTGTATTCGTCATCGCCATACTGGCATATCACCCTGCTTGATGGTATGGGGTGCCATTGGTTACACGTCTCGGTCACCTCTTGTTTGCATTGACGGCACTTTGAACAGTGGACGTTACATTTCGGACGTGTTACGACCCGTGGCTCTGCCCTTCATTCTATCCCTGCGAAACCCTACATTTTAGCAGGATAATGCACGACCGCATGTTGCAGGTCCTGTGTGGGCCTTTCTGGATACAGGTAATGTTCGACTGCTACCCTGGCCAGCACATTCTCCATATCTCTCACCAACTGAAAACGTCTGGTCAATGATAGCCGAGGAACTGGCTCGTCACAATACGCCAGTCACTACTCTTGATGAACTGTGGTATCGTGTTGAAGCTGCATGGGCAGCTGTACCTGTACACGCCATCCAAACTCTGATTCAATGCCCAGGCGTATCAAGGCCGTTATTACGGCTGGCGATGGTTGTTCTGGGATCTATGAACCCAAATTGCGTGACGATGTAATCACATTTCAGTTGTAGTATAATATATTTGTCCAATGAAAATCCTTGGTGTAGCAATTTTAATGGTCAATAGTGTATATACTATGAAGCATGTAATAGCTGATGTCTGAATGTCATTTATAATGACACGAGTCTTCCTGTTTATATAAGTAGGTATTTAAGTTCTTTGAACTTCTTTTATGGACTCCGTCAGTCCTATCTGGTAAAGATCCCACATCGCACAGCAGTATTCTAAAAGAGGACGGACAAGGATAGTGTAGGCTGTCTCCTTAGTAGATCTCTTACATTATCTAAGTATCCTGCCAATAAAACGCAGTCATTGGTAAGCCTTTCCGACAACATTTTCTATGTGTTGCTTCCAATTTAAGTTGTTCGTAATTTTAATTCCTAGGTATGTAATTGAATATACGGCCCTTAGATTTGACTGATTTATCGTGTAACCAAAGTTTAACGATTTCCTTTTACCACTCATTTGGATGACCTCACACTTCTCGTTATTTAGGGTCAACTGCCAATTTTCACACCATTCAAATATTTTTGCTAAATCGTTTTGCAATAATCCTATTTCTTTGCCTTCGATTTTCCTTTTAATTTATCTCCATGTGACATGTTACACCGGATTAATTCAGGTAATCTAGAAATAGGATCACCATGTCTTCATGTTCTGAAAGAATCACCATGGCATATACGAATCGTTTTCATGCTGTTTTCCGTCCGCATATGCTGATGCCTCTTTTCCCATTCAAATGAATTTTCACTTCTTCGTCGAAATAAATGTAAAATAGGAATGGCGAGAGACAGAAGCCCTCATAAACCCCTCTCTCAATCTTGCTGTCTCCCAACGTCTCATTTCCCCATCAGATTCATGTACAGATTTGTAATCAGTCTTCTCCCCTTCTACTTTTATTGTCTTCCTCTTCATGATATCCACTAGCTTATCACAGTGCATTCTGTCGATGGCTCTTTAGAAGTCGGTAAAGGACGCAAATACTTCTCCGCCCTTTTCTTTATGTCTTTCACCAATAGTCGTGGAAAGTCCAGTGGCATCTCGTGTCTCTTTTCCCCTTCTGACACATTATTGCTCCTCCCCAAGTGCTTCTTCCAACGTTCCGTGTAGTCTTCTATTCAGAAATCTAAGAAGAAGTTTTGCTGCCTGCGATAGTAGTGTTGTTGTTCTTTTACTTCACAGTTTTCAAAACTCATATTTTTGATTGAGACAATTATGGATACAAGAAAGTCCTTTGGCCATTTTCCTTTGCTGTAGATGTAATTGCAAGGAGAGGTCAACTCCTATTCCAGTATATCTTCTAAACTCATTAATGTTTCTGCTGGAATATCATTTACACCATACGCTTTATTGCTTTTCATTTCCTCCAAAGCCCTACTTACTTCTAACTGTAGGATACAGTCTCACATTTCATATCAATTTACTGCTTCTATTGAGGTCTTCAATGCGCTTCAGAGAGAGTTCATTATACACATTCTACCTATCCTGAAATGCACATGGGTCGCTTAGTAGAGTTCAACCTTTCCTTTCTATCTTTGCATTAGGTATGTTCTACTTTTCGTTCTCAAACGATGTCTTCTTGGCTACTAGATACACCTTTTTGCACTTGCCCTCTTCCTCCAGTGTCTCAGTTACTGAGCAGATTTTTCTCATCCTTTTCTTCCTGGGCTGATAAGCTATCCTTCTTAACTCGTAGTTTAGTCTCCTGCGTAGCATTTTTCTTTCTTCAGTTCGTGCATTTTTCCGTTTTGTCCTTTCTGTCATCTTCAAGGTCATGTCTTCGGCGACCCATGCTACTTCGTCTATAAAGATCACAAAGTCGAAGGTACATTAACTCCAAGCCTAACTTACACAACGAAAAATTCCTGTTGAGATAAAATCTACAGGCTTGGTCTTCGATGAAGGAACACACGCCGAGTCGATAATGAACTGCGCAGTTTAAGGAAAGACAAGCTTCAGTCGATTGAGTGGAGCAAGCTGTGGTGGCGCGGCTGTCGGCACGGTATCCTCAAAGGCAGCAGAGGCAGTAATTAATTACGTGGGACGGTCGCGCTCAACAGGTGGCGACACAAACCTTAACTCAAACGTGCGAGCAGCCAAGTGGGTCACATTCGTTCTTACAGTAAGTCCCATAAATGGAAGAATCCGTAGGTATCCTGCTGTTTGGTCCACTCACCAATCTGGGAGTTTTCTCGTCTCTAATCACACTGAGTTATTTCACTACTCTGTCTTACGCGTTTCCCGCTAACTTACTTAAGCGCCAGCTGCCGAGCAGCAATGTTGACAAACACAGGGCGAAGGAAAATTCGCGCACCCGGACTTCGCAGCGCAATTCCTCACATACTGGCAAAACAAAAATATCTTTCACAAAATTTCACACTGTGCATATTTTCAGGCAGTAAACGGATGTCAAAGACTGGCAATATGGCAACACTGTAATCTAATGTACGGTAATTACCTCTCTCACAAGGGAACCTCCCCATCGCACCCCCCTCAGATTTAGTTATATGTTGGCACAGTGGATAGGCCTTGAAAAACTGAACACACATCAATCGAGAAAACAGGAAGAAATTGTGTGGAACTATGAAAAAATAAGCAAAATATACAAACAGAGTAGTCCATGTGTAACATATGCAACATCAAGGAGAGCGTAGGCGCAGTAGCGCCGTGGTCTCGTGGTTAGCGTGAGCAGATTTGAAGCGAGGGGTCCTTGGTTCAAGTCTACCCTCAAATGAAATATTTTCTTTCTTTATTTTCGCAAAGTTACGATCTGTCCGTTCGTTCATTGACGTCACTGTTCACTGTAATAAGTTTAGTGTCTGTGTTTTGCGACCGCACCGCAAAACTGTGCGATTAGTAGACGAAAGGACGTGCCTCTCCAATGGGAACCGAAAACATTTGATCGCAAGGTCATAGGTGAACCGATTACTCCACAGAAAAACACGTCTGATATATACTATACGACACTGGTGACGGCATGTACGTCACATAATAGGAATATGTTGTCGACCCACCTAACTTGTACACTTGGCGAATGGGTAAAAAGATTCTTCTACCTTGCCCGATTCAGGTTTTCTTGTGGATGTGATAATCACTCCCAAAACACTGATGAAAACATAATAGTTTGTCACATAAACTGAAAATAAAAAATTAAACTTTTCACTCGAGGGAAGAATTGAACTAAGGACCTCTCGTTCCGCAAGTACTCACGCTAACCACGGGACCACAACGCTCCTGTGTCTGCGTTATCCTTGATGTTGCTTATCTTTGACATGGACTACTCAGTTTATATATTTTGCTCATTTTTTCATAGTTCCACACAACTTCTTCCTGTTTTCTCGATTGATGTGTGTTCAGTTTTTCAAGGCCCATCCACTGTGCCAACTTATAACTAAATCTGAGGGGGGTGCGTTGGGGAGGTTCCCTTGTCAGCAAGAACACCGTGCTGTGCCGTCAGTGCAGCAGGTTGCGTTTTTGGTTGGCATGCAGGAGGTCGAGGGTTCAATTCTGCGTCGAGAATCGAACCCTCGACCTACTGCATGCCAACTCAAAACGCTACCCACTGCACTGACTGCACAACATGGTCTATTTTCTGAAAGAAGTAGTTACCGTAGAAGTTGTTACCGTACATGTGATTAAGTACTGCCAGATTGCCAATTTTTAACGTCCATTTACTGCCTGAAATATGACAGGACGAAATTTTGTGACACACATATTTGTATTGCCAGTATGTGAGGTATCGCTCTGCGAAGTCTGAGTGTGCTATTTTTTTCTCCACGCTGTATGCCTGAGGCGGCAGATTAGTAGTCTGCCCGTACTTCAGATCTCGTCAGTTTCTTTCAGCCTTCCACCAATTGTATCGCTTCAACGAATAACGCTGCTTCAGGAAGGGCGAATACCAGGAATGATTATCAGTCTCGTAATTTCGTGTCTAGGCGCCCAAAAATACTATCAAAATGGCTGTAGGCCTACATGCATGTATATACGTATGTATCTATGTCACACATCTGCTCCTAAGCCACTGGATCAATTACAACGAAACGTCACTTAAATACCACTTATTTTCTGATGATATTCGCTATGAGGTAAGAACAGTCTATCAGATGGTTGTGGGTGATGTTGGGGGAGTAAGGGCAAAAAAGCAGTGTAGCCCGCGACGTACGAATATCCGTACTGTATTCATACATTATTTGAGAATGAGAGGACTTGGTAACTTGCAACAAAATTAACGCGTAATTCCCAATTTTCGAAACATCTTCTCGCTGACAGCCCTCACAAAATGATGAAAGGAGTCACTTAGAATGTTTTCGCAGTTCATGAAGTAAAACTGCGCATGAAGCACGACGTTTTCATTTATTACTTTTTTACTACTAATTGTATTTACGACATATTTTGCAGATAGTATTCACTGTGAATATACCAGTAAGACTATATCATTTTACGACAGATGGTTCACAAGATATGACACCAAATATTGAAATGCGTGAAAAAACTGTCCCCTCTCTGCACAATCTTTTAATTTACTATAACTTTACTGCTGACTCTTTTCGCAACATATTTTGCAGATAGCATCCTACTTATGCAGCTAAACTTATCAGAATAATGTATCATAGTGGGATTCATATTAACACATCAGGCGATACAACATCGTAAACATTGAGCTGCGTGAAAATGAAACTACACTGTAAAATTCAGTAGGAAACGCACAGGTGAAATATTTGTACAAATTTCCGTGAAATATGTTAAATACACTGATTGAAGGGTATTGTAACACGAAAGAACATAGTTAATGTAGAGCAACGATATTTCAAATGGTTCAAATGGCTCTGAGCACTATGGGACTCAACATCTTAGGTCATAAGTCCCCTAGAACTTAGAACTACTTAAACCTAACTAACCTAAGGACATCACACACACCCATGCCCGAGGCAGGATTCGAACCTGCGACCGTAGCAGTCCCGCGGTTCCGGACTGCAGCGCCAGAACCGCTAGACCACCGCGGCCGGCGCAACGATATTTCAGGGATACATTTGTACAGGTAACATATGCAAATGATTAACATTGCGAGATCACAGGTCACTGTACAGTGACACTTATAGAACTATATGACATAAAATTTCGAACAGTTTGCGTTAGGAAGTTCAAACCGGACGTTCGGAATCGGGCGTAAGGGGAATTAGTATGCGCATGCCCATGCGCTTGTTTCTGACAGCCATTTGCACGTCAAAATGTCATGGCACAGCGTGCCTGAGCATATAACGCTTTTAAAGGCCATCTATGCGAGGAATAACAGCCCAACTGCGGCTCAAAGGAAGTTTGCGACCTAGTTCAAGCTGAAGAACATCGGTCAAAGTTGAGAGAACTGGTAATGTTCGTGATGACACTGTCGGCGGTGTCGATCGTCAAGGAATGTGAAAACGCCTGAAAACATTGAGAAGACACGCGCTGTGTTTAAAACCAGGCCCATGAAATCAACCAGACGAGTTGCGCAACAGGTGGAAATCAATCAGGAGACATTGCGACAGGTCGTTGTTCAAGACCTGCATCTCTTCCAATACAAAATTCAAACACAGCAGGTTCGAGTCCTGCCTGGGGCATGGATGTGTGTGATGTCCTTAGGTTAGTTATGTTTAAGCAGTTCTAAGGTCTAGGGATAGTTATTTAGTTACTTAGTCGCGTGTTCCATCGATCAATCGCACAGTACGGTAGCCGTTATGATGTGGAACGTGTCAAGTGCACAAGGAAAGCACACGCGAAACAAAATTTTCTAACACACACACACACATATATATATATATATATATATATATATATATATATATATATATATATATATATATATTTCAAAATAGAGTTAAGGTTGAATATTTTTCTAGATGCGCAGTCCGGAACCGCGCGGCTGCTACAGTCGCAGGTTGGAATCCTGCCTCGGGCATGAATGTGTGTGATGTCCTTAGGTTAGTTAGGTTTAAGTAGTTCTAAGTTCTAGGGGACTGATGACTACAGATGTTAAGTCCCATAGTGCTCAGAGCCATTTTAACCATTTTGAATATTTCTATTATTTACCCCATTAGCTTAAATGGCACAAAATGCATATACTATTCATTCATTCATTTCATTGTTGCCCTTATGGACAGTGTTTGAACTCGAAAATCACATGATGACACAATTTTCACTTCTTTCCTCTCTTCCTCTTCTCTTCCCAAAATCTCTTCATCCTTTGGCTGTGCTCCTGTTTCCTTAGCTCTGTCCATAATGTTCCTGTCTTCTTTCTCTCCTTTACAATAAATTTTGCACTCCTAACTTTATACTATATTTATAGAATTATTTATTCCTATTCAAGAATTCATAATTTCAATTTATTTTTTAAGCCATTACAGCTGGATGTCAGACATTTTATTTCATCTGGTAATTTTTCAAAAAATTTTATAGCAAAATAATTTACCCCTTTATGTGCGAAAGACAGGTTGAGTAAAGGATAATGTAAGTCTTTCTTTCTTCTGGTATTATAATCATGAATGTCACTGTTATTTTTAAACTGGTTCATGCTTTTGAGAACAAATTTTATTAATGAGTAAATGTACTGTGAGGCTGTTGTAAGAATTCCCAATCTTTTAAAAAGATGCCTACAAGATGTGCGACTATGAACCCCACACATTATTCTAACCACTTTCTTTTGAGCAGTGAATACTTTTTGTGTAAATGTTGAGTTATCCCTAAAATATTATTCCGTATGACATCAGAGAGAGAAAGTATGCAAAGTACGTTAGCTTACTACTCTCTTTATTTTCAGAATTGTCCATTATTCTGATTGCAAAAGTTGCTGAACCTAGTCTCTTTAGAAGATCCAAAATGCGAATTTTCCAATTAAGATTCTCATCTATGTGTACACCCAAAAACTTAGTATGCTCTACCCTGTCTACTGACTTCTGTTGATGTGTTATATTTATTGAAGGAACTGTACATTTTGAAGCAGAAAACTGGATGTCCTGTGTTTTATTTTTCAAAGTTTAGAGGAAGCCCATTTGCAGAAAACCAATTAATGACTTTTCCAAAATGGGACTGATGACCTAAGATATTAAGTCTCATAGTGTTCAGAGCCATTTGAACCATTGAAACCCATCAGCCATAAAGCCCCAGGACGAAGGAACAGCTGTTACGTTTCGCCAACACTATTGTCCGCAGAAATGACGAACAGGACTTTGATGTGAATATTATTTGGTGTAGCGACTAAGTCCCCTTTCGCATGGATGGGTTCATCAGTAAGGAAAATTGGTGAATTTATGGGACTGAGAATCCGCTCCTCGCGATTGAGAAGTTACTTGAACATCAACGGGTGACTGTGTTGTGTGCAATTTTCAGTCGCGGAATAATTGGAGCTATATTCCTTGATGACAGGGTGACTACGGAATGGTGTCTGATTGTTTTGGAGGATGATTTCATCCTCGTTATGCAAAGTGATCCTGATTTCGGCAAGATGTAGCTCATGCAATATGCAGCTCGTTGCCATCGAGCACTTTGTGGCCGTATTCTGACTCTGGGGTACCCAGAGGCCACTGGCATGAGCGTCGATTGGCAGTGATATCCTCTGGATCTGAACCCAGGCCTCTCCTTTTTCTGGATCTATATTAAAGACAAGATGTACAGCAATAACTCCAAAACCATTTCTGAGCTGAAAACAGCCATTCATGAGGTCATAGACAGCACCGATGTTCCAACACATCAGCGAGTCATGCAGAATTTCTCTACTCGTCTGCGCTACATCATCGCCAAAGATGGCAGGCATATCGAAAATGTCATAACCCTTATCCAAATATCTGTAATTACATTCACATGTTGAATACAATATGTGCACGCTGTAGTTTGTAACTAATTTACGTTTTTGTCATATAGTTGAAAAACAGTCATCCAGAAAGTGCGAGATCAGCCGTTACAAATGTGAAGGGCTGGTACAGTAATAACCTGTGTAACTGCCAGAATATTAATTGCAAGCATGAAAAGGTGCTTCCAATGTGTTGTTCTGGTGCCGCATGTCAGTTTGTGGGCTGCAGTTCCACGTCTCTTGCGCTTAGCCAGTGAATACAGGGATGATGCAGGAGTTGTCGTCCGATGATGTCGCATATGTGGTTGACTGGAGACAGATCTGGTGATCGAGCAGGCCGAGGCAACGTGTCGGCACTATGTGGAGCATGTTGGGTTATAGAAGCGGTAAACGGGCGAGGGTTTTACTGTTGAAAACAAGCCCTGGAATGCTATAGATGATTGGCACCACAAGAGACTGAATCACCAGACTGATATACGAGTCTACGGTTGGGCTGTGTGGGATAGTTGCGAGAGCGCTCCTACTCTCCTCCAGACCATAACTCTAGGTGTAGGTACAGTGTGTCGTGTTGAGTGGTACTTAAGATAGGTAAATAAATTAGTGAAATCAATATGAACCCAATGGAATGATTTCAGCCAGGAGCAGATGCAGACTAAGACGACAGGTTAGTAATGCTAAAGAATAGGCTGAAGTCAAAGAGACTAGTCAGGAAGAATCAATTCGCAAATCAGCGGGTTACGGATATATTACGGAATGAAGAGACAAGCTTGAAGTTCCCTGATGCTACAGCAGTTCAGCTAAAGAGGAATGGACGTCACTGAAAGCGCAATCACACAAACTGGAACGAAAAATGTAGGTGCAAGGAAGGTAGCTCTGAAGAAACCATGGGTAACAGAAAGAATACTTCAGCTGACCGACGACAGAAGGAAGTACAAAAACGTCCTGGAAAATAAGGAATACAGAAATACAGCTTACGTATTAAGGTAATAAACAGGAAGTGTAGAGAAGCTAAGACGAAGTGGATACATAAATAACGTGAAGAAATCAGAAAAGATATTGTCATCAGAATGGATGACTTCGCATATTGAAAAATCAAAGCAACCCTCGGTGAAATTAAAAGCAAGAACGATAACATTAAGAGTTCAACGGGAATTCCACCGTTAAATCCAGAGGAGAGAGCAGATTAGTGGGTACATTGAGGCCTCTACGAGGGGGAGGAACTGTCCGATATCGTGACTGAAGAAGAAACAGGAGTCGACAGGAAGACATAAGGAATCCAGTATTGGAATCTGACTGGAACAGATCTTTGGGTTACATAAGATTAAATAAAGCAGAAGTGATTGATAACATTTCACCGGAATTTCTAAAAATCATTAAGGGAAATGAGAGAGAAACGACTATTCATGTTGGCGTGTAGAACATACGAGCTGGCTAAATACCATCAGACTCTCGGAAAAACATCTTCCGCAAAATACCGAAATCGCTGAGGTGTAAGGGCGTCGCGGATGATAACCAAAGGGGTTCTGGTATAGATAGATGTAGATGTCGTGTGACTGCGGCCTTCAGTAGGGGCCGGCCGGAGTGGTTCAAATGGCTCGGAGCACTATGGGACTTAACATCCATGGTCATCAGTCCCCTAGAACTTAGAACTACTTAAACCTAACTAACCTAAGGACAACACACAACACCCAGCCATCACGAGGCAGAGAAAATCCCTGACCCCGCCGGGAATCGAACCCGGGAACCCGGGCGTGGGAAGCGCGAACGCTACCGCACGACCACGGGATGCGGGCGGGCCGGAGTGGCCGAGCGGTTCTAGGCGCTACAGTCCGAAACCGCGCGATCGCTACGGTCGCAGATTCGAATCCTGCCTCGGGCATGGATGTGTGTGATGGCCTTAGGTTCGTTAGGTTTAAGTAGTTCTTAGTTCATGGGGACTGATGACCCAGTGCTCAGAGAAATTTGAACCTCCCGTAGGGTAGACCGTTCGCTGGGTATAAGTCTTTTGATTTGACGCCACTTCGGCGACTTGCGCATCGATAGGGATGAAATGATGATGATTAGGACAACACAACACCCAGTCCCTGAGCGGAGAAAATCTCCGACCCAGCCGAGAATCGAACTCGGGCCCTTAGTATTGACATTCCGTCTCGCTGACCACTCATCTACCGGGGGCGGACTGTTCTGGTATTAAAAGAAATGATACCGCAACCATCGCTTCTTGCTGTCGAGATACACTCAGGTTGGCATCGGACCACCCTCCGGGGGGTCTGCAGACATATTTTCGTTCGTAATCAGGACACATTTCGAAGTAGGACGCATCACCGAAGACAACTGTACTCTAATCAATGAGATTCAAGGCCGAAGACGTGATCTAGAGACGAAACCCAACCTGAGTGTCCTTCGCCATACGGCCAGACAGCCGAGAGTGATGGGATAGGGTGCCGTTTCTTTTTAGAGCAGGACACATTTGGTTATCAACCGCGGCTCCCTTACAGCACAGAGGTACGGCGATGACTTGAAAATAGACAGGAAAGCTTCGGAAAAAAAACTTCTTTATAACTTTGACTTTCTTTTTACAAATTTGTTGCACTATTTCAAATAGCTGCCTTGTTGCCATCCAGTACAGTAGATAAAAGTAACTAATATTAATTTCCTCCTTCTCTAGAACAATTGTGAAGAAGTGTTAAAATGTCGTTGCAATGTAGAGGAGGAAATACACTCCTGGAAATTGAAATAAGAACACCGTGAATTCATTGTCCAAGGAAGGGGAAACTTTATTGACACATTCCTGGGGTCAGATACATCACATGATCACACTGACAGAACCACAGGCACATAGACACAGGCAACAGAGCATGCACAATGTCGGCACTAGTACAGTGTATATCCACCTTTAGCAGCAGTGCAGGCTGCTATTCTCCCATGGAGACGATCGTAGAGATGCTGGATGTAGTCCTGTGGAACGGCTTGCCATGCCATTTCCACCTGGCGCCTCAGTTGGATCAGCGTTCGTGCTGGACGTGCAGACCGCGTGAGACGACGCTTCATCCAGTCCCAAACATGCTCAATGGGGGACAGATTCGGAGATCTTGCTGGCCAGGGTAGTTGACTTACACCTTCTAGAGCGTGCGTGCATTGTCCTGTTGGAACAGCAAGTTCCCTTGCCGGTCTAGGAATGGTAGAACGATGGGTTCGATGACGGTTTGGATGTACCGTGCACTATTCAGTGTCCCCTCGACGATCACCAGTGGTGTACGGCCAGTGTAGGAGACCGTTCCCCACACCATGATGCCAGGTGTTGGTCCTGTGTGCCTCGGTCGTATGCAGTCCTGATTGTGGCGCTCATCTGCACGGCGCCAAACACGCATACGACCATCATTGGCACCAAGGCAGAAGCGACTCTCATCGCTGAAGACGACACGTCTCCATTCGTCCCTCCATTCACGCCTGTCGCGACACCACTGGAGGCGGGCTGCACGATGTTGGGGCGTGAGCGGCCTCCCGCATGCCCACTATACGCCCTCGCTCAAAGTCCGTCAACTGCACATACGGTTCACGTCCACGCTGTCGCGGCATGCTACCAGTGTTAAAGACTGCGATGGAGCTCCGTATGCCACGGCAAACTGGCTGACACTGACGGCGGCGGTGCACAAATGCTGCGCAGCTAGCGCCATTCGACGGCCAACACCGCGGTTCCTGGTGTGTCCGCTGTGCCGTGCGTGTGATCATTGCTTGTACAGCCCTCTCGCAGTGTCCGGAGCAAGTATGGTGGGTCTGACACACCGGTGTCAATGTGTTCTTTTTTCCATTTCCAGGAGTGTACAACCAGTTAGTTGTACAACGTTGCTTACTTTGTCGTACATTTCTGAGATGCAATGGAACAACCACTCCACATGGCGGCCTCACGGTGTACAGTACCTAAAACAGTGTGCATCATAGGTGCAAGGAACAGATAGGCGTTGTAAAAGGATGAAGTTATCAATGAGAGCTAGAACCAGCAGTGCAGCGCCAGACAGAACCAGTCCACAGCCACGCAGGGCAACGGCCAGTTGACCACGTGTTCGGCAGCTCCACAGCCACCCCTGTGTTGACGGAGTACACGTGGCACGCGCCTTCAGGGCTGCACTGCAGCCCGATTACGACAGCGTCGCACGTGGAAAGCCTTAATATGCTGCAGCTTTTCGCCGTTCAGTTTATAACCGCTCAAAACAGCAGGTACTGAAATGTGCAGTTTTCGGTTTCATCTAAAAAAAATGAACAATTCTGAGACTCTATCACACTTGTGCATATTGTGTGTTTCACGAAAAGTGGAGCAAAAATATCAAATAAAGTAATTAAAAAAGATATATTAACAATATTCTCTTTTCGCTTTTCATTTTTTGAAACTCTGCACCAAAATTATATTGTAGTTGGAAACCATAGCACAATTTGTGCATTACCAATAGTCAGTTTTAAAGGGTAAATGCTAAGATTTCAGAACTAGAAGCAGGTAAATGCATACTATGCAGACACAGACAGCACGTAGTTTCCTTTATATTACCATTATAAACTATGAATGAATGGTGAAGCTTTTAATTTAGAGCTGTTGGGATAATTTCCTTCCTATTTTATTGCTTTGTAGACATGGCACGAAAATAATAAACTTCTGTGTAAATTTTTTCCGTTTCTCTTTTTCTTAAAATTACTTGGAATAGATAAGTCATCTTCTGATACTTCCTGGCAGATTAAAAATGTGTGCCGGACCGAGATTCCAGCTGGGGACCTTTGCCTTTCGCGGGCAAGTGCTCTACCATCCTTTTTTTTTTTTTTGCATTTTGTTCGTTGTTGATCGTTGTGTTTGGTCACTGCGGACGTCACATGACATCCGTTCAAGTTCGTTTGTTGATCCTTTTACTCAGTTTTTTATTACAGAGACCAGCCAGCGCTGTGACCGAACATGCTGAGTTACCGCGCCGGCGACTTCTTTCTTTTTTTTTTTGTTCGTTTTCTTTCGTTGCATCTGATCGTCGCGGGCATCGTAAGAAATTCCTTTTAAGTTCGTTGTTGTTGTATTAACTCAGTTTTTTTATTACAGAGGGGAGCTAACCCTCTGGCCAAACACGCTGAGCTACCGTGCCAGCACACGTCCTCACAGCTGTACTTCTGCCAGTTTGGAAGGTAGGAGACAAGATACTGGCAGAAGTAAGGCTGTGAGGACGTGTCCTGAGTTGTGCTTGGATAGCTCAGATGGTAGAGCATTTGCCCGCGAAAGGCAAAGGTCCCGAGTTCGCGTCTCCGTCCGGCTCACAGTTTTAATCTGCCAGGAAGTTTCATATCAGCGCACACTCCGCTGCAGAGTGAAAACCTCTTTCTGAAGCCATCTTCTAGTCAAATATATTCATTTTCTCTTTGACAGAATTTGAATACACTTGATTTTTTGCTGATAAAACTAAAACTGTCCTTTCAAAAAATTCAAATGACCAAACAAATGAACAGGCAAAACATAATATTTACCTGCAACAATTACACAACAATATTTGAAACTTCAATAATGAGATAAACCAACTGCACAACGCATATTGTCAAATCCGTTCAAAAATACTCATACTATAAGGGGGTGATCTCTTAGTGACTCTTTCCATGGGAAACAATGTCATTCAAAGACAATAAAAGTTTTTCAGAAACCACGGAACTTCCTACCCAGAATTGATATTCTGGGTATAAACATTCAAACCTTTTACTATAGCCCCCCCCCCTTTCCCAAAAAATACACTGTTTCTCGGCAGTTAAAGATACTGAACGTAAAGGTCTATTTCATTCGAAACCAAACTTCGAACGCCCACTAGACCATTCTGGGCTTGCATACTTCCTAATCGTATGATGGCTGAAGAGCGTTTGCTGTTGATAGTTTCTGACCACTTACCTTTGAAGTAAAGGTGAAAACGTACCTATATCGACCACGTAGTTATTTACTACGTAGTTATTTACCACGTAGTTATTGACCTCTTGGGTCAAATTTGTAACATCTCTTGTAGCAAAGAGATGGGGTTGTGATGAGAGGTGGGGGAGGGGGGAGGGAGGTTCATGAAAATGTTTTAAACCGTGGATCTGGTAGAGTAGATTTGCACAGCAGAGAGATCTAGTTGTTTTTACTAATTTACAGTATGTCAAGGAAATTATAGGTAAAACGCAGAAATTTACGTTCTCTTTCAAGGCATGCTGTGGATGCCTTCTCTCTATACGAAGTCGCAAATTTGTTGTGCCACCTCCCACATTTAATCCTTTAAAGCAACTGACTTCATTGCTTCCACAAGATGATATATCGTGGGACTATGAGGACCAGGCAATGTCTTCTTGTAAAATAGAGAAAACGTCTAGGAAACTACTCTCCCAGAATTTATAGAGAATGCCTAGAAGTGTGAGCTGTGGCTCTGTCTCGTTGGAACCAAAATTCTCCCTCTTGGTGGACCTCAAAAAACTGGTTTAGCTTAGGTCGGACGAAGGTCTCACCATGCGACAGAAGCAATTTGACTCAACCGTTCCGTTATGCTATCTTCTTCGAAAAATTACGGATGTCAACACCAAATTCAGCAACGGTGTACCAAACTGTCGCGCGAAGGCTGTGAACCGGTCGTTGGTGAAGTTCTAGAAGGTCATCTGCTGTCCAGTATCGGCAGTACTCGAGAAGTGGAAGTGGACCTCAACAGATGAAATCAGTGCCAGAGGGGATGTTCTGGAGAGTTTCCTCACACACAGCTCTACACGTTTGAAAATCTCTCTCAATTAATCATGGGTAACCATCATTTTGTTTGGATGTATGTGAAAATGTCTGTGCTCGATTCTTAGTACACACGCCTCATACAATACCAGGGCAGCTGCACGTTAAAGGTTTGGAGATTGCTCGATGGACGCTCTCACATGCGCCACATTTTTCGGGTTTATTACATTTAGAGTTCGGCCACTAGAGACAGTTTTCAACGCAGAACAACACGTTCTAGTATTTTATTCGCAAACTCGACATGTCGCCAGGTTCGAACCGAATGCGAAATGCTCTCTGAGTAGTAATCATAGAACCACAATTACGAATATACCGCTACGCAACAAACGCGAGAGGCTCACCTAGCCAAGTGATTGCGGCTACTGAAAATGGCGGGCATCCGCCTATCGATCGATACACCTTCCACGTCAGTGTCTTCGCCATACCTCACACGGCCGCCTCCCCTAATATGGAAGATCCTTTTGCCGGACTTACACCTCTGCAATTCGTCACGCCTAAGTACTAGGTCACGTTCGCAATTCATCTGCAGTTGAGCGCACGGAATTCTAGCAAAATAAATGTGGGAATACTAATGTATTTAAAGGTGTCGAGTAGCAGCCACTGCAAACAACGTAAATAATCTCACAAAAAATCTCCGAAACTGCAGGCACCACCTCCTTACTGTTGCAGGTTCCTCGCTTCGTCGACCAGAACAAAGAGCGAAATAAAACACCGCCGCCCATACGGCATGTTTGAACGTGTAGTGTTGCAACTGGATGGAAACAAGCGCAACGACAGAGGTGAGACAGGTTACTATAGCGATTAGCACCACCTCACGAAGAGGTAATCCTAAGAGCTTACCCCTTCTGCTGATTACACACTACAGGAAATCTCTGCTGAAAGTTTACAGAGTTTGTTACACCATCTGAAGAAAACAAAACTATAAATTGAAAGTACCATTAAACACTCATTTTCCAATGTTTATAGGCCGACGAATGACACTCATGATTAAGGAAGACCACTCTGACCCTCAGCTACGGCTGATGAATTCGAATCAAAGTCCGAGGAAAAGTTCAACACGTTGGACGATTCGCTATGCTGGACTGAGCTCTTCCTTTTCTGAAATTTCACCATCAGCTACTTATCAAATCTTTTGTGAGGATTTGGGATACAGAAGAGTGTCACGTGCGCTCCTCGACTTTGTGCATATGAACATTAAAAAGGACGAACTGGAAGTGCACTGAAGTTTCGCACTCGGTACGGGAAGGTTGGTGCGGATCTTCAAAGCCTCGTTGGTACCGATAGGGCTAAAATCGCTCTTCCTCCGTGTTGTGTCGATTCCCTAAGGTCTCGACACAATGAGTGGCTAGGTGCACGCGAAACTAACGCAGACGGGCGTAAATTCTGAAACAGGAGACTGGATGAAAACTATAAAGAAAAGAAGAGAGATTTTAATATACTTAACTTTAATGTAGTCTTGTTCTTGTTGAAATACATCTCTTGCATAGTAGTAAGCAATTAGCAATGATACACATGGCGCCTTGCTAGGTAGTAGCGATGGACTAGCTGAAGGCTATTTAATCTGTCTCTCGGCAAATGAGAGGAATACTTGGTAGGTCTAGTCGCAAGCTATGTCGTCCGTACAACTGGGGCGAGGTCAAGTCCGTGTCTTGTGACCTGCCATGTGGTGGCGCTAGGATTGCGATTACACAGTGGCGACACGCGGGTCCGACATGTACTACAGGACCGCGGCCGATTTAAGTTACCACCTAGCAAGTGTGGTGTCTAGCGGTGACACCACATTCCTCCCCCGCAAATCGGCGAACGGTCGTGAGATAAGGCTTCCGCCCGCCGTGGGGAGGACCCCATGTTGACGTATGCGATGAGGTGGGGAGCCTAACAACAGGCGAGGCTGTGCCACCCGCACCCGGCCATTCGGTCCGAGGGGAGCTAGGAAACGCCTGCAAACCTAGTCCAGGGTGCACGTCAACATGAGGTGTATGCGCACGTAATGATATAAGAGGAGCCGCGGGGTCGACCTCCATGTGGTCGGAGCACCCGACGGGCGAAGACGACATCTGGTCCGGAGCGGGCAAGAGGTCCATGGCGGAGGACGGCTGGTCACGGGAAGCAAGCGGCGGCGCGTGACCCAGGGAGGCGCGAGGCGGCTGCAGCGAAGCGTCCGCTGCTGGCGGCGCCGGCGGCGGCTGCGGCGGCGCGACGCCATGAGGCAAAATGGAAGGCATCGTCGGTAACACCTGGGGATGAGGCGAGCCAGTAGATGGGTCCCCAAGGCGCTGACCGGACGGCACCGTCGCTGAAAGCAGACGGGGAGCGGCAGAACCCAGGCGACGACAGAGGCGCAGCTGATTGAGATGCCGACGCACCTCACCAGAGGCCCCCAAAACCAAATACATCGCGCGGCCGAGGCAGCGAAGAATGCGCCCTGCGAGCCAACGCCGTGAACCGCGATAGTTGCGATAATAGACAACGTCGCCAGGAGCAAAAGCAGGAGTCTGCCGCTGCACAGGAACCTGATGCGGCGGATGCAGCAAAGACATCAGAGTTCGATGAGGACGACCATGGAGCAATTCAGCCGGCGAGCGACCATCGCGGGGCTGAGAGCGATAAGAAGACAAAAAGAGCAACAAAGCGTCCTCCCGAGAATGCGACTCTTTCAACTTCAACATCTGTGACTTGAAAGTCCGGACCAATCGTTCCGCGGCACCGTTTGACTGAGGCGAAAACGGCGCGGATGTCAGATGTTGAATACCATTGGCCGTGCAGAATGACTGAAATTCTGCGGACATGAATTGTGGGCCATTGTCGGAAACAATAGTCTGCGGAAGACCTTCAATGCAAAAGATAGCAGACAAGGCTTGGACGGTGGCAGAAGACGTCGTGGAAGACATCCGGACAACAAAAGGAAAATTACTGAAAGCATCGACCACAACCAACCATCGAGCATTCCAGAACGGACCAGCAAAATCGATGTGCAAGCGTTGCCAAGGGGAAGTGGCTTTCGGCCATGCAAAGAATTTCCGCGGCGGTGCGGATTGTTGTTCGGCACACGCCACGCAAGAGGAGCACATATTCGCAATCGCAGCATCGATTCCGAACCAAGTACAGTGCTGTCGAGCAAGTCGTTTCGTTCGCACTATACCCCAATGTCCTTGGTGAAGAAGCCGTAAGACAGAGGACTGTAACGAACGTGGGACTACGACTCGGGATTGATCATTATCGGAACGCAACAACAAAACACCACGTCGGACAAAAAGTCTCTCCTTGTGAGCAAAAAATCTGCGAACCAAAGGATCCTCGATCCGTGACTTTGACAAGGGCCATTGCGTAGCAACAAAACGCAAAACAGAAGCAAGGACAGGGTCAGCAGCTGTGGCTGTAGCTACACGACGAAAATCAATCGGAAACGATGTGACCACGTCATCGGCTTCCGAATCAATGAACATGCAAGCAAGTTCGGAAGAATCGAATGCTTTATCCTCAGCAACAGGCAAACGGGACAACGCATCAGCGTTTCCGTGCTTAGCAGTGGACCGATACAAGATATCGTAGCGGTACTGCGAGAGAAAAAGAGACCAGCGAATGAATTTCTGCGCTGTACGTGGAGGTACAGGCTTGTTCGGATGAAAAAGTGATGTCAAAGGTTTGTGGTCCGTGATGATTGTAAAGTGACGACCATACAAGAAATCGTGAAACTTTGTTACACCAAACACTAGAGCTAAAGCTTCTTTCTCTATTTGTGAATAATTGCTTTGCGCAGATGAGAGCAATTTGGACGCAAAGGCAATAGGGCGATCATGCGAGCCATCCTTGTGCGCAAGCACAGCACCGATCCCGAAATCCGATGCATCTACCATCAACAAAAGGGGTTTTCGGGGATCGAATGGCGTAAGGCAAGTATTTGAAAGTAACGCCGATTTCAACTGGCGAAAGGCGCGTTCGCATTCCGTCGTCCAGACGAACGGAACACCTTTACGGCGTAAGCGATGAAGCGGAGCTGAAATGGAAGAAGCATTGCGCACAAATCGGTGATAATAATTTACCTTACCCAGCACACTCTGTAGCTGTTTTAAGTTCTGCGGTGACGGCAAGTCCTGAATGGCACGAAGGTGCTCTGGACTCGGATGTATTCCTTGGGCATTTATGACATGCCCCAGGTACGGTAAGTCACGAGCAAAAAACACACATTTGTCCTTCCTCAAGCGAAGACCATTCTGACGCAAGACCTGAAATAAGGTCCGGAGATTCTGCAAATGTTCGGCTTCTGTCTTTCCTGAGATCACAATATCGTCCAGATAGTTCGCAGCAGTAGGGACCGACGCACAAATAGTTTGTAAATATTGCTGAAATAAAGCAGGGGCGGATGCACACCCGAATGGCAGTCTTTTGAAGCGATACAAGCCAAGATGCGTGTTAACCACTAAGACGCGCTGGGATTCTTCGTCCACAGGTATTTGCAAGTACGCATCGGCTAGGTCCAATTTTGAAAAATATTTTCCCGGGCACAGTTTGTCAAAAA
Source organism: Schistocerca nitens (assembly GCF_023898315.1). Taxonomy (NCBI): domain Eukaryota; kingdom Metazoa; phylum Arthropoda; class Insecta; order Orthoptera; family Acrididae; genus Schistocerca; species Schistocerca nitens. Next base: position 62,193,454 of record NC_064619.1, on the reverse strand, counting down.
GATCTTCCGGGCGGGGCAAAGGAAAAGTAGCAGTCACAAGTTGTGGATTCACAGTGGCCTTGAAGTCCACGCAAAGTCTCAGTTTTCCGGAAGGTTTTGGCAAAATGACTAAGGGTGAGGCCCAGAGAGAAGCCTGCACACGTTCAATTACACCTTGAGATTCTAATTCGGCTAATGTTTTTGCGACCTCATCACGCAATGCGTGGGGAACATTGCGCGCTCTGAAAAATTTTGGTTGCGCGTTGTCTTTCAGTTCCAAATGCGCTTCATAGTTCTTAGCGCAACCAAGGCCCGGTGCAAAAATGTCTGCAAATTCTTCACAAAGACTAGAAACACTGGCGGAAGGCACAGTCTGATTCACTGATAGGACCTGATTTACAATAGACATATTAAACAATTGAAACAAATCTAAGCCAAACAAGTTCACTGCACTAGAGGAACGAAGAACATAAAATGACACAAGTTTTGTCTGTCCCTTGTATGTTGCAATAAGGCTGCACTGTCCTAACACAGGGATCGGCTGTCCTGAGTAACTAGTTAACTTAACATGTGCGGCACGCAATGGCGGGGCGCCCAGTTGTTTGTACGTGTCGTGATTGAGCAATGAAACAGCAGCTCCGGTATCGAGCTGGAATGGGATCACTTTTCCTGCAAAGTCTAAGTCCACAAAAAGTTTATTGTCTTGTTGACGACAAGAGCGACTGTCTCGTGCAATTTGAACTGATACAGGTCCAGAAGCACTGGCAACTTTACGGGATTTCCGGCGACGTCGACGCACACTTTGGGTGGGACGAACACAGTCACTGTTAGCTAAAGTGTCACTGGACGGGTGGGCATGAACTACATGAATGTCCATGGGCGAAGGTCCACGAGCCTGATTGTCCTGGGTTCGATTCCGGCGCGAAGCAAAGGGCCTGGAATTTGTGTGATTGTCTGACCTAAGCTTTTTCTGGCAAACACTTTGTACATGTCCTTTCTTTTGACAGTAAAAGCAAATAGCTTGGCGTGACGGGCAATTTTCACGCGAATGTCTAATTGCACACCGCGGGCAAGATTTCACTGCATTTGCTTGCTTACGCGGCGCACGTGGTTGCAAGCTAGGCGGCCGCTGCGAAGTCGGGCGCGAGGGCCGCTCAGCGTCCCGTGCAGCGGGCCGGGCGGGCCGATTAATGTGACACACTGCTGGCGAAGTTTCAAATGATTCCTGAGCAAAGTCAAGTGTGTCTTGTCTGTCCAAAATGTCTATCACTTGTTGCAGGGAGGGATTAACTAGCTTCAAAATCTGTTCCCTTATGCGAACATCAGAAACGTTCTGTGCAATTGCATCACGCACCATAGTATCTGAATATGGGAGGCCACATTCACAGGCAAACGCGCAGTCTCTAGTAAGTCCTTGCAAAGTTGCTACCCACTCCCTATTAGTCTGACCGGCGGTACGTTTTGTACGAAAAAACGTATACCGTTTTGCAACAACATTAACTGTTTCTTTGAAATAGGCATCTAAAGCCGACAAAATTTCCTCGTAGGTCAGAGTTGCTACGTCGCGTCGGGGAAACAATTTCACTATCACCCGGTAGGTAGACACACCGACACAAGAAAGCAAAAACGGCTGCCGCTCTTTACCTTGAATTCCATAAGCTGTGAGGTGGAACCGGAACTGATCGGCCCACTCAGTCCAGCTTTCGGTTGTGGCTTCAAAGGGCCGAAATGGCGGTGCGACAGCGTTGTGTGGCTGCGGTAGCGATGAAGCGGCGGGTGCCGCATCGGTTTGCAGCGCACGTTGACCCTGGACGAGCTGTCCAAGGGCTTCCAATAACGCCTGCGTCTGCTGATTCTGCAAGCGAAAAAATTCGGACAGTACATCTGGAGAATGCGGCGAAGCCATGACACAAGCAAATTAGAGCAAGTATAACACAAAGACTGCAACGTGGGCGCGGCATCCCATCCTCGTCGCCAAAATATTGTTGTGTCGATTCCCTAAGGTCTCGACACAATGAGTGGCTAGGTGCACGCGAAACTAACGCAGACGGGCGTAAATTCTGAAACAGGAGACTGGATGAAAACTATAAAGAAAAGAAGAGAGATTTTAATATACTTAACTTTAATGTAGTCTTGTTCTTGTTGAAATACATCTCTTGCATAGTAGTAAGCAATTAGCAATGATACACATGGCGCCTTGCTAGGTAGTAGCGATGGACTAGCTGAAGGCTATTTAATCTGTCTCTCGGCAAATGAGAGGAATACTTGGTAGGTCTAGTCGCAAGCTATGTCGTCCGTACAACTGGGGCGAGGTCAAGTCCGTGTCTTGTGACCTGCCATGTGGTGGCGCTAGGATTGCGATTACACAGTGGCGACACGCGGGTCCGACATGTACTACAGGACCGCGGCCGATTTAAGTTACCACCTAGCAAGTGTGGTGTCTAGCGGTGACACCACACTCCGAATGTTAATTTTTTAAATGTTGTTTGTAAGGAATAAGATAAACAAAAGAGAAAAAATGTGATTATATTGATTACGAGAGCAATCAAAATTGGCAAAACCTGTAACGGGGGACCCTTTTTAACACGATGATATGTGAATGTGAAAAAGTTGCTCAGAACTTCAGTGTCTGTATTGACTTTGCGGAAGCATGACTTCTCAAAACAATAGCAGACCTGGTGCGAGTAAAATCTAAGTGACTGCCAGCTCTAATTTTAATCGTATAGTTTGGACATAAACCGCGACAAGGGTGGCCGATCAACTGCGTCACCATATTAAGACAACCGAGATGGAACAATTTTCTGAAAAATTTTTCAAAATCAGAGTAGGACGAGGAATGAGCCACATGACAAACGGCTGAAGTAAACACTAGCATTATTATAATTTAATTCTTTTTGTACACCTTTAAAATTCACAGTCTTTTCCAGTCCTGCCGTTCACAAGAAACAACGCTAAGCAAGAGAAGAAAAGACTATGCCGAGGCACCAAACCCTGACTGTACAACAAGCTAATAATGAAAGTATAGTCACAGGACATACAAGGAAAAATGTTGCAACACCAAAAAGTAATTAATGTGTAGCACTGAAACTTCGGGAATACCTTTGTTAAGATCACAGGTTAATGTAAGCGCGAGATGTGCCATTGCAAATATGGGTTTCTGGTACATTGATAACCGGTGTAACATACAGAATACAAGCGTGCAAACGTGCATGCACTGTGCCATATCGATGCCGGATGTCAGTTCGTGGGATGGAGTTCCATGCCTGTTGCACTTGATCTGTCCAACACAGGGACGGTTAACGCTGTTCACACATGTTCACATGTGTGTGAAATCTTATGGGACTTAACTGCTAAGGTCATCAGTCCCTAAGCTTACACGCTACTTAACCTAAATTATCCTAAGGACAAATACACACACCCATGCGCGGGGGAGGACTCGAACCTCCGCCGGGACCAGACGCACAGTCGTTGACTGTATCGCCCCAGACCGCTCGGCTAAGCCTGCGCGGCGGTTAACGCTGTTTGTGGGTGACAATGGAGTTATTGTCCGATGATGTTCCGTATGTACTCGGCTGTAGACGGCTATGGTGAGCGAACAGCACAAGGCTACATACTGACACTGGATCATGACAGCGGTATGTGTCTGGCGTTATCCTGTTCGAAAACACCAGCGTTATCCTGTTGGAAAACACCCCCTGGAATGCCACTCACGAATGGCTTCACATCTTGTCGAATAACCAGAGTGACGTACAAATTTTCATTCAGGGTGCGTGGGATAACCACGGGGGTGCACCTGCTGTCATGCAAATTCGCACACCAGACCTTAGCTCCAGGTGTAGGTCTGGTGTACCTAGCACTCAGACAGGTTGGTTGCAGGTCCTCAACCTGTAAGTAGGCTGTTTATGTTTTCTTATTGGCAACGTTACGTAGCGCTCTGTATGAAAATCACTGGCTGTGCTGTGTGCAGTCTGTGGCTAGTTTGCATTGTTGTCTGCCATTGTAGTGTTGGGCAGCGGCAGCTGGATGTTAACAGCGCGTAGCGTTGCGCAGTTGGAGGTGAGCCGCCAGCAGTGGTGGATGTGGGGAGAGAGATGGCGGAGTTTTGAAATTTGTAAGACTGGATGTCATGACCTGCTATGTATATTATTAGTTTTCAACACTATTAAGGTAAATACATTGTTTGTTCTCTATTAAAATCTTTCATTTGCTAACTATGCCTGTCAGTAGTTAGTGCCTTCCGTAGTTGGAATCTTTTATTTAGCTGGCAGTAGAGGCGCTCGCTGTATTGCAGTAGTTCGAGTAACGAAGACTTTTGTGAGGTAAGTGATTTGTGAAACGTATAGGTTAATGTTAGTCATGGCCATTCTTTTGTAGGGATTATTGAGAGTCAGATTGCGTTGCGCTAAAAATATTGTGTCAGTTTAAGCACAGTCATGTATAATTGTTCAAAAGGGGACGTTTCATATGTCGACCCTTAGCCGAGGAAACCTCACTGGAATCTTCTGATTTTTTCTTGTGGTTTGTGTAATTAATGTAGCTTTTGTTTATTGCTAGCGCGTAACTATAGAGAGAATTTCCTTTGTAGTTGTAGTTTTTCATTGTTGTACACAGTTGCGGCATGCATGTAGATTTGCACCTAGAATTTCGCAGCTGCGCTTGCAATTAACTAGATATTATTTTCAGTACTATGTTAATGTGTTCTCTCCTTTTTACTCTTCAAAGTGTGCTTTTCTGTGTTGTTGTGTGAAATATTGTGACAATTATGGCGTGTGAAAAACGTAATACTAGGCTCCAAAGTAAACTGAGAAATGACAGTGAAGACGAAAGCAGTGTGTTAGCGCCACCGTGTAATGAATTAACTAATGTTCAAAGTAGTAATCTGGTAATTGTGCATAGGGAAATGGAGCGGGCGGCAAATAATGGCGTAGACAGTGAAACAATTAGTGAACAGGGAAGCATTATCGATCGATCGGTCGGCAACAGTTCGCCGCAGGACAGAATCTCGCAAATACTGTAGATTCAGGTTTTGGGTCCTCACCGTTTTCTCAAATAAGGCAAGACACATTTTCTGCTTATCAAAATGTGAATGTTGCCGGTGCAAATTCACTGCCGAAAAGCACTGAGGAACATGTTTCAGATACCAGTGCATTGTTATTACAATTAATGCAACAAATGGGACAAAAGCTTCAAAAGTTAGACACAATGGAACAACACCAGAGACAATCACAGCAACAGTTAGACACAATGGAACAAAATCTTCAAAAGTTAGACACCACGCTTGAATAAACAATGTATTTACCTTAATAGTGTTGAAAACTCATAATATACGAGGGCAGATCAATAAGTAATGCAACACATTTTTTTTCTGAAACAGGGGTTGTTTTATTCAGCATTGCAATACACCAGGTTATTCCCCAATCTTTTAGCTACACAACACTATTTTTCTACGTAATCTCCATTCAATGCTACGGCCTTACGCCACCTTCAAATGAGGGCCTGTATGCCTGCACGGTACCATTCCACTGGTCGATGTCGGAGCCAACGTCGTACTGCATCAATAACTTCTTCATCATCCGCGTAGTGCCTCCCACGGATTGCGTCCTTCATTTGGCCAAACATATGGAAATCCGACGGTGCGAGATCGGGGCTGTAGGGTGCATGAGGAAGAACAGTCCACTGAAGTTTTGTGAGCTCCTCTCGGGTGCGAAGACTTGTTGTGAGGTTTTGCGTTGTCATGAAGAAGGAGAAGTTCGTTCAGATTTTTGTGCCTGCGAACATGCTGAAGTCGTTTCTTCAATTTCTGAAGAGTAGCACAATACACTTCAGAGTTGATCGTTTGACCATGGGGAAGGACATCGAACAGAATAACCCCTTCAGCGTCCCAGAAGACTGTAACCATGACTTTACCGGCTGAGGGTATGGCTTTAAACTTTTTCTTGGTAGGGGAGTGGGTGTGGCGCCACTCCATTGATTGCCGTTTTGTTTCAGGTTCGAAGTGATGAAGCCATTTTTCATCGCCTGTAACAATCTTTGACAAGAAATTGTCACCCTCAGCAACATGACGAGCAAGCAATTCCGCACAGATGGTTCTCCTTTGCTCTTTATGGTGTTCGGTTAGACAACGAGGGACCCAGCGGGAACAAACCTTTGAATATCCCAACTGGTGAACAATTGTGACAGCACTACCAACCGAGATGTCAAGTTGAGCACTGAGTTGTTTGATGGTGATCCGTCGATCATCTCGAACGAGTGTGTTCGCACGCTCCGCCATTGCAGGAGTCACAGCTGTGCACGGCCGGCCCGCACGCGGGAGATCAGACAGTCTTGCTTGACCTTGCGGCGATGATGACACACGCTTTGCCCAACGACTCACCGTGCTTTTGTCCACTGTCAGATCACCGTAGAAATTCCGCAAGCGCCTATGAATATCTGAGATGCCCTGGTTTTCCGCCAAAAGAAACTCGATCACTGCCCGTTGTTTGCAACGCACATCCGTTACAGACGCCATTTTAACAGCTCTGTACAGCGCTGCCACCTGTCGGAAGTCAATGAAAGTATATGAGACGAAGCGGGAATGTTTGAAAATATTCCACAAGAAATTTCCGGTTTTTTCAACCAAAATTGGCCGAGAAAAAAAATATGTTGCATTACTTATTGAACTGCCCTCGTACATAGCAGGTCATGACATCCAGTCTTACAAATTTCAAAACTCCGCCATCTCTCTCCCCACATCCACCACTGCTGGCGACTCACCTCCAACTGCGCAATGCTACGCGCTGAAAAATTTTATCAAATGATTATTGGCCACTGCCCAAAACAATTTGTAAAATTTTTTTGTGGGGAGCATGGGGGCTATGTAAGAGGGCTGTTTATGTTTTCTTATTGGCAACGTTACGTAGCACTCTGTATGAAAATCACTGGCTGTGGTGTGTGCAGTCTGTGGCTAGTTTGCATTGTTGTCTGCCATTGTAGTGTTGGGCAGCGGCAGCTGGATGTTAACAGCGCGTAGCGTTGCGCAGTTGGAGGTGAGCCGCCAGCAGTGGTGGATGTGGGGAGAGAGATGGCGGAGTTTTGAAATTTGTAAGACTGGATATCATGACCTGCTATGTATATTATTAGTTTTCAACACTATTAAGGTAAATACATTGTTTGTTCTCTATTAAAATCTTTCATTTGCTAACTATGCCTGTCAGTAGTTAGTGCCTTCCGTAGTTTGAATCTTTTATTTAGCTGGCGGTAGTGGCGCTCGCTGTATTGCAGTAGTTCGAGTAACGAAGATTTTTGTGAGGTAAGTGATTTGTGAAAGGTATAGGTTAATGTTAGTCAGGGCCATTCTTTTGTAGGGATTATTGAGAGTCAGGTTGCGTTGCGCTAAAAATATTGTGTCAGTTTAAGCACAGTCATGTATAATTGTTCAAAAGGGGACGTTTCAAACTGAAATCCTTCTATCCAACAGATGGCCATCGCTGGTACCGAGGTAGAACCAGCTTTAATCAGAAAACACACAACAGACCTCCACCCCAGCCTCCAATGAGCTCTCGACTGACACTACTGGAGTGGGAAATTGTAGCGGCTTTTGGTCAGTGGAATGCACGCCACAGGCATCTTCCTCGGAGCTGACCTTCAAGTAACCAGTCTGTACGTTGTGTTACTGCGGTGCCATCTGCTGCTCAAACTGCTGCTGCATACTCAGTGCGATGCGCCAGAGCCATACATCGAACACGATTGTCTTCCATGTCGGTAGTGGAACGTGTCCGTCTGCAGCCGGTCTTCTTGCGACCGTGCTTTCTCGTGATCACCGCTGCCAGCAACCATGTACAGTGGCTACATTTCTGACAAGTCTTTCTGCAGTATTGCAGAAGGTACATCAGGCTCTCGTAGCCCTGTTACACGATCCCGAAGTCAGCGAAGTGTTAAAAATGGCGTTTTGTCTCCTTAAAGGCGTTCATGACTAACATCAACTCATGACGTCCAGTCTCAAAGATAACTAACGCTCACGACCTTACAGCGTGTGTTTGAAGCAAACCTGATTTGGTACCTCATAGTGGCACCACTAGTACCACTCTTATAAAATTGGCACTAAATTGTAATAGACATTACCTTCCAGATATAGAAACACGCCTACGAACTTTCGTTTATGTGGCACAACTCTTTCCAAGTGTGTGTGTGTGTTTGTGTGTGTGTGTGTGTTTTTTTTTTTTTTTTCATCCGTCAATATAAGATTCGTCAAATTAAATCGGGTGATGCTGAGGGGATTAGATTAGGAAATGAGACACTTAAAGTAGTAAAGGAGTTTTGCTATTTAGGGAGTAAAATAACTGATGATGGTCGAAGTAGAGAGGATATAAAATGTAGACTGGCAATGGCAAGGACATAGTTTCTGAAGAAGAGAAATTTGTTAACATCGAGTATAGATTTAAGTGTCAGGAAGTCGTTTCTGAAAGTATTTGTATGGAGTGTAGCCATGTATGGAAGTGAAACATGGACGATAACCAGTTTGGACAAGAAGAGAATAGAAGCTTTCGAAATGTCGTGCTACAGAAGAATGCTGAAGATAAGGTGGGTAGATCACGTAACTAATGAGGAGGTATTGAATAGGATTGGGGAGAAGAGAAGTTTGTGGCACAACTTGACTAGAAGAAGGGATCGGTTGGTAGGACATGTTTTGAGGCATCAAGGGATCACAAATTTAGCATTGGAGGGCAGCGTGGAGGGTAAAAATCGTAGAGGGAGACCAAGAGATGAATACACTAAGCAGATTCAGAAGGATGTAGGTTGCAGTAGGTACTGGGAGATGAAGAAGCTTGCACAGGATAGAGTAGCATGGAGAGCTGCATCAAACCAGTCTCAGGACTGACGACCACAACAACAACAATATAAGATTCATGCTAACTTTGTGATATTGTAGCTCTAAGGATGATAATAATGTATGGGATTACATGGTGCTCTGCGTTTCGCATAAACGTAAAGCATGGAAGTGTCAATCAATGGAACGGCATCATTCATGACCCCGAGAAAGCCAAAACAGCACAAAAGGAGATTTTCATCACTAAATACATTTTGAGAACAGAGTGTTGGGACGAAAAGGGCGTCCAACCTATCGACTTTACTTCTAGAGAAGAGACTGAAACTGCAGCGGCTACTGCCAAAGTCTTCGCCGATCAGGCGGCAGCGTTCAAAACGAACCGAGTGGTTGTTTTCAGTGGCACTGTGCTTCTTCATGATAACGATCGTCCTCATTCCGGTGCGTTGACGAAGAATTGGTTTGGCTCTGGAAATTGAATGTTTTTGTAGATCCAATACGCACCCCAGACTTGCTTTCGAATGATTACTATCGGTTTAAAAAATTGGAGGAATATTTTGGTAGATTTCGCTATAGAGGTGAAAAAGTACTGAAAGATGTCGGTCGTGAACGGTCGAATAACTTGACGGCAACTGTGTCTGGTGAAGGCATAGGAAAGCTTCAGGAGCGTCACAAAAAACCTTTAAAATTCACGAGTGACTACGTAGAAAAGTATCTATCGATGCAGTACAGTAAGTTTTATGTCATTATACGGAATGAAAATGTCTGCCACAAAATTTCTTTTTCTTTCAGCACGATCATCGTAGTTTTATCATGTCAGATCTCCCCTATGACACAAAAAGTTATCTTTATGTTAGTTTATTCTGTGATATCCCTAGTATCGTTTCCTTGAAACTGTTGGTCCTTCTTTAATAGCTGTCTTGTTCCATCTGCAATTTTTTGCCTGTTGCATTCTTCGTAAACGCAACGCCCTCCACTGTCTGCGTTATATTCCTTGATGAATGCTCCTCCTTCGTTCATGTCTTCAAAACTTTAATTTTGGATGATGCTCAGCGTGCGTTCCCTCCATAAAACGTAAAGGCTATAAAAAAACTGTATTTCTGTTTGAGACTAGTGAAACAAATTATTCTGCGAATTGTACGCTGAAGGGGGCAGATAAAATCATAGCAGTGAAACTCAATACAGAAATGATCATCATGCAGCGTCACAGATTTACATTGACGTCAAAATGCGCGCAAACGGATGTTCAACGGAAACGCTACACTCAGCCCTGGTGTGGGTATTTACCAATTACAGCAACGCTACGTTTCCGTTGCGCTGGAGTGGGGGTGGTCAACAAAGGCTCCGGAAAACCTGGGGAATAGCGGGCAATGTTTGTTTACTGGGTGCTTGCTGGAAAATGGCTTGTTTGGCCACTCGGGATATACGTTTCGAGCGCTGCCGGCTTGCTCTGAAATACGTGTACTACACTGCTACGCTCATTTTCACAAGAGCGATCCGGCAGCCCCTGAGTATGGCATTCTTTCACACTGCTTATCCTCACTGCCGTTTCTAACGCCTCTGTCACTTGAAATTATATTTACAATTGAGTAGTCTCATCTACTCCACTTCCTTTACCGTTCAGGCTACCTATGGTTACGTTCTGGATTTACAAGTAACTGCAATATTCATTACTTCACTTCTTTACAACATAACTGGTAATGTGGCAGAGGCACCGTAATCCTAAAAAAAAAAGATAAAGAAAGGACTGTGTAAAATCGTGATACATTGATACCACGAACTGTGTACCTGACTAGAACGGTTTTGTATCCGAGAACAATGACCTAAGTAAATACCTGTTTTACAATTATTCAGATCAACAAATTTGATAATTAGATGGAAGAGTGATATGTACTGAAATACGAACGTTTATGGTTAATCTTTATCGTGATCAATATTGATACCGAATGAAACTACAAGTTAACTGTTAGCAATCCCCATTTACATTATTTACTTCCACAACGCGTTTCGGAAGTTTACCATCCGCCATTAGATGAATTTATGTTGACTAACAAGCAGTCAATGAACACTGGGGACACTGCCACACGTTGCCCCAAGGTCATAACACAACACATACCTTCCACATTAACTCAGATGTCCATCTGATGACAGAGGTTTAAATCTCTGATACGCATCAAGGATATAAATAAATAGTGATGGGTGACAGTTGACATTTTTTCCCGACGTAGTAAGATTACCAAACTATATATGCACTTACGCACTACAATTGCAGAAACATGCGTTAAGAAAGGTTAAATTCTGCTGCCTTGTAAACAAAACGATACATTACAGACGAAGTGTGTAGGCCACAGAAAGTGGATTAGCACTGGCAAAGAGGGTGTTCCCCGCCAAAAGAAGGCAGTTACTGCCAAAGATCGGTCTTCAACTCAGGAATCCTTTTCTGAGAATGTGCGTCTATAGCACAGCACCGTATGGTAGTGTGTCATGCTTCTGGATAAACCGAAAAGGAAGAGAATCTAAGCTTTTTGAAGGTGATGCCACAAAAGGATGTTGAAAGTTGAGTGGACCGATAAGGTAAGTAATGAAGAAGTTCTACATAGAATCGATGAAGAAAGAAACAGACGGAAAACACTGGCAAGAAAAAGCGACAGCATAATAGGACATCTGTCAAGACATCAGAGAATGACTTACAAGGTAGTAGAGGGAGCTATAGCGGGTAAAAATTCTGGAGGAAGACAGAGATTGGCCTATTCGGAAAGTAAGTTCCGATCGGTCACGAAATGGAAACCACACTGACAATCCGATGAAGCTTTGCACAGATGTGTTAGAAAATGTTTGTAGTAAGCCTGTCCATTGCGTCACGTCGCTCTTTTTAGTTCTGAGCGCACAGTAAGCATGTAAGGATGCCTAGAAAATGGTGTCATCCGCCAAGTATGAGGGCCTGGTGAGAAATTTTGCCTGAAGCTATGCAGCCCACATAACATAATTCTCATGCGTTTCATTCTTCAACACAATTCTCAGCCTCATTCTGCAGGGGCAATAAAAATGCTCCTGCAGAGTTTTCTATGGGAAGTGTTTGATGACACACAATATAGCCCAAAATTGGTTTCCACTGAGTGAGTGTCATCTCTGCTGACATCAATTGCTGTCTATGATAACAATATTTTGGCACATACAGCTGCAGACCAGCACAGAGAATTAGCGACGGTATTGCAAAGTTGGTACAATGCTACGACAATGTCTATGAAGGGGCGGCGACTATGTAAATAAGCAGCTGGAAGTTTTAGCTAACTGTTGCAAATAAAACATACATCATTTTTACATTTTCTGGCCAATCGATCGGAACTACCTTCCAAATACTCCTTGTACCTGAAGGCATGGAGTGCAGATCCTGGTCTGAGATGAAAACACTGGCTTAGAAAAGGAAATCGTGGTGGGCCACATGGAATCAGCCAGAAGGAAGATGAGTCAAAAACGAAAAATTATAAATGTACATTATATATATATACTGACCATTCAAAAGAAACAGCCCAGTACAAAAGAGGAACTGTTTACAGATTGAAATACTTCATTAGCATTTTATAATTCCAACGATAACAATGCACATACGATTTCTGCTTGTTTCTCTTCAATATTTTATCATATATTGTTAAGAATATCGTGGGACAGGTATCTCTCCTGTCTGTGGGAAAGCGTGTTTCACGTTTTAAAAGTTTTCTTTACTTCATACGAATTTAAAAACGTCAGTGCACCAATGTCGATAGCAGAATCGTCCACCAAATATTACTGTGATTTCCAGTCAAACCCTGGGTTGATATCACAAATCAAACGCTTGCTTGCATTTTACTTACTGTAAACACTGTCTCCTACATAACGTAATCTTAGATTTCAGAATACACTCCAAAGAAAGAACTTCTATCAACAGTGATTTCCATAAGACTGCCGTAGAATTAATGTGTAGACCTACAATTTGGCCGTAATTTTTTTTCCGCACAAGTTTTAATGGAAGCGTCATTGGTGTTCTCTCTTTCGCAACTCCGTGTAAAATATCATAAAACTATGATTACAGATATCTGTAGATTCATTGATTTCTTCGGTGAAAATAAAAAATTTGTGGTGGAAAAAGATTTACTCTTAAGATAATACTGCCTGCCGTTCTGGGAAAATTCCTTGTCGACGAACTGGCGAGTAAACGTTCGTATTTCCACTCACATTTGCATTGGTTTACATCGCTATCTCTTAAGTCAGTTTTAAGAATGACGGTTCAGATGACACTAGCTTTCTACGAATTGACTTGACTGTTTCAGTGTATCATCGTAATATGGTAAAGATAACTTCTCAACACTTTCCAGTCTGTTATAGCACCACAGAAACGCATCAAGCCATCCGCCCCACCAGTTAAAATAGCGGTGGTAACAGTGCTCCCAGTAACATCTCCATGAAAATCTTTACTCTTGAGCTTTAAAGAACATACCACTTATAGGGGGGCCAGGCAGGTTGATAATCTCTATCTTATATAACATAAAATTTAACCATAAGATAGGTATCTCTTATCAGAAACTACTGAGAATAAAAATTTCTAAAATATATGGCTTGTACCACTTTAACAGAAGAACTTCTAAAATGTTGACTAATCTTAAGATGATTATCTTAGTAAAAATTGGGCATTGAAATAAGAAACTGTCTACCGTTTTCTATATACATAAGGCTCTAACTTCTCTGAAATTTACAAAACAGCAAAATCCCTGTTTTAAAAATGCACAATGCACAGATTAGTGCATTCTGCTATTTTGAACAAATTCTGACATTTAGAAGCTGAGAAAAAGTACATTTCATATCTATGAGTATCCTGTGCATCTTTTCTTACTATCTAATCCTCTGCCATGTTCCAATGTCTTTTCTTTCCCTTGTATCCTGCCTTCAGCCGTTGCAGCCTCGTAACCATTCACTTTTCTATTTGACCTACACACCCCAGATTAGTGATAGTTACATTTTCTCCTTATGGCCTTTATTCCTCAACTCCTTTGGAAGCTTTTGAATCTCCACTTCCTAACTAACTGACGAATCTTACCTTCTTCAACTGTTCACATTCTTGGAAAACCTTGAGAACACCTGCAATCTCCAAGCCTTCACTGCTACTACTGTTGTTTGGAATACAGTTTTCTGCATGTTTAGTTTTATTTTTATTTTCACATCTGCAATGTTTAGACTTGACATCAATACCTTAAACGTATTTTGTGTCCACATTTGTACACATTGTTACACAGATCAGGGTTGTATGGCCCTAACTTGGCAGGATCCATGGAAGGTGGATGAAATATCACAGGTGCTTTTATTTTCTGCTCCAGTCTCTTCTGTAGAACGATCCATACATTGTATAGCGACATCTTCATAAACAGTACCAGTATATTCAACATATTTGGCAAATGTAAGAGGAGAAGGAGGAAAATTCATTAGGCCACACAGCACTGCAAAATCCGCTGCACCTTTACCAACAGCCCTCAGTGCATGGACCAAACATAAATTTATGAAATATACCTTTGATCTTGTGTTGTCGCATTTCTGTGAGACAGGTGAATTACAGAATGCGATACTAAAATCATACTGTTCAAATTTTAACTTGAATGCAGTAGCAAGTCCAAACTAAGTTATTTCGTTTTTAAATTTTTATGATGATCCCTACACATGGGTTTTATATTCCTAATGAACTAGATTTGGAGTATATATTAACGGGACATAAATTTACAGTATAATGAAGTAAATTGCAGCTACACACAAAACAAGTAATACTTTCAGGCATACTCAAACTAAACCATGAACAAAACAAAAGCAAAGTAAACACATGAAGATCAAAGGGTGATCTTGTTCTTATTGATATTTTATGTAGTGCAGCTAACGCAATAGTATTGCTGGTGTCTAACAAATATGCCCACGGAGGCGCATGATTAAAAAAAAAAAAAAACAATTTTAGACCTAGAACTATAACCGAACGTGGTCAATCCCACTTAATGTTTTGTTTAAATCAATGAGTAAACCAGAAATAAGGCAATTAGATATATATGTCAGACATCACTGGGACGGGAAAATTCTGTGGTTTGAGATCAATGAAAAGATTTAAAATTTCAAGATTTCAAATTGTGTGGAGCGCCTTAATCTGGACGTTACTGCGCCGGCCGCGGTGGTCTAGCGGATCTAGGCGCTCAGTCCGGAACCGCGCGACCGCTACGGTGGCAGGTTCGAATCCTGCCTCGGGCATGGATGTGTGTGATGTCCTTAGGTTGGTTAGGTTTAAGTAGTTCTAAGTTCTAGGGGACTTATGACCACAGATGTTGAGTCCCATAGTGCTCAGAGCCATTTGAACCATTTTTTTGGACGTTACTGCTTTCGCTTTAAGACCCAGCAACTTTAATATCTCCGGTATTTCGTGCAAGACGCATACTACACAAGTTAAATTCATTTCTTTGGGACAGAAAAGCATTACTCCAGCCTTTATGCGGCTACATTGATGACCTTGATGAACTTTTATTCCTTTTCTCCACTAATCTATGAAGCGCCTAAAGCAAGCTAAGGCTGTAACCCAAAGGACGGTTTGAACACCACAGTGTTCCACTAAGCCTAGAGTCGTGACAGGTGCTATGCCTTTGCTTTCCTCCGATCACTTTATGCGATATGGCGTTTCTCCTATCCACCGATACCTAGAATTTAAACCGCTAAAATATTAAAATTCGAACATGTCTTCAAAAACACTCCGTTAATATTTCTTTGGATTATCATGCTACTCTCTGTGTCACTAAGGTAAATGTCATAGATAGCTGCATATCAATCACAAGTAAGTAATTTTTACTTAAGCAATGCAGAACGAACAATTCTGGGAACGTCGTTATAAATGTATCTGACTAAGTTAAAGTAATGCAAACGGGCTACAAAAATGTTTTGCTACAAGATTTTTCTCTATATAAAGATATGGTAACGATCAGCGTGTGTGTGTGTGTGTGTGTGCGTGTCCTCATTAACTTCTGCACCGATTTCAACTAAACGTGATACACGTGTAGTACACGTATCCTTTATACGCCACCTGCCTGTCGGTGTTCAGGAGATATGACGTCATAAACAATGAAATGCGAGAAAAACTGCCGGATCGTGTATCACTCTTAAATTTATTAGTCCTGTGCTACTAAATATCTTCGTAATAAATTTTTAACACTGTATCCACATATGCCGCTAAATGCACCTACGAAATTTAGTAGGGGTACCACAGATAGTTCAGGATATATGATGTCATACGTACTGAGATGCGTGAAAACATGCCGCATCATGTATGAAGTTTTAATACATTTACTCTTTGCTACTAACGCACTCCCATAGTCAAGTCAACTTAAGAAAATCCTTGACACCAGGCAACGCTTTTTGCAGCTTTCAGCTGCAAAGAGCAACCGGATATAGGCGGAAACCAATGCCATCTATGGGGCTATGAAGATTCCTTGCATAGAGATGTTTACCAAATCGATTTGTAGACAAGCGAAGCAGCTGCGTCCAGGGCACAGAAACTTTCCGGGACCATCTCACACCGAGTCTACTGGAGGAGTACGTACAATGTTCCGTTTCCAATAGAAAATCGTCAAAATGAATCTCCAGGCTTGCGGGGTTTCTCAGGCAGCAAATTGTTAAGAAATGCTCTTGCATGCATGCGCTAGCTCTGAGGTGTCCTGCCATATTAAAAAATTAAACTTACAGCACGTTCTCACATTTGTGGAAATGTGCATATTTTCGGCATATCCAGGTACGTGACGTTTTTGTCATCTTCTTTTGCTTAATAGAGAAATATTCACGACGAATGGTGTGAAACTGTAGGTCTGGAGAGGCTGTCCCATGACGACTGTAATATATCGCTGCTGTGTTTCCTACTTTCGCAGGTCATGGCGGTCAACATTTTCACTGAAACAGAAAGTGAATGACAACTCTTATCTTTTCATCTGTAAGCACGAAACGGTTTCACAAAACTCTATACTGTGCTATTTATCACCATCATGGAAGTCTGATTGTGTCTGATCCTGTATGGGTTCGAAGACGAAGGTTGCGGTAAAATACGCCAGACACACAGTGAGGAATGGAAACTTTCGGCTAGAACGACATCTAGACTTCTGTGCAGATCATGGAAAACCTGTGCAGAAAATGCTCTTCGTCTTGGTGGAACACAGGGAGCGAATAGTGTCTCAAATTTGTTGCTGCTGTCGCTGCATGCAGTGCAGCACTTCTAACACAACTGTCCCTGAAGCATTCGTAGTTTTCTTAACGTACACTCATCGAAAATGTTTTGCATTACCCCGGTTCCCAGAACTTCTGCAGATAGGCGTTGACTCTATATATTGTATAACATACACAGAACTTCCGAAGATAGGCGTTGAATCTAGATATTGTATCACATACAAAGTCACTTTGACTGTTCAGAGATGTCACTAAACAAGGCCAAAGACGTAAACAACTACGCATGAGCAGCGCCTATAAGACGGAGGGGGTCCGACAACCGATCAGTTCCAGTCATTCCACCATGAAGGAGGTACACAGCTCATGTTGTCTGTAGTTCAACCATGCCTAGTTGGTCAATACCGCGGTTCGATCGCTTCCGCATTGTTACTTTGTGCCAGGAAGGGCTCTCAACAAGGGAAGTGTCCAGGCGTCTCGGAGAGACAGCCTCGTTCACGCCACCCTAGGGCTACTACTGCATTGGATGACCTACCTATGGATTATGACTCCTAGGAACCCTGACAGCAACGTTACCATGTTGAATAATGCTTTTCGTACAGCCACAGGTCGTCGTGTTACGTCTGAAACTGTGCACAATAGCCTGCATGATGCTCAACTTCACTCCCGACGTACATGGAGAGTTCCTTCTGTGCAACGACCACACCTTGCAGCGCGGTACAGATGGGGCTAACAACATGCCGAATGGACCGCTCAAGATTGGCATCACGTTCTCTTCACCGATGAGTGTCGCATATGCCTTTAACCAGACCACCGACGAAGACGTGTTTGGAGGCAACCCGGTCAGGCTGAACGCCTTAGACACACTGTCCAGCGAGTGCAGCAAGGTGGAGTTTCCCTGCCGTTTTGGGGTGGCATCATGTGGGGCCGACGTACGCCGCTGGTGGTCATGGAAGGTGCTGTAACAGCTGTACGATACGGGAATGCCATTCTCCGCCCAATAGTGCAACCACATCGGCAGCATACTGGCGAGGCATTCGTCTTCGCGCCCCCATCGTGCACACCTTGTGAATGACTTCCCTCAGGATAACGACATCGCTCGACTAGAGTGGCCAGTTAGTTCTCCAGACATGAACCCTATTGAACATGCCTGGGATAGATTGTAAAGGACTGTTTATGAACGACGTGACCCCCCAACTACTCTGAGCGATCTACGGCGAATCTCCGTTGAGGAATGGGACAACCTTGACCAACAGATCCTTGATGATTTTGTGGACAGTATACCACGACGAATACAGGCATGCATCAATGCAAGAACACGTGATACTGCGTATCAAAGGTACCGGTGTGTACAGAAATCTGGACCCACACCTCGGAAGGTTTCGCTATATGGTGGTACAACATGCAATGTGCGGTTTTCATGAGCAATAAGAACTGCGGAAATGATGTTTATGTTAATGTCTATTCCAATTTCCTGTACTTGTTGCTGTACTTGTTGCGGAACTCTCGGAACCGCGGTGATGCAAAACTTATTTGATGTGTAATAATAATAATAATAATCTTTTCTACGTATCTTATCCGATTCGATGATAACTTTTATTATTTATTTGTGAAAGTTTAATAGCTTTGACCAAAACTGCTACAAAGCAAATTTATGTATCAGTTGTAATAAGATGAATTCATAAAAGATTTTCGCATAACATTCTTTGAAAACAATTTATTTCAGAATAAGGTAAATGTCTTATAAGAAATATTGTCAATTTTGAAACAGATTAATCCTGAGTGCATTGCAGTTGTATAGGAAGAATGTAAAACAGGCGGTAGTTGACATGTCAAACGGAATAGAAAAGCTGGAAGGTGCAAACGTGAAATCATTTCATTTGGCGCGCTGCAGCTGTGTAGAACGAAGAAGAGTAAAGTTAGTCTGTAGGCAGGAGCGAAAGCGGCAACATCTTAAGCTTAGAGGGAGTGACTTCCGCATCAGTCAGTGCCTAAATAGCCGCGGATGGAGTGGCATGGCATTTATAACTGGGCTATGTTACATACATAAATCGACGCCAAGAATTTATTAAGCCCAAAATCGTCATGTGCCGCGGCTGCTAATGCATGGGTCGAGTTGCCACTACACTGAAATGCCACAGCCAACTTCTACAGCAAAATGTTAAGAACTTTATTGAGAACTGCAATAACAGCTTGGACAAAAAAAAAAAATATGCTTTTAGAAATAATAATTTCTTGCTACACACACTGGCTCAAAGTACGTAGTCTTCATGACATATGTACCTAGACAGGGTCCTGTCCCAATGGAAACGATTCCGAGTATCCTAAAATTACAAATAACTGTAATGTTGCGAACTTAATGTAGTAAAAATCTTGAAAGTGATTAGTTTATATTATCAGGAAGCGTTGTTTGTGGAGCATTAAATTTAAGTTTTTCTCGAAGCTACCGTTTTCTGGAAATTCACCACTTAGTTACGAAATGAAACGAATGCTCTACTTAATAAAAACAAAAATAGGATAGAATATAATATATTTAAAAACAGAAGATCTGTCTGTTTTGATAAATAACTTTGAGTGTAGTATATCATAATCATATCATATAACGCAGTATACTGAAAGTGATCACAGTAAAAGAACCTGTACCGTTGTATGAAAGATTTAACTGCTTAAATGCAGGGCTATAATCTAAATATACTTATTCATTTAAATTTCTCTTGTTTTGCGAATAGTGTTTAGTGAAGATGGTATAAGAGATGAAAGTTTTTACCATTCTCAAATAAAGCACCATTTGAGGACTACCATTTCGTTAAATGCTGAGAATGTCTATAAATGGAAGAATGATAATACCAGCGTATGTGTTAATGTTGTTATAGTGTCGTACCATAGTAATTTTCCTTAACTAACGTACAGTAATAACTGGTTCTTCGCATCTAAATGGTAGAGACTGGCTCATGGACGATTTTTCCATTTCCTTCACTTGAATTATATTATCCTCAAAAAGAACAGGGAAAGTATTAATGTAAGTGGGTGCTGTAGTATAATTCCTCTAGAGCTGACAAAGTAAGCTATTATGCTGTGCATGAGAAACTACTACTACAGCAAAGTATATACGAAATAGCAAATCTCATTTACGCTTTAGAATAACCCAAAGACAGTAACTTCGTGCCTAATTAAGCTGGCGACCGTTTTTATATAACCGTAACCACATAAAAGGCCTGAAACTAAAAGTTTACTGGTTCGATCCCTTATTACCTGTAGTACTCTTCCGTACTGGAATCCCATCAGGATACGAAATTATAGACTGATACTTCGTCCATTAGGCGTACACTGTACAGTCAAACTGACTTTTAGAATTTCTGTAAAAGGGTTTAAGATATAGAATCCAGTTTGGGAGTAAGTTTTACAGGAATTATTGGAGAAGGTAGTGATTTGAATATTCCGACAGGAGGCCACGTTTAGAAGAGAAGGTTTTTCACGAGTAGTGTTATCTTGTGCATGTCGAACAGGACGTTTTAATGTTAAACATGTTTTTTTTCCTGTGACAGTACTAATAATACTGTAAAAGAGTTAACTGTTATTATATTTGTCGCCACGTTAGAGGATTTTTTCGTGGGCACAGTATATATTTTCATTCAAAGCATTCGTTAATGTTATATTTAGCATTACCTGTCACGTTTTAATAAAATGATACTGAATGCAATATAAAGGCCGTAGAGATCGAAGTGTCCAGTGACACGAATATACTGCAATAATTAGGCGGAAAATAAAGTGGGAAATTAAATTAGTACATTTGGATCAAATAGCATTTAAAACTGGACAAGAAAAGGTCAGCAGAATATTCAGAAGAGAACAGGGAGATACAAGAGGAAGACCAGAGGGCAGAAGGAACAGCATGGAGCTATGATAATCAGTGTACAATGGAATATTTTATACAGCAGCAAATTTATGTAGGAGGTATTGAATAGAGAAGTGAAAATTTTAATGCGTTGAATCCACCACAGACCGAGGAAGAAACCTTAAATTCAGAAGATTAAGATTCAGTTGAGGAAAACATTCGGAAACAAAACAGACAGACACATATAGATTTGTATTAAGTACTGCAAAGTTTCGTAGCACAAACTGGTCATATGAATATACATCATCACGCACAACAAAATAATGTGAAAGAGCACATTCATAAACAACCTAACAGTATTATAAATGAACAATTTAAAGCACAAGCTGAACGTAGAAAGGAACAAGAAGACAGAATGAAACACAAACTCGAAAATGTAGACAACAAAGTCTGTATAATAACTATTGAAAAGAAAAACATGAAAATAGAGATTCGCAACCTAATCTGATACGATGGAAGGAGAAATCAATAATATTAATGAAAGACTTCTTACTGAAATAGAGAAAGTTGAACCTATCGTGGTAAAGAAAGTCCAGGAAAAAATTCAGTTTTAAAACGGGCACCTGTTACAGGCAATGAAGAACAGGTTTACCAACTGAGAACTGTCTGAGGATGTATTAAATGAAAGAGTACAAGAATGTGAAGGGAATTCTGATAGCAAAATTTCGGATATTCACGGAAAATTCTATGATATCGAAAAGTTATTCAAGACTAAGTACTTACGTAATAGACAGGATTGCCTATAATGAAGTTTTGGAGAACTAAGAGAAATTCGAAACTTACCAAAAAATAGTGGCTGATAACCAGTAGAGTTTATCAAGAACTGTGAATGACTGTCTCCTGATAATCTCACAGATAAGGAAACAGTAAGTATCATTATTATTGTTAGCAAGAGATCCTAAAAGGAGGAGGATCAACCTAAGCACTGAAGAAATGTCATTCAATGAGCTAAGATAAAAATTCTAGGGGAAATACAGACCCAAAGAAATAAAGAACAGGAATTTATTATGTTCAGGATGTTCAAAGGAAAAGATCAAATGACCATGAGAGAGTTTTGTGGGGCATGGTATAGGAAACTGGTTCATTTACCGTATCGAAGTTCGGATTTCGAAATAATTTGGGAACTACAGAAAAGTTACTCGATGACTCAAAAAGATTTGTGGGTAGCATCGACAAATCCTTTTCATCGTTCTTAAGAAAAGTTATCGATGAAGACCACTGTCGTAAAAATCATAACTTCCCGCCGCGCAGGATTAGCCGAGCGGTCTAAAGCACTGTAGTCATGGACTGTGCGGCTAGTCCCGGCGGAGGTTCGAGTCCTCATGGGCGTGTGTGTTTGTCCTTAGGATAATTTAGCTTAAGTAGTGTGCAAGCTTAGGGACTGATGACCACAGCAGTTGAGTCCCATAAGATTTCACACACACATAACTTCCGTCAGAATGAATAGTGTAGAACCACAGAAACAACAACCACGAACAGGTTAACGATAGACACAGGGTAACTATGGTTTGAAAGGGAAGAGGTAGAGGTGAATATATGCTGATGTTCAAAATTAAAGCAACAAGCAGAAAGTTTGCAAAATTGCGTTTATTTTGCCACAGAACAGTATAAATAGGTGATAGTAAAGTAGAAACAATGTAAAGAATACAGAATGTAGACAACTGCAACATACATAATAAATATCCTTCGTTGTTTTCACCTAAACGTCTTTGCGCATACATTCCGACAACTGGTTAATATGCTTACAAGGGAACCTCCCCATCGCACCCTCTTGTTCCGCAGCTGTTCACGCTAACCACGGGACCACGGCGCTCCTGTGTTCACATCATCCTTGATGTTGCCTATCTTGCTCATGGACTACTCAGTTTGTACATTATAACTAAATCTGAGGGGGGTGCGATGGCGAGGTTCCCTTGTTAGTATGGGGTGCGACCACCTCTGGCAGAAATATACAAGGTGCGACAATAAAGCAATGAGACTGATGTGAAAAATGTTGCTTACTGTTTTAGTCAGGTTTAGTGTTGTCTCCTTCAAAGTAGTTCCTTTCTGACTGCACACACTTTTTCCAGTGGTTCTGCCATTGATAGTAACATTTTTGGAACTCATCTTCTGTAATATCCTCCAAGACCCTCGTTACAGCTTTTTGGACATCTTGGGATGTTTGAAAATGGTGTCCATTGACCGCCGTTTTGACTCTTGGAAATAGAAAAAAGTCGCACAGAGGGATATATGGTGAATAAGGTGGCTGTGGTAGAACTGAAATTTGTTTTGAGGTTAAAAATTACTGTACTGACAGAGCAGTATGGGATGGCGCATTATCGTGATGCAGAATCCAATTATCAGCAATGTTGGCACGGACACGAAGAACTCTTTTACTAAGTCTTTCTAAAATTTATTTGTAGTAATATTGGTTAACTGTTTATCCAGGAAGTACCCACACTTTATGAACCATTCCCTTGGAATCAAAGAAGCACACAAGCAAGCATTTCACTTTTGACTTTGACATCCGAGCTTTTTTTGGTCTGGGTGATCCCTTCGAGCACCATTGCGAACTTCGGCGTTTTGTCTCTGGATCTCCTCTTCAAAAGCCTTCTGAAGCTTATCGTAAGTTGTCGCCGCGTTTCTGCTCAATTTAACGCAAAAAGAAATGGCATACCGTTGCGCAGTATTAATCGGTTCCATTTCCGTGACGAGAGACACGAACATGTGGTAACTTATTACAGCACAACTCACGACTGAACAGCTGCATCGATGTGCCGCTGAGACTAGAAGCAGGTTATAGACTAAGGTCAAAGATATTGTGCCTACGCAAGCTTGCAGGGTTGACACACCTTGCAAAGAAAATTAGTCTCATAACTTTATTGTCGCGCCTCGTATGCATGACAACGACGGGGCATGCTATGAGTGATATCATCAACCTCATGTTGAGGAAAAAACGCCCATTCTTCATGCAGAGCTGCTCTAAAGTCTTAGAAAGTTGTTGGATGCTGACGTGATGCAAGCCGTCACCCTGTAGCATCCCAGATATACGTTATGGGATTCAGATCGAGAGAGCGAGGAGGCGACGCCATGCATGCAATATATTCCCTTTCAAAGAAAACACCAAGAAACCGTGCTCTATGAGGTCGAGCATTATCGTCCTTCAGTACGAAATCTGGGCCCAGAGCATGTCGCCACAACTGCGCATGACGTCAGAAGGTCTCGTCATGATATCTGACAGCAGTTAAGCCTTGCCGGTTCACCCGTACAGTTTCATGAAGAGGTGTTCGAGTGGTCAACATAATCCCTGTCGACACCATTAGGAATCCTCCTCGATACTGGTCTGTTTCCACAACGTTTGGGACCGGAAGTGGTGTTCCACTTTCCCTCCAGATGCGAATCTGCTGAGAGTCACTCTCCACACCGAATCGGGACTCATCTGTGAAAATAACGTTCGCTCGCTATTCGACCGTCCAAGTGCCGTGTTGGTGACTCCACTCGACACGTTCTCCTCTGTGAAGACGTGTCAGGTACACATACAGCAGTGGAGGAGTAATGAAGCACTGTCGCAAATTTCTTCTCCGTGTCAGTATTAGATGGCCTTGCACTGTTCATTCCCTCCAGTGTCAGATAGTGGAGCGAGTCTGAACAGACTTGTATTGTCAGGTGATGTAAATTTGTGAAGAAATAAAATAAAATGCAGTTGTGTAGAGATACATAAGTATGTGAAGTTAGAACTATTTGTGGTTCCTCGGGCTCTCAATAAACATTTATCAATGAAAAATATAGTGTGCAGAAGAAAGAATTTGTATATCACTGATCTGCTGTGGACGACGAAATTTAGTTATCATGGATTTACGAATGACGCTATAGACGAATATCACCAACGAAACAGTTCATTCTTGTAAACTGCAGTAAACGTAGCCACAATTATTGTATCAATAACCTTCTTGTAAAATGCTGTTTTTGTGAGTATACTATCAGTGACAGTACTTTAGATGAATGTGTCATATATGTGAGTCTGAAATTACTGAGAAAATTACATTTATCCCTTTCAACAGTAATGTCACTCATTTCCCTGATATTGAAACTGACTATTACGACTCACAAAGGCGTTTTCCATTTATCAGTCTATTGACTACACTGACAGGGTGAAATAGCAATATAGAAATACTAATTAAAAATTCGCCGTACCGCACAGTGAAATATAACGAGTGCTGAAAGGAGAGATTACACAAGGGTATAGCCTCGTTTTTCAGCCACAGATTTGAGCTGCGTCGCTTTGCTGCTCTGTGTATCCACTCACATTTCCGAAAAGAGAATTGCATAAGAGAAAATGAGAATAATCTGCTTGCATTTGTTGAACGTATAAGTAAGTGAGAATGGGTTCATCCTGCGTTTCCCTCAATGCAATTTCTTTACTGCTCATTAAATTTATACTACGTAGTTTTCCTCAGATTACTAGACAGAAATAACAAGTGTGTACCGGCAACCCAGAGGCGCAACATAAAAAAAAAAACCTCTGTTAACAGGACGCAGTTGCAGCGCGAATCCCTTCGTTCATTACGGCTTTATGGTCTTCCGGTAATGGCTGTACACTGCAGCACGCAGTTGCTCTCTGCTATAGCTAGAGCGCTGATATCGACCGGAAAACGACTGGTTTCAGTTACAGCAGCCACAGCGGGCGCGCAGGACGGATTTAATTGGATTGCGCGGCATCGTTAATTGCGATACATTCTCTCAAAGGGATCCGCGCTAGCGGTGGAGCCGGCCAGCTTCGTTGCAAAGGAAGCTCACCAGGATTCTGCCGTAATAAGAAGACGGCGAACCAATATCAGACCGCGGAATAGCAAAGACACAGCCGTGGGCATTTCACAGGAGCCGTTCTGACCACTAAATCTCTCCAGTAATTAACAAAATAAAGAGTACTACGTATATAACCTTTAAAGTGCTCGTGTCTTCTTAAATACATTGAATTTTCTTTTTCCCTTGTCAATATTATAAGCCTATATATATATATATATATATATATATATATATATATATATATATATATATATGGCTATTACAAATGATTGAAGCGATTTCATAAATTCACTGTAGCTCCATTCATTGACATATGGTCACGACACACTACAGATACGTAGAAAAACTCATAAAGTTTTGTTCGGCTGAAGCCGCACTCAGGTTTCTGCCGCCAGAGCGCTCGAGAGCGCAGTGAGACAAAATGGCGACAGGGGCCAAGAAAGTGTATGTCGTGCTTGAAATGCACTCACATCAGTCAGTCATAACAGTGCAACGACACTTCAGGACGAAGTTCAACAAAGATCCACCAACTGCTAACTCCATTCGGCGATGGTATGCGCAGTTTAAAGCTTCTGGATGCCTCTGTAAGGGGAAATCAACGGGTCGGCCTGCAGTGAGCGAAGAAACGGTTGAACGCGTGCGGGCAAGTTTCACGCGTAGCCCGCGGAAGTCGACGAATAAAGCAAGCAGGGAGCTAAACGTACCACAGCGGACGGTTTGGAAAATCTTACGGAAAAAGCTAAAGCAGAAGCCTTACCGTTTACAATTGCTACAAGCTCTGACACCCGATGATTAAGTCAAACGCTTTGAATTTTCGGCGCGGTTTCAACAGCTCATGGAAGAGGATGCGTTCAGTGCGAAACTTGTTTTCAGTGATGAAGCAACATTTTTTCTTAATGGTGAAGTGCACAGACACAATGTGTGAATAGGGGCGGTAGAGAATCCTCACGCATTCAGGCAGCAAATTCTAAGTTCACCAAAAGTTAATGTGTTTTGTGCAATCTCACGGTTTAAAGTTTACGGCCCCTTTTTCTTCTGCGAAAATAGCGTTACAGGACACGTGTATCTGGACATGCTGGAAAATTGGCTCATGCCACAACTGGGGACCGACAGCGCCGACTTCATCTTTCAACAAGATGGTGCTCCACCGCACTTCCATCATGATGTTCGGCATTTCTTAAACAGGAGATTAGAAAACCGATGGATCGGTCGTGGTGGAGATCATGATCAGCAATTCATGTCATGGCCTCCACGCTCTCCCGACTTAACCCCATGCGATTTCTTTCTGTGGGGTTATGTGAAAGATTCAGTGTTTAAACCTTCTCTACCAAGAAACGTGCCGGAACTGCGAGCTCGCATCAACGATGCTTTCAAACTCATTGATGGGGACATGCTGCGCCGAGAGTGGGAGGAACTTGATTATCGGCTTGATGACTGCCGAATCACTAAAGGGGCACATATCGAACATTTGTGAATGCCTAAAAAAACTTTTTGAGTTTTTGTATGTGTGTGCAAACCATTGTGAAAATATCTCAAATAATAAAGTTATTGTAGAGCTGTGAAATCGCTTCAATCATTTGTAATAACCCTGTATATATATATATATATATATATATATATATATATATATATATATATATATGTGTGTGTGTGTGTGTGTACTCTTAGTCCCAAGAAGCCTCGGAAGGCCCGACGGTACCGACCGACAGCCATGTCATCCTTAACCGACAGCAGTCATGCGATGCTGATATGGATGGGAATGTCGTCAGCACACCACCATCAAGTAGCTTCTCAACTGCTCTCGTAAGGGCTGAGTGCACTCCACTAGCCAACTGCGCTCGGCAGACCTGTACGGACACCTGTCCAAGCGCTAGCCCAACGCGAGATCGCTAATCTTTGATGATCTGACAGGAACTGCTAATGAGACCTCTGGCACAACTTCTCCGGTGATTATCCAGATTCTTACCATTTCCTCGTAGTAATGTGCAATGTGTAGCTGGAGACAGCTGAAATACAGACATGAAAAAAGAAGTTTTTCGTTACCTCGGTACTGAGAGTACCGGAACCTGTACAGAAAATTGGAATAGAGAGCAACATGAACATCATTTCCGCCCTTTTTATTGCTGATGAAAACCACACATTGCATGTTTCACCACAATACAGCGAGACCTTCAGAGGTGGTGGTACCCCTAATACCCAGTAGCACTTTCTCTAGCATTGATGCATGCCTGTATTCGTCGTGGCATACTATCCATAAGTCCGTTAAGGAACTATTGGTCCAGATTGTTTCACTCCTCAAGGGCGATTCGGCGTAGATCCCTCAGTGTGGTTGGTGGGTCACGTCGTCCATAAACAGCCCTTTTCAACTATCCCAGGCAGGTCCGATGAGATTCATGTCTGGAGAACATGCAGGCCACTCTAGTCGAGCGATCTCGTTATACTGAAGGAAGTCATTCACAAGATGTGCACGATGGAGGGCGCGACGACTAATGCCTCTCCAACATGCTTCCGACGTCGTTGCACTATTGGTCGGAGGATGATATTCACATATCTTACAGCCGTTAAGGCGCCTTCCATGACCTCTAGCGGCGTACGTCGGTCCAACATAATGCCACCCCAAAACAGCAGTATACATCCACCTTGCTGCACTAGCTGGACAGTGTCTCTAAGGCGTTCAGCCTGACCGGGTTTCTTCGAAACACGTCTTCGACGATAATTAGGTTGAAGGCATATGCGACACTCATCGGTGGAATGAACGTGATGCCAATTCTGAGCGGTCCATTCGGCATGTTGTTGGACCCAACTGCATCGCGCTGCATGGTGTCGTGGTTGCAAAGATGGAACTCGCCATGGACGTCGGGAGTGAAGTTGCGCATCATTCTGCCTGCTGCGCACAGTTTGAGTCGTAACACGACGTCCTGTGGCAGCACGAAAAGCATTATTCAACATGGTGGCGTTGCTGTCAGGGTTCCTCCAAGCCGTAACCCGTAATAGCGGTCATCCACTGCACTAATAGCCCTTGGACGGCTTGAGCGATGCACGTCATCGATAGTTCCTGTGCCTCTGTGTCTCCTCCATATCCGAACAACATGGCTTTGGTTCGCTTTGAGACGCCTGGACACTTCCCTAGTTGAGAGCCCTTCCTGTGACAAGGTAACAATGCGGACGCGATAGAACCGCGGATTTGACCGTCTAGGCATGGCTGAACTACAGACAGCACAAACCGTGGACCTCCTTCAGGGTGGAATGGCTGGAAGTGATCGGCTGTCAGACCCCTTCCGTCTAATAGGCGCTGCTCATGCATGGTTGTTTACATCTTTGACGGATTTAGTGACATCTCTGAACAGTCAAAGGGACTGTGTCTCTTATACCATATACACAGCCAAAGTCTATCTTCAGGAGTACTGGGAACCGGGGTGATGCAAAACGTTTTTTGATTTGTGTAAATATTACTCATGAAGTCATTCATGCCATGTCAACGACAAGCGTCGGTTTGTTTGTAGTTAAAGTCAAAATTATAATGTAAAGAGGAATTTCACATGCCCCTTCGATAGAACGGTTCCCAGTTAGGCTAGCACGGTTTATCGACAAGTATTTCGAGACAGTAAAATAAGGAGAAGGACATATGCTTCAGCAGTGATTCGCTCACGCTGCCTCTTTCCCGCACGCAATAGCACTGCTCAGTTGCTACTGGATTGGTGGTTTACAACGGGAAACAGACGGATGCGCCGACTATATTTAGACATTGAAAAACGAAGTATCCTGTGAAACACCAGGGCAAATAATGCACCTGACTACTACTAAGGGAGCACTGATCAGCAAACAATTATGACTATCTGCTTGATATCTTGTTTGTCCGGCTTTGATTGTGCCCGATAGCTTCCCAGATGGTTTTCGTAGGAGCTATATCAGGCAAATTTGGTCGCCAAGACATCAGCGTGTGGTCACTATAATGCCCTGAAAGCAATTTAGCACGGTTCTGTTTCCGAGACACAGACATTCATACTGGTGATAGATGGCATCGCCGTTGGGGAAGACACCTAACATGAAGAGCTGCACGTGGTTCGCAGCTGTCAGCGTGTCTTCGATTACCACCACAGGTCGCATGTGAGAGCTGGAGAATGTCTCTCATAGCGTTATACTGCTCCCACTAGCCTGAGCTGTGGTGCGCTGCACGTTTCGAGCCGCCGTCCACCTCGATGAGGGCGTTTGTGGAGACGACCATCGACCTAGTGTAGCCAAAATGTAATTCACCCAAAGAGCCAAAACGCTTCCATTGACCTATGGTCGAACCCCATCGTCCCGTGCACAGTCGTAATTGACGACGTCATTGGGTCAAAAAGTGAACACGTAGGGTGCTCTGCTGCGGAGTTCCATGTTCAACAATGTACGATGAACGGTGTGCTCCGAAACACTTGTGTGTGCTCCAGCACTGTGCTCTTTCTGCAGAGATGCCACAGATCACCATCCATCCTACTTTACAGAGCCGACGAGTCTCCGAATCCCACGTTCTGTGAAGAGTCGTGGTCGCCGAAACATTTAGGTCCCAATGGTAGTATCACTATCGCTCTACCTCGTTTCGTAGAATGTCACGACAGTGCCACATGAATGTTCGACCATCTTCGCCGTTTTCGAGATACTCGTTTACAAGCTCTGCTTAATACTAATGTGCCCTTTGTCAAAGACTCTTGTCTGAATGGATTTCCCCGTTTTTAGCCCATATCTTCGCGGGGGCGATGCCCCACCCGTGGGTGTTCGGCTTACATGCATTTGTTACCGCATCATACACCCACAACACCATCATGCGGCATCCAACACATCTAGAATTGGACAATTGGATATACAAGGGTGTTACAAAAAGGTACAGCCAAAGTTTCAGGAAACATTCCTCACAAACAAACAAAGAAAATATGGTATGTGTACATGTGTTTCAATGTTAGAGCTCATTTTATTACTTCTCTTCAAATCACATCAATCATGGAATGGAAACACACAGCAGCAGAACGTACCAGCGTTACTTCAAACACTTTGTTACAGGAAATGTTCAAAATGTCCTCCGTTAGCGAGGATACATGCATCCACCCTCCGTTGCATGGAATCCCTGATGCGCTGATGCAGCCCTGGAGAATGGCGTATTGCATCACAGCCGTCCACAATACGAGCACAAAGAGTCTCTACATTTGGTACCGGGGTTGCGTAGACAAGAGCTTTCAAATGCCCCCATAAATGAAAGTCAAGAGGATTGAGGTCAGGAGAGCGTGGAGGCCATGGAATTGGTCCGTCTCTACCAATCCATCGGTCACCGAATCTGTTATTGAGAAGTGTACGAACACTTCGACTGAAATGTGCACGAGCTGCATCGGGCATGAACCACATGTTGTGTCGTACTTGTAAAGGCACATGTTCTAGCAGCACAGGTAGAGTATCCCGTATGAAATCATGATAACGTGCTCCATTGAGCGTAGGTGGAAGAACATGTGGCCCAATCAAGACATCACCAACAATGCCTGCCCAAACGTTCAGAGAAAATCTGTGTTGATGACGTGATTGCACAATTGCGTGCGGATTCTCGTCAGCCCACACATGTTGATTGTGAAAATTTACAATTTGATCACGTTGGAATGAAGCCTCATCCGTAAAGAGAACATTTGCACTGAAATGAGGATTGACACATTGTTGGATGAACCATTCGCAGAAGTGTACCCGTGGAGGCCAATCAGCTGCTGATAGTGCCTGCACACGCTGTACATGGTACGGAAACAACTGGTTCTCCCGTAGCACTCTCCATACAGTGACGTGGTCAACGTTACCTTGTACAGCAGCAACTTCTCTGACGCTGACATTAGGGTTATCCTCAACTGCACGAAGAATTACCTCGTCCATTGCAGGTGTCCTCGTCGTTCTAGGTCTTCCCCAGTCGCGAGTCATAGGCTGGAATGTTCCGTGCTCCCTAAGACGCCGATCAATTGCTTAGAACGTCTTCCTGTCGGGACACCTTCGTTCTGGAAATCTGTCTCGATAAAAACGTACCGCGCCACGGCTATTGCCCCGTGCTAATCCATACATCAAATGGGCATCTGCCAACTCCGCATTTGTAAACATATATATAGGGTGGTCGGAAATTTCCGTTACAGACTTCTAGGACTTGTAGAGGGGAGTGAGTACATCGTAAACATCGTAATTTGAATAGAAACCCATGCCCGGGAACGTCATCCAGCGAGACTACAGAGCGTCAAATTAATAGGCGCGGGCGTCTGTAAATGTACGTATACACGAGGTGATTCCGTGATGACTTTACAGACTTTCTAGGAAGATGAAAAACGATGAATGTATTAATTTGAAGTAAGGATCCCTGTACCGGAAACGAATGAGTCGAAAGTTATAAACGAAAATCGTTCTGATACCGCTGACAGTTGTATACATGTACCGGTTCTTGTGTTGCGAAGAGTGTAGGGTTGGTAACTTTCAGTGGTGTTAGTGTGGACAAAAACGAGAAAAAATGTCCAATAAACGTGAGCTATAAAGTGCGTAACTTAACAGCTATAAACAGTTGCTTAGTAGAGGAGATGTTTTTCACATTAGCGAAGATGAACGAATGGTCATGGTTCCTCAGGTATGCAATTTAGAGCCCAGGTTTACTGGACATTTTTTCTCGTTTTTGTCCACACTACCACCACTGAAAGTTACCAACCCTACACTCTTCGCAACACAAGAACCGGTACATGTATACAACTGTCAGAGGTATCAGAACGGTTTTCGTTTACAACTTTCGACTCATTCGTTTCCGGTACAGGGATCCTTACTTCAAATTAATACATTTATCGTTCTCCATCATCCTAGAAAGTCTGTAACGTCATCACGGAGTCACCTCGTGTATACGTACATTTACAGACGCCCGCGCCTATTAATTTGACGCTCTGTACTCTCGTTTGATAACTTTCCGGACATGGGTTTCTGTTCAAAATACGATGTACACACTCCCCTCTACACGTCCTAGAAGAATTTCTGACCGTGTGTGTTCTCTAAATACATGGTTTTATATACAAAAGAAATGAGGCTAAATAATAAAGCTAGAAATGCAAAAGTTCGTATGAATCTTCAGTTGGATATGAAAACATTAACTATGGGATCCCATTAAGCTACCTCTAATAGTTTTCGAGTAATTTACTGAAAACTGAAATTGGTACAAAAACGTCCTTATTTGTAGTAGATAAACTATCAGTTATAGTAATAATAGACAGTTCTGACTACAGCACTTGATTACATCTATTAAATAATGTAGGTATAACAAGTTTCAAAATTTTGATGTAAATAAGAATCAGTACGAAGTCTCTTAAAGTAGTAGTTTAGAGGTCATGTTCTACTGTCAGTTCCGTTCTGAATACTCTAGGCGGGAAAGTTTCTATGGAGACGAGCTAAAACTTTTTCTGTGATTAAAGGCTACTGCACTCCATTCCTACAAAAATCACGAAGATTGTAAATCGATACATAACGGTGTTATAAAATGATACGTATCCGAGAAAGCGGCCATTTAGATGCTGCTACTTGGGTATAGAGCGGATGACGGCAGGTGTTCCTTTCCGCCATCTGCTGCGCCCACATATAAACACGGCCTGAGAGGCAGTGAGAGACTTCACTTCGCACTCAGCTATCAATTGGTCCGCGTCAGTCAAACGCCGGCTTACGAGCTGCCTCGGATGACGTCACAATCAGGCCGTTACTAAACGCATGTTTTCAGTAATAACAGAAAGATAGCTGGCAAGGACTGTACACCGTCCTGGATCGTTTAAATTTTACAAACGACTTCACTTCGCACTCAGCTATCAATTGGTCCGCGTCAGTCAGACGCTGGGTTACGCGCTGCCTTGGGTGACGTCACATCCAGGCTTTACCTAAACGCATGTTTTCGGTACAAATAGGAAGTGAACTCGCGAGGACTGTGCACCGTTCTGGATAGATTAAATTTCGCGGAAGTAACTATTTGTGTGCAGCCCATAATGTTAACAAAACCACGTGGCAAGTGGTAACGTTTTTCACTTTTGAGGTGAGCAATTACCTTTGATTATTAAAAGTCAGGGCGACAGAACATTCGTTGGGAACTTGCCGGAGAGGTCGCTTCTAAACTACACATATTGTTGTTTATGACAGAGACATTATTATCAGAAATATTACAATACTGTGCATGTGAAATTTTATAAAATATATCGATCAGTTAGAACTCAAAACTGTCATTTATAATCACAGTTCCTGATCCCGTTGAGTAAACAGAGACTACAAATATTTCTTTCAGTGAACAAAAAAGGAATGGGGACTTGCAGACTAGAAAATATGGTCAGTACATCGTCCATCGTATTCTTACTGACCACAAAAATAGCTTTCAGGCCTTCACAAAAGACGGCGAATATTCCTATATTTCATACTTTTGTCATACTACTATTCAGCGGCAGTCCCACAACATGTTACCAGAAAGTCGTTTGCCGGCCGGTGTGGCCGACCGGTTCTAGGCACTACAGTCTGGAACCGCGCGACCGCTACGGTCGCAGGTTCGAATCATGCCTCGGGCATGAATGCGTGTGATGTCCTTAGGTTAGTTAGGTTTAAGTAGTTCTAAGTTCTAGGGGACTGATGACCTCAGAAGTTAAGTCCCACAGTGCTCATAGCCTTTTGAACCATTTTTTTTAAAGTCGTTTGCCCGGTGTCGGCGGATAAATACGATATTGGAGTGGCTGTGTTTTTCCGAATTTCAGTGCGGTGTTCCTTTGGACCTGCACGCATGGTTTAACGAATGACTGCATGGACACTTTTTAGGAAATTTATTGCTGCATGAAAAATTCAAACGGATTACTGATTACACAGTAAACTATTTATAGTTAAGAAAAATACGTCGCAACACTCAGCAACGCAGATGTTCGCAAGAATTTAAATAAATTTTAGATTTAAGAAAATATGAGCCTAGTGATCAATATACTATCTCTCAGCAACAATTTATCTTTTCAAAATGATTAAATACTAAATATTAATTTTAGAAAAATTGCGCACCTGGTTCTTACTGAAACATCTATCAACAACAACTTATCTTTTCAAAGTAATTGAAATCATATGCACAACTTTAGAAAAATGCGTTCCTGTAACTGACCAAACTCTGTTGACTACCTTCCAGTCAATTACTGTAATTAAGAAACATGCACCACCGCGCTCTCTAAGTCTTGAGATGATAGCAATTGAGGTTACAAGAAATTTAAGATCAAAAAGCACCATGGTACCAAACAAATGATTAATTAAATATCAACAGGTGTGTTCGAGTAAGCAGCGAAGTTAAATGTTAACAGTCATCAGAACAAAGACAGATGTGTTTAAGAAAGTATGATACAAAAAACAGAGTTACTGTTGTTATACAGATCCGACCTCGAAGCGTCAGCAGACCGACACAAGGTGACCGGGGCTTTTCCAACACCGGCGCGTCGGTCGGTAAGCCGGTCGGTGACAGAGTGGTTTCAGACACATGACCGACCAGGGCTGCCGAAATTTGTCCTTAGCTCTCGCTCATTGACCGGGGAGATGACCCAGAGCAACGAATGGAATGAACTACAACAGGTTAAAACTATAAACCAACAAATTGTTGAACAGAAGGATGAACTATTAGAAATTGGAACAAACTACGTCCACTTAAGGGATGTGAGAGTGACGTTTCTGCATTGCTCCACGCGAACAGTGTATATACACATTAGGAATGGCTTTGAATTTAAGCTAGGAGAAACTGGGAGCTCAACCACAAGTCAGGCATTTAACATTGTTCCCAGAACATCGATAAGGGGCACAAAACTCAAGGTAGAATTCTGGGCTTATAAAGGCATAGCGATCTGTTCAAAAATTGTTCAAATGGCTCTGAGCACTATGCAACTTAACTTCTGAGGTCATCAGAACTAATTAAACGTAACTAACCTAAGGACGTCATACACATCCATGCCCGAGGCAGGATTCGAACCTGCGACCGTAGCGGTCGCGCGGTTCCAGACTGCAGCGCCTAGAACCGCACGGCCACTCCGGCCGGCCATAGCGATCTGTCTTAACAGTCAAGACTATATAACATTTTGATTATGACTGATTCGATACATTGACTGGCTTATGTGGTGGCTTAATACACCTCAGAAAATGGTATAATTCTTGTCCATAAGCTCCACTAGAGCTCCAAAGTAGCGTAAGACCTTTTGCTTTACATGCGAATATCCGATTATCAGACGGAATGTCTCACCAGATTCGGAAGCGGCAACTGACCACTCGGCTACCAAGAAGTCTTGGATGGAAATCAGCACCTGAAGACTGTCAATGCTCCCAGCAGTGATATCTGTGTCCAAACACCACACGCGCCATCACGAAGACAGCAACCCTGCCGACAAGGGAATGGTCCCTCTCCACGATTCCGCATACGCCACTCACCGCATATACTCCAAGTTCCTAACTACCTGTCCTCTTCAAAGCGCGGTGCCCCCTCTTTATCACACGGCGTCTCTCCCTACAGACATACTACTCGCGCCGTCTCTCGGACTTTTATCATACCACCAGCCAACCAGCTAATCCTCTATGCTAGAACCGCGAACCGGCCCGCTTGTGAAATATCGATTCGAGCCCTCACAAGCAAGAACAGCAGTGTCGTAGATCACGCTGAGACAAGTGATTTGATAGAAGACATATGGGATTGCAAATTTCGGCAAATATCCCAGAAGTAAATGACAAATGTTGACCATGTGACACTACTAGAGGACATACGTCGCCACAGGAGCAGCGACCGGCCTGTCGATCCCACCATCCACTCTCGCTGGTAGGGGGCAACGCTACACATCACTCCGCTAGGCTACTCTGTTTACGAACACCTTTCGTTAACATCGTCTGTTGTAAACGTGTATGTTACATGAATATAGTCGTCGCTGTAACCAAGGAAATACTGTTCCAATTTTTGTTTCTTCCCTTTTGTTCTGTCTTTCTTCGTTTATAGACAGAACACTGCTAGCGATGCAAGTCGGAAGATCATACTTATTTATTTGTGACGCCTTATGGTTTGTATGTCTCGTGTTCTGACACAGCACGAAGACAGGAAGTTTTAGATCCGTCTGCAATTTCCGAGCATTGAGGGGAAATGCAGAAAGACGAACTCCTAGTGGAGACAGATTAATGACTTGGATTAGCGCCAAACATTTTCAGGGTACCTAAGAGAGGCGTGGATTCTCGGAATCGATAGGGTGGTTGCAGTAGGAAACTCATGGAATTCAGGGGTCTGATTAACTCTATTTATTTGCAATGAGACTAAGTACGACAATGAAGTCTCATTCTAAACTTTAGAAAAAGCAATGGTGAAAACCGGTTGCACAACAGAAGTCATTTCTAAAGTGACAGGATGGGTGATAACAGAAGTACCGAACACTAGCAGCTCGTTAAGTACTAACATGAGAGCAGCTCTCCAAGAGAGAAAAACAGATATGTCGGAGCTTACCGACTCTGGCCAACAGCGACACGGAGTCGGCGCCACAGCGATCTGACTGAGAACTCCTCTTTGAACACAAGAAGGTGGGTTTTTAAAGAATCATAGCTGCGCATTATTTCTGCTTTCCTATAATCGACCCACCAATCCACCGGCACTTAACAATCTTCGGTCAATCTGGCGAGTCGTTCTGCACCTCCAGGGCGCCTCTGGCGAACCTCAATTAGATTCCTCCCCTACTCGTACCCGATAGCAAGGGATGCAAACTCCAAGTTTGGTATCAACAGCATTCAACAGAAAGCTAAACGTAACTCCCACTGCTATTATGGCCAGTAACAAGGCTGTTTTACGTCACTTGGCCCGCCCTGAGTCCTTTTGTGGGTGGGGGGTTGCTGCAGTAGCACACCAGCCTGTGTACACCCACCGACGTTCCAGTTCTCAGAAGCAAGTATCAAGCTTTCTGCCTCTTCTAAGACATGCTTTTCTGTGGCCACCTTCTACTGTGACGCCTTATAACAGTGTCTAGGTGGTGGAGGTAGTTACCAGTTAATTCTCTGAAGTGATGCTTTCCCCCTCGGTCAGTTACCCCACCAGCCGGTGTGGCCGAGCGGTTCTAGGCGCTTCAGTCAAGAACCGCGCGACCGCTACGGTCGCAAGTTCGAATTCTCCCTCGGGCATGGTTGTGTGTGCTATCCTTAGGTTAGTTAGGTTTAAGTTCTAGGGAGCTGATGATCTCAGAAGTTAAGTGCCGTAGTGCTCAGAGCCATTTGAACCAATTCATGTTCTGATCAGTAGGCAGACCCAGAACCTTTGAACTGAGTCACACATATCATCTTTTCCACCTGCTCTGTTTTCTTTTTTCAACTCCTTTTATGCCGATAAATCTTGTCACAGCACCTCATACTGTGCTTCTGTAAATTACACTGCCGGGAAAGAATATAACACCCTCAAGGACAGTTTTCAGTCGCACCAGCGCATAATGCGTGCGCACTGTGTGGTTGTAGCATTAGTGACTCTTCTGCCACGGTCATCGGCGATCAGATGTCGCTCAGGTGGCCCATTCGTGCATCCTCTGTTTTGAATCTGCAGACAGGAACTGTTCTGAACTTAAAGTTGAGCGGCGTTTGCGTTATTCATCGTAGGCTACAACCGTACCCCAGCGACCATAACTACTCCAATTGAACAGCTTAAGCCATTTGGATGGATTGTCTTTGTTGGCCTCCGAGATGCCTGCATGAACTGTTGCTCTTATTGTGCACAGTGTATTGGCCGTGTAACATTGCTCCGTCGTATTGTCCCACACCTGTAGACCAGGTTCCGGACATCCCCATCGTACACACGCACGTCAAGATCGACGGATTATGCTAGCAACGTCGGCTGAACGAACATCGTCCAGGGACGAAATCCGGGTACTTATTGCATCTGCTCTCTCATGAGGGTCATTTGGTAGCTATCTGCTAGCTGCATGATTATGATGACGAGTCCCTCTGGCCGGGCTACCGCTGACTCCACGACTTCGCCAACCACAGTTGCTCTTATGGTATTACGGTATTTCAGTGCCTGTGTTATTCTGATTCGCGATGAAAAGCTCTTTTGCATGCATGTCTAAAGGAATTTTGCATCGTGATTTAGAATAACGCAGGAACTGCAGTATCGTATTTGTTCAAATAACTCTGAGCACTAAGGGACTTAACTTCTGAGGTCATCAGTCCCCTAGAACTTGTTGTTGTTGTTGTGGTCTTCAGTCCTGAGACTGGTTTGATGCAGCTCTCCATGCTACTCTATCCTGTGCAAGCTTCTTCATCTCCCAGTACCTACTGCAACCTAAGTCCTTCTGAATCTGCTTAGTGTATTCATCTCTTGGTCTCCCTCTACGATTTTTACCCTCCACGCTGCCCTCCAATACTAAATTGGTGATCCCTTGATGCCTCAGCACATGTCCTACCAACCGGTCCCGTCTTCTGGTCAAGTTGTGCCACAAACTTCTCTTCTCCCCAATCCTATTCAGTACTTCCTCATTAGTTATGTGATCTACCCATCTAATCTTCTGCATTCTTCTGTAGCACCACATTTCGAAAGCTTCTATTCTCTTCTTGTCCAAACTATTTATCGTCCATGCTTCACTTCCATACATGGCTACACTTCATACAAATACTTTCAGAGACGACTTCCTGACACTTAAATCTACACTCGATGTTAAAAATTTCTCTTCTTGAGAAACGCTTTCCTTGCCATTGCCAGTCTACATTTTATATCCTCTCTACTTCGACCATCATCAGTTATTTTGCTCCCCAAATAGCAAAACTCCCTTACTACTTTAAGTGACTCATTTCCTAATCTAATTCCCTCAGCATCACCCGACTTAATTCGACTACATTCCATTATCCTCGTTTTGCTTTTGTTGATGTTCATCTTATATCCTCCTTTCAAGACACTGTCCATTCCATTCAACTGCTCTTCCAAGTCCTTTGCTGTCTCTGACAGAATTACAATGTCATCGGCGAACCTCAAAGTTTTTATTTCTTATCCATGGATTTTAATACCTACTCCGAATTTTTCTTTTGTTTCCTTTACTGCTTGCTCAATATACAGATTGAATAACATCGGGGAGAGGCTACAACCCTGTCTTACTCCCTTCCCAACCACTGCTTCCCTTTCATGTCCCCCGACTCTTATAACTGCCATCTGGTTTCTGTACAAATTGTAAATAGCCTTTCGCTCCCTGTATTTTACCCCTGCCACCTTTAGAATTTGAAAGAGAGTATTCCAGCCAACATTGTAAAAAGCTTTCTCTATGTCTACAAATGCTAGAAACGTAGGTTTGCCTTTCCTTAATCTTTCTTCTAAGATAAGTCGTAAGGTCAGTATTGCCTCACGTGTTGCAGTGTTTCTACGGAATCCAAACTGATCTTCCCCGAGGTTGGCTTCTATTAGTTTTTCCATTCGTCTGCAAAGAATTCGTGTTAGTATTTTGCAGTTGTGACTTATTAAACTGATAGTTCGGTAATTTCCACATCTGTCAACACCTGATTTCTTTGGGATTGGAACTACTTAAACCTAACTAACCTAAGGCCATCGCACACATCCATGGCCGAGGCAGGATTCGAACCTGCGACTGTAGCGGTCGCGCGGTTCCAGACTATAGCGCCTAGAACCGCTTGGCCACTCCGGCCGGCACCGTATTTGTCCGCCGACACCAGGCAAGCGACTTTCAAGTAACATGTCTCGCGTGTACGGGAATATACGTAATGGATGTACAACTATAGACTGTCGACACATGGTTGAAGGCGAATGGCAGTTTGCGTCTGGCCTTGAGTCGTGCAGGGATTGGCAAATGATAAGATGACAGCTCGCGATAAGAGGAAATTCGGGCTCGAGTTTCGGCCCGGCACAAATTTTCATTGTCTTCATTCCATTCTACTGCTGATGGTTGTCCTTATGGTGCATGGCTACCCTTGCTGCCATGTGCAGACGTGGCAATGTCGCGCCACTGTCCTGTGAGCACAAATGACACAACTGCAGCCAACAGTGGCTGCGCGACCCAGAAACCTGGGAGGAGGAGAACTCGACATGCAGTTCAAACTACTGAGGAGTGGAACACCACGTAGAGAATGGCAAAGAGAAAAGCACAAGCATACGGAAGCAAACGCACAGCGTGAATCGCAGGCCACGACCGTCTTTGTAGATCTCTGCGTAAGAACTGACTGGCCCGGCCCATCGCCGTCGGCAAGGAAACATTGTGGGGAAGCGCTTCTGCCCAGAATGATGATTAACGCGCGCCATCCGTTGTATTTTTCCGCACTAATCTGCGGAGAGACTGACGTCATGTCATCTGTGTCGGTAAGAATGTCCGCTGGAGGGGATACAAAATGTACACTCCTGGAAATTGAAATAAGAACACCGTGAATTCATTGTCCCAGGAAGGGGAAACTTTATTGACACATTCCTGGGGTCAGATACATCACATGATCACACTGACAGAACCACAGGCACATAGACACAGGCAATAGAGCATGCACAATGTCGGCACTAGTACAGTGTATATCCACCTTTCGCAGCAATGCAGGCTGCTATTCTCCCATGGAGACGATCGTAGAGATGCTGGATGTAGTCCTGAGGAACGGCTTGCCATGCCATTTTCACCTGGCGCCCCAGTTGGACCAGCGTTCGTGCTGGACGTGCAGACCGCGTGAGACGACGCTTCATCCAGTCCCAAACATGCTCAATGGGGGACAGATCCGGAGATCTTGCTGGCCAGGGTAGTTGACTTACACCTTCTAGAGCACGCTGGGTGGCACGGGATACATGCGGACGTGCATTGTCCTGTTGGAACAGCAAGTTCCCTTGCCGGTCTAGGAATGGTAGAACGATGGGTTCGATGACGGTTTGGATGTACCGTGCTCTATTCAATGTCCCCTCGACGATCACCAGTGGTGTACGGCCAGTGTAGGAGATCGCTCCCCACACCATGATGCCGGGTGTTGGCCCTGTGTGCCTCGGTTGTATGCAATCCTGATTGTGGCGCTCACCTGCACGGCGCCAAACACGCATACGACCATCATTGGCACCAAGGCAGAAGCGACTCTCATCGCTGAAGACGACACGTCTCCATTCGTCCCTCCATTCACGCCTGTCGCGACACCACTGGAGGCGGGCTGCACGATGTTGGGGCGTGAGCGGAAGACGGCCTAACAGTGTACGGGACCGTAGCCCAGCTTCATGGAGACGGTTGCGAATGGTCCTCGCCGATACCCCAGGAGCAACAGTGTCCCTAATTTGCTGGGAAGTGGCGGTGCGGTCCCCTACGGCACTGCGTAGGATCCTACTGTCTTGGCGTGCATCCGTGCGTCGCTGCGGTCCGGTCCCAGGTCGACGGGCACGTGCACCTTCCGCCGACCACTGGCGACAACATCGATGTACTGTGGATACCTCACGCCCCACGTGTTGAGCAATTCGGCGGTACGTCCACCCGGCCTCCCGCATGCCCACTATACGCCCTCGCTCAAAGTCCGTCAACTGCACATACGGTTCACGTCCACGCTGTCGCGGCATGCTACCAGTGTTAAAGAGTGCGATGGAGCTCCGTATGCCATGGCAAACTGGCTGACACTGACGGCGGCGGTGCACAAATGCTGCGCAGCTAGCGCCATTCGACGGCCAACACCGCGGTTCCTGGTGTGTCCGCTGTGCCGTGCGTGTGATCATTGCTTGTACAGCCCTCTCGCAGTGTCCGGAGCAAGTATGGTGGGTCTGACACACCGGTGTCAATGTGTTCTTTTTTCCATTTCCAGGAGTGTATTATAACTCTGCAACGAGCCACTGACGAGAATGTGCCCCTTTGACCAAAATACTATGAATGTATAGCTAAAGAAACTGTGAAATTTTGTTAATGGAGATAGGGTTTTCCCTGCGCATAGTGTCATTTTGGAGGGTTTTTAATGAGACACACTGATTTAGTGAAATGAGTTTCTGTAAATGCAGCGAGATACAAAGGAACGTAATCATTCTATATGACTACTTGGCAACAGCATGGCTTATTGTTGCTTGTTGGACTTCATGAACTCAGTGTATACTGTGCGCCATGTCACGAATCGGACGGCCACTCCCACCGGAGATTATAGTCCTCTCTCGGGCATGGGTGTGCGTGTTGTCTTTAGCATAAGTTAGATTAAGTAGTGTGTAAGTCTAGGGACCGATGACCTCAGCAGTTTGGTCCCATAGGAATTCACACACATTTGAACATTTTTAGCGTATACTCTATCGCAGTTTTCAACATCATCCAGAATGCAATACAAAACTATCGCGTCTAGTCCCTGAAGATACGGGGTAATCTCTAGAGCAGATTGCTCCTTCCAAAATAAGAACTCGTAAGCTCCTTGTCTCGTTTCGTATTCGGATGACATGCAAGAGTGAATCTGGGAACTTTCCCTGTATGAATAGAGGCCGTATTACAAGATTTAGATCCATAAAATCGTGTGATAAGCTATCTGACTATACCCAGTATCAATGTATGATACATGAACAACTTACTGTTATCATAAAATAAGAAGAAGACTAAATTCCACGAACATGTTAAGTAATGATACGTAACGCGGTTTATACCCAGATCACGTGTTTTGAGTGTATGTTACTGCGTCGCTGCAGCAAAGGTGAAGGGGACTAAACGACTACCCTCTGCAATTCTGCGAGCGGCTTAAGAATTTTCTTGGCAGAGATATGTAAGCTCTTCCTTCTATCAGCTAAAGGGAAACTTCAGGCTAAAAGCTGGAAGGTTTTGAACTGAACTGGGTCTCTGTCTGGATAGGAGAAGATTCAAGGGGTAGAACCCAAGTCATATACAGGGTTTATATTGAAATTTAATGCAATATACAAGCAAAGTTACACTGAAGTCCATATTCTCCTTAGTCAAAGCATGATAAGAGGTTTTAGTAGATAATGTGAGCCTGAGAAAGGCTTAGTGTTCACACAGAACTCTATCAGTCGCCCTATGGCGGTAAACAACTTGAGAAGTTCAGTTTAACTTGTTACT
Source organism: Schistocerca nitens (assembly GCF_023898315.1). Lineage (NCBI taxonomy): Eukaryota > Metazoa > Arthropoda > Insecta > Orthoptera > Acrididae > Schistocerca > Schistocerca nitens. The sequence goes on along the minus strand of NC_064619.1, from coordinate 62,149,785 downwards.
CTTAACAGACAGACCACCAAACAAATGTGTTACCAAGTGTGACTACCAAGTGTCAACAGACAGCTGTGTTACGAACTAGGGAACACCAAGTGTAAACATAAAATTTTTACAAGAGTCACTAAACACAAAACGCTATTAACTTTAGAAGTATTACGTTAGCTGATGCATGTTCTTACCCGTCGCTGCGGGCGAAAGCTGCGTCGTATAATGAAATCAGTTCCGAAGTTGGACGTGAACTACCCTGAATGTTACTTGGGGTCCCTTTCATAGCGGAGTGGGTGTCTCAGTTTGCTTTTACCTGTCTCTAGATGAGTGGGTGTTTGCGTTGTCCTCCTCATTTCATCATCGTTCATAGAAGTGGCGAGATTGGACTGAGCAAAGGTTGGGAATTTTTACAGGCGCTGACAACCACGCAGTTGAGCGCCCCACAAACCTAACATCATCATCAACATCATCATCACTGTGCATTTCCAGACTTCACCAGGACGGCTGCAACCGCGTGTTCTGTGTCGACATCGAACTGCTGCTACACCGCGTGGAAGATCTTGTGCGGCAAATATGACGTTCACCCTCTGGCGCTTGCATGTGAGCAGTGCGACGATCGGGCGCCTCTCATGTGCGCCTGCCGGCTGTGGAAACCTAACTTGCTATATACAGGGTGTTTCAAAAATGACCGGTATATTTGAAACGGCAATAAAAACTAAACGAGCAGCGATAGAAATACACCGTTTGTTGCAATATGCTTGGGACAACAGTACATTTTCAGGCGGACAAACTTTCGAAATTACAGTAGTTACAATTGTCAACAACAGATGGCGCTGCAAGTGATGTGAAAGATATAGACGACAACGCAGTCTGTGGGTGCGCCATTCTGTACGTCGTCTTTCTGCTGTAAGCGTGTGCTGTTCACAACGTGCAAGTGTGCTGTGGACAACATGGTTTATTCCTTAGAACAGAGGATTTTTCTGGTGTTGGAATTCCACCGCCTAGAACACAGTGTTGTAGCAACAAGACGAAGTTTTCAACGGAGGTTTAATGTAACCAAAGGACCGAAAAGCGATACAATAAAGGATCTGTTTGCAAAATTTCAACGGACTGGGAACGTGGCGGATGAACGTGCTGGAAAGGTAGGGGGACCGCGTACGGCAACCACACAGGGCAACACGCAGCTAGTGCAGCAGGTGATCCAACAGCGGCCGCGGGTTTCCGTTCGTGTTGCAGCTGCGGTCCAAATGACGCCAACGTCCACGTATCGTCTCATGCGCCAGAGTTTACACCTCTATCCATACAAAATTCAAACGCGGCAACCCCTCAGCGCCGCTACCATTGCTGCACGAGACACATTCGCTAACGATATAGTGCACAGGATTGATGACGGCGATATGCATGTGGGCAGCATTTGGTTTACTGACGAAGCTTATTTTTACCTGGACGGCTTCGTCAATAAACAGAACTGGCGCATATGGGGAACCGAAAAGCCCCATGTTGCAGTCCCATCGTCCCTGCATCCTCAAAAAGCACTGGTCTGGGCCGCCATTTCTTCCAAAGGAATCATTGGCCCATTTTTCAGATCCGAAACGATTACTGCATCACGCTGTCTGGACATACTTCGTGAATTTGTGGCGGTACAAACTGCCTTAGACGACACTGCGAACACCTCGTGGTTTATGCAAGATGGTGCCCGGCCACATCGCACGGCCGACGTCTTTAATTTCCTGAATGAATATTTCGATGATCGTGTGATTGCTTTGGGCTATCCGAAACATACAGGAGGCGGCGTGGATTGGCCTCCCTATTCGCCAGACATGAACCCCTGTGACTTCTTTCTGTGGGGACACTTGAAAGACCAGGTGTACCGCCAGAATCCAGAAACAATTGAACAGCTGAAGCAGTACATCTCATCTGCATGTGAAGCCATTCCGCCAGACACGTTGTCAAAGGTTTCGGGTAATTTCATTCAGATACTACGCCATATTATTGCTACGCATGGTGGATATGTGGAAAATATCGTACTATAGAGTTTCCCAGACCGCAGCGCCATCTGATGTTGAAAATTGTAACTACTGTAATTTCGAAAGTTTGTCTGCCTGAAAATGTACTGTTGTCCCAAGCATATTGCAACAAACGGTGTATTTCTATCGCTGCTCGTTTAGTTTTTATTGCCGTTTCCAATATACCGGTCATTTTTGAAACACCCTGTATGTGTGCCTCTATACCTGCGTGTTAAAGCCTTTTAATTACGAGATAGCGGTAATCATGTTGCAAACGTAGCATACTAGCACGCGCTAGTGTGACCCACTGTCTTAGCCAAGCCTTCCTATTTACAAATCTCATAATTCAAAGACACAAGTGATTGTATTAGACGTAAAGTGACGGGATGGCAGCTTCTTCTGGAATGGCGTCGTAGACTTACCTTCAGTTCTGTATAATTACGCACGAAGGTACTGCTCACTGCAGTTACTGGAAACTTACAAGTAAGCTCGCAACGATAGCGTAAGGTAGTTGCTATTTCTACTGAAAGTAGAATGAACGTCACATAGAAAGAGTCCAACGCAGGTTGCAGAGCGCTTTTCAATTTTAAAGACATCAATATGCTAAGTTAGTGGTACAGGGTCAAGAATGAAGTTGACAATACTTTAGTAAGAATATATTTAATGGTATATAAGTCACACTGGCATAAAACATGCATGCAGCAAACATGCTTTACACAGCATTTAGACATAAGTAAATTCTTATAAATCAGAATGTGTTGGAAAGTACTTTGTAAGTGTGGAAATTACGAATTCAAATAACCTAACATTCGGGTGTATAGGTATAAACCCGCTTATGTACCGTGCTTAGAAGGTTACCCATCTCACAAAGCCACAAACGTACTGTCTGGACTTAGAGCGTGCTCATTACAGACCTGTGGATAGTGGAAATATAGCCATTCCTTCTCTGTAATATAAGCCGGGGACTCGGCACGCGTTTACAGAACGATGACTGTGACAACAGTTGTACATAAATCTTACTGCACAATAATAGCGTCTTTCCACGCCTGCATGTCCCGAGTATCAACCACCGAATACGCAAGCTTTGTCAGTTCAATCCCAAGCGTTCTCTACCAGCTAAGCACCCCTTTCGACTCTGAATGGCCCAAGTGACTCAGCCACTCAAAGAGCATGTTACAAACATCCTAGTCAACGCGCTCAAAGACAGATGTGTTTGCAGAGATCCATATTTTGCTACAGAATGTATATTTGCTATACGAGGTGCGGCTAGGAAAAAACCGGACTGATGCTGGAAAAAACATTTATTTACAATTATTTACAATTTCATGTTATTTCCTTCAGTGTACTCTCCTCCTCGGTCTCTACACCGCTCCATACGAATTTTCCACTGTTCATAGCAATGCTGCAGATCATTTTCGGTAAGTCCATACATTACTTCCGTCGCTTTTTCTTTTACTGCTTCAACAGTCTCAAATCTAGTTCCTTTCAAAGCTGACTTGACTTTAGGGAAAAGAAAAAAGTCACAGGGGGCCAAATCAGGTGAGTAGGGTGGATGATCTAAGATGGGGATGTAGTGTTTTGCCAAAAACGTCTTCACTGACAACGCACTGTGAGCTGGGGCATTGTCTTGGTGAAGGATCCATGACTTTTTTTTCCACAAATCGTTCCGTTTTCTCCGTACTCGCTCACGTAGGGTAGCCAGGACGCTAATGTAGTAATGCTGATTCACTGTTTGTCCCTCTGGTACCCAATCAATGTACACAATCCCTTTGATGTCAAAAAAAAAACAATCATCATTGCCTTGAATTTCGATTTTGACATTCGTGCTTTTTTCCAATGCATCGATTGGCGTTTAGTTTCGGGATCGTAAGTGAAAAACCACGATTCATCGCAAGTAATAACATTTTGTAAGAAGGTGGGATCACTTTCAATGTTTTCCAGGATGTCAGAACAAATCATTCTTCGGCGTTCCTTCTGTTCAATTGTGAGACACTTTGGAACCATTTTTGAACACACTTTGTTCATGTTGAAACTTTCATGAAGAATCTGCCTAACACTGTCCTTGTCAACTCCTGTTAACTCAAACACTGCTCTGATTGTTAAACGGTGATCTTGTCGAACAAGTTTACCGATTTTTTCAATGTTTGCATCAGTTTTTGCTGACAATGGTCTGCCAGTGCGAGTGTCATCACTGGTGTCTTCGCGGCCATCTTTAAATCGTTTAAACCACTCAAACACTTGTGTTCGCGATAAACAATCATCGCCGTACACTTGTTGTAACATTACAAACGTTTCACTTGCAGATTTTCCTAGTTTGAAACAATATTTGATGTTAACATGCTGTTCTTTCTGTACACTCAACATTTTCCGACGCACAGACAAAACGTCAACTACTTAAAACAGACGCCACGGGCAGACTGAGTGCAGGAGGCAGATGAAACTCGAGCAGTAGGCGGAGCGAGAGTCACGTGACAGGCCACGCGACTTTCAGCCTTATTGCATTCGTTTTATTGTTTCACCAGTACTAGTCCGGTTTTTTTCTAGCCACACCTCGTACGTCATCCACACACAATTCCCAGTGTACACAAAAAATAGAGGAAGACGAATGTCAGGATATTATACAGGACACACACAATAATAACGTAACTGATTGCGGTAATTTTGAGAGTAAGTTACGCATAAGTAGCTTAGTAACAAGGGAAAATTTCCAGACTCCTCTGCGCCTGGTGATAAGCCTCACTCACCCGGAAGGGGAAAAATATATTTCCTTGCAACAGAGCACACCGACAGAACGATACATAGGACAGAGAACGTGCCAACCGACCATCGTCAGCTCATCAGACACTTAGGACAAGCTTGGGCACGAAGAGGTGAAGGTTTCAACATAGATAAAGTTTATAAGGACTTCGTCATGGCTCACGGGCGCGTTAATTACTACCCTAAAGAGACAACGCCTAAGTACTACGCCTTTACTAGACACCCCCGCAGTGTAGATCGTACAGCTAAACTGCAATGGGAGGACTTTGCTTGGAGTGGAACAGGGTATACTTCTGAAGGAAGTACAGGCAGGTACAATTGTCTCCAAGCGTCACATATGCGTGGCGGGATACTTCCAGGCCTCACAACAGTTACCGAGAACCAAATTGCCAAGGCTGTAATTGTAAAAGCGAACATAAATTACACGGAGACAAAAAATTAACTTTGTTCTGAGCATGTATCCACAGCTGAAATGACGCATGGACGAGAATCTTGGATTACCACATCCGTGTATGCACCGTATTTATATGACATAGAGCCTTTTCCGACAAATTATGAAATTTATCACAATTCTCTAAAGACAAAAGATTGCTCAAGCGTGGTGACATGAATGTACTGTCGACTCAATGATACGCAGACAGAACAGACAATACGGGCGCAATAAATGAAAGCAGCCTCTTTTTTCTAAACAAAGCAGGACAAAAACCTACATACAGCAAGAATGCAAGAGGAACCAGTAATATCGACATCTCACTAGCATTTGCGAAGTCCATCATATACGTCAACAAATAGGAAGTACTAGAAAATTCCGCACGCAATGACCACTGCGCATACTCATCCTCACAAACACATACGCAAACACGAACACAACAGAATTCACATCAACAAAAACAACGACTTCTTCTAAACAAGGCTGACTGCCAAAAATGAAGGGACGTGGTTGAAGAATTTTCCATCCATGCCGTCAGTCGTAGCATAGACTACGAAGCTTACATTCTGACGGACCTGCTTCAAAAAGCACAACAATTAGCTATCCCAAAGACCGACCGTGTACCGAAACAGAAACTCCCTGGTTCACTGGGAACAAAACTAAGGAAAGGGGCTAGAGACAGAAGGAAACATTACCAAAAACCAAAAACAGCCCAGCAGAGGGAGGAAAGATTGGAACTATACCGTGATCCAAAGCAATAACATAAAAACCAATTAAACAATTGTCAAAATTAAGCTACGAAACAACACATCGTGGGAACCATTTAAATTTCGAACAGATTGGGTAAAGGCGCCGTTAGTACTGCCAGCACTTAGGCGCACAAACGGCACAACCACAAGAGGCTGGTGATGTTCAGTGGAGTACCTGCCGAACAGGCTTCTCCCTGCTGACGAAAAGGCGATGACCAGAAACATCACACAGACTTATGGCGACAAGTGGATGACTCCTACACATGACACTGTTACTGCCCCATTTGCGAAAGAAGAGGCAGCACCAGCTCTAAAACAGTTAAAGAATGAGAAGACTCCCGGTCCAGGTGGGATACAGTCAGAAACACTAAAAAATTCTCTTGCACAGGTTATCCCCTTTCTAGCAGACTTACTGAATGAAGCGCTGTTGCAAGATAGACTCCGTCCGCCGGCCGAAGTGGCCGTGCGGTTAAAGGCGCTGCAGTCTGGAACCGCAAGACCGCTACGGTCGCAGGTTCGAATCCTGCCTTGGGCATGGATGTTTGTGATGTCCTTAGGTTAGTTAGGTTTAACTAGTTCTAAGTTCTAGGGGACTAATGACCTCAGCAGTTGAGTCCCATAGTGCTCAGAGCCATTTGAACCATTTTTTTGACTCCGTCCCATGCGGGGAACAGTGAATGTGGTAATCATCAAAAAATCTGAGGACTGGGTCCCAACTGACCCAAAGACTTACAGCCCCATCTACTTCTTGAACACTTAGGCTAAGACGCAGGAGGGCCTCCTGTGTAATCGACTACAGTCACACAGGACGCTCTTCGCCACTAGTCCACATCAGCATGGTTTTAGACCGAACTGCTGAATGGATGGTGCACTTAACCGCGCGCTGGAATTAATACGGGACACACACGAAAAATACTCCGTAGTAATGGCAATAAACATAGCAGGTGCCTTCAACAATCTCTGGTGGCCTGCCTTGTTCGCAAGGTTAGGAGAGATGCAGACACCAGCAATCACACACACTAGCAAAATAGGGTGCTGCAGGGGCAAGCAGTAACTCAAAAGGTTATCAAGAAAATAGTAGAAGGATGCCCACAAGGCTCAGTCTGTGGGGTGCTTTTCTGGGATACTGCCGTAGAACCGCTCCTAAACAATATGGAGGAGGATGATAGCACGAACGGTATCGTAGCCTATTCTGACGACGTCCTAGTAGTAATACTGGGAACTCGAGAGTGTAACTCGAAAGCAAAGCTGCACAGCTACTTATAAAAATAAGTGACTGGTGCAGCCATAACCAGCTCACAACTGCTGCAAACAAATCAGTTTATTTACTGACCAAAGGGGTCTTACAGAGAAACCTCACCATTAGACTGAACAACACTAGCGTACAGAGGATAATAACAACAAGATAGCTAGTGATGCACCTTGAGGAACGGTTGACTCTCAACGAGCACAGAAGACTTACAGCTGAAAAAGCGACAAGACTAATGCACACACTCGCCACACTAAACTCAGTTCAATACAGACTACCATGGCACCACTGCGAATGTATCATACAGCCCTCTTTGAATCTGTAATGTGTTTCGCAGCAGGTGATGGGTACATCGACTGTCAACTCACGAACCAAAAATCCGTTGTGAGGCACGGACAAAGAGATGTATTGCTCAGAATTTCAGGGGTATTCGGCACCACGTCCGTGCAAGCCGAATGCGTTGTACTTGAAACATACGCTACTGACATAAACATTAGATACAGAACAGCAGCTGGCTCAAAAGAGGAAGCCTTGACAATGTACCGGGTGATCAAAAAGTCTGTATAAATTTGAAAACTTAATAAACCACGGAATAATGTAGATAGAGAGGTAAAAACTGACACACATGCTTGGAATGACATGGGGTTTTATTAGAACCAAAAAGAAAAAAGTCAAAGTATTGCTAGACGCGTGAAAGATCTCTTTCGCGCGTCGTTTGGTGATGATCGTGTGCTCAGCCGCCAGTTTCGTCATGCTTGGCCTCCCAGGTCCCCAGACCTCAGTCCGTGCGACTATTGGCTTTGGGGTTACCTGAAGTCGCAAGTGTATCGTGATCGACCGACATCTCTAGGATTTCTGAAAGACAACATCCGACGCCAATGCCTCACCATAACTCCGGACATGCTTTACAGTGCTGTTCACAACATTATTCCTCGACTACAGCTATTGTTGACGAATCATGGTGGACATATTGAGCATTTCCTGTAAAGGACATCATCTTTGCTTTGTCTTACTTTTTTATGCTAATTATTGTTATTCGGATCAGATGAAGCGCCATCTGTTGGACATTGTTTGAATGTTTGTATTTTTTTTTGTTCTAATAAAACCCCATGTCATTCCAAGCATGTGTGTCAATTTGTACCTCTCTATTTACATTATTCCGTGATTTATTCAGTTTTCAAATTTATACTGACTTTTCGATCACCCGGTATATGAAATAGCAGGGCAGCATATTACATAAAATCGCCAATTAATTCTTTGGAAGGCTGAGACATGGCAGAAAGAATGCGATACATCCGACAAGGACCGTTGTGTATTCTCCTTCTTCCATAACATACGGGAATATTTGAGGCTCTAGCACCTTCACCCAAGTAACGGTATGGTACATTTCCTGATTGGCCATGCCCTCAGCCTAAACACCTACACCGCCTTTGTCTCAACCAAAGTGATATTTGTTAATGTTGGCAACATGAATCCCCCGTACACATAACAGTAAAATGTGGCACATTCACACAAGTAAGGCGGGTGTCAGAAATCGAAGATGTAGGGCAAGCTTTAAGAGACCCAAATAAGTGCAACATGCTTAACCGCATGACTGATGAAGTATTATGAGCGCTACACAAGACTTATCAGCAGCAACGACCATTTGCTAGATCACGACCCGAAACACGCCATACACCACAGCCCGCCGGTGTGGCCGAGCGGTTCTAGGCGCTTCAGTCTGGAACCGCGCGACCGCTGTGGTCGCAAGTTCGAATCCTGCCTCAGGCATGGATGTGTGTAATGTCCTTAGGGTAGTTAGGTTTAAGTATTTCTAAATTCTAGGGGACTGATGACCTCAGATGTTGAGTCCCTTAGTGCTCAAAGCCATTTGAACCATTTGAAACATTTGAACCATACACCACATATGATGCATGGGACGACAGACATTCAAACACTGATGTGGAAACAGTTGGGCTATAGACACATATGATGACATGAACACTCAAATATCAACAGATACATATACGTAATAGTAGCAGATCACACGACTGCAACATCACTAAAAGTAATACAGACATGGAATTTAGAAATAAGTTAGCACTAGTAATAAAACAATGAATTTCCCTCTTTTTACAAGTGAAACAAGTATTTATTTAGTTCTTAGGGTCATTATTTTTAAAAATGTAATTGTGTAATTTGCGAAATGTGCAATATGCAGACTGTAAAACATGTGAACTTTATAAAATTGTGCCTAAACGTACACACGGATTATAACAAAACGTAAATACACGAACACGAGCGCACAACGTAAATAGGAAACGCCCTTCGGGGAGACGAGGCACGAGGTCACCTGCCGAGTCTCCTCTACCGCATACGACTCGGTTGAGCGGAGAAAGCAGTTTCAGTAACAAATAGTAGTGTCATGGTTTACACACAAATCACGTAGGGGTAATATCGCAACGTACATACGTATAGTAGTAGCTATAGTACAATGAATATGCTGCTTTAGGTGAGACAGGTCGAACTGTTTACTAAAGTCCTCACGCTTGAAATATCTAGGTCAAGGGACCTTTTTTGCAGTCTAAATGTTTTCTTTCGTGCATTATTTTCTTCGTATGAATGTAGTAAGAATTTTGTATTTTGCCATCTTTTACAAAATTGTACTTAGTGTATATTGCGTTCTTTTCGTTTTGCTTTTCCTTTTTAGTTAACAATTGAATTATACATAAGATAAAAGAGTACTGAAATTCTGAAAATCATCTACTTTGTACACTGGAGCGCTAAAGAAACTCGTATAGGCATGCTTATTCGGATACAGATATGCAGACAGGCAGAATACGACGCTGCGGTCGGTAACGCCTATACGTATAAGACAAGAAGTGTCTGGCGCAATTGCTAGATCGGTTACTGCTGCTACCTTGGCAGGTTATCAAGATTTAAGTGAGTTTTTACGTGGTGTTATAGTCGGCGCACGAGCGATGGGACACAGCATCTCCGAGGTAGCGATGAAGTGGGGATTTTCCCGTACGACCATTTCAGGAGTGCATCGTGAATATCAGGATTCCGATAAAACATTAAATCTCCGACATCGCTGCGATCGGAAAAAGATTCGGCGAGGACGGGACCAACGACGACTGAAGAGAATCGTTCAACGGGACAGAAGTGCAACCCTTCCGCAAATAGCTGCAGATTTCAATGCTGGGCCATCTGGGCCATCAACAAGTGTCAGCGTGGGAGCCATTCAATGAATCATCATCGATATGGGCTTTCGGAGTCAAAGGCCCACTGATATAACCTTGATGACGGTACGACACAAAGCTGTACGCCTCGCCTGTGCCGTCATCACAGACAATCGACTGTTGAGGACTGGAAACACGATGCCTGATCGGACGAGGCTCGTTTCAAATTGTATCGAGCGGATGGACGTGTACGGGTATGGAGAGAACCTCATGAATCCATAGACCCTGCATGTAAACAGGGGACTGTTTTAAGCTGGTGGAGGCTCTGTAACAGTGTGGAGCGTGTGTAGTTGGAGTATTATGGGACCCCTGATACCTTTAGATGCGACTCTGACTGGTGACACGTACGTAAGCATCCTGTCTGATCACCTGCATCCATTCATGTTCATTATGCATTCCGACGGACTTAGGCAATTCCATCAGGACAATGCGACACGCCACACAGCCAGCATTGCTACAGACTGGCTCAAGGAACACTCTTCTGAGATTGAACACTTCCACTGGTTACCAAACTCTCTAGACATGAAAATTGCTGAGTATATCTGTGATGCCTTGCAATGTATTGTTCAGAAGCACGGCAGACGGCATGGGTCACATTTCAGTGGTGCAAGTTGGGTCTTTCAGTAAATCAGGTTTCACTAGGCATGGCCTGTACCTCGATAGGTATGGGAAGGGGAGGCTGACAGTGCTCATAGGTGACAGAATAGTGGATGGTGGTGGGATTACTCATGAAAAAATTCCTGTATTAGTTGGTGTTAGAGATGCACCTTTTTTAGATTGAAGTCAGCTGATACGTATATCTGCTTAAAGCACGTAACTCTAACTAAGGTCTCACCTTCAGACAATGTCATGTTTCTAACAAGGGAACCTCCCCATCGCAGCCCCCTCAGATTTACTTATAAGTTGGCACAGTGGATAGGCCTTGAAAAACTGAACACAGATCAATCGAGAAAACAGGAAGAAGTTATGTGCAACTATGAAAAAAAGGCAAAATATACAAACTGAGTAGTCCACGCGTAAGATACGTAACATTAAGGAGCCGTGAGCTCAGGAGCACCGTGGTCCCGTGGTTAGCGTGAGCAGCTACGGAACGAGAGGTTGTTGGTTCAAGTCTCCACTCGCATGAGAATTTTACTTTCTTTATTTTCGCAAAGTTATGATCTGTCCGTTCGTTCATTGACGTCTCTGTAAGAAGTTTAGTGTATGTGTTTTGCGACCGCACCGCAAAACCGTGCGATTAGTAGACGAAAGGACGTGCCTCTCCAATGACAACCGAAAACATTTGATCGCAAGGTCGTCAACCGATTCCTCCAAAGGAAAACACGTCTGATATATTATATACGACACTGGTGACGGCATGTGTGTCACATGACAGGAATATGTTGTCGAACCACCTAACTTGGCGAATGGATAAAAAGATTCTTCTACCTTGCCCGATTTAGGTTTTCTTGTTTAGGTGTAGCGTCCCCATACTACGGCGCAGTTACTTCGCATCGGAGGGACGGATAGTAATTGTCTGAAAATAAAAAATTAAAGTTTTCACACGAGGAAAGACTTGAACCAAGGACCTCTCGATCCGTAGCTGCTCACGCTAACCACGGGACCACGGTGCTCCTGAGCTCACTGTTCCTTAATGTTGCCTATCTTGCACATGGACTACTCAGTTTCTATATTTTGCTCTTTTTTCATAGTTGCACATAACTTCTTCCTGTTTTCTCGATTGATCTGTGTTCAGTTTTTCAAGGCCTATCCAGTGTACCAACTTATAACTAAATCTGAGGGGGGTGCGATGGGGAGGTTCCCTTGTAAGTAGAGAAGGAATCAGCATTTTTCATCAAAATATAAGGGGTATTAGAGATAAAGTTAGTGAACTGCTTATAGATGTTGACTCAGCACTTATTGGTATATCGGAGCACCACTTAAATAATTTGACAATTGAGTGTCTTCTTTTACCTAGATACAGATTAAGTGACCGTTTCTCAAGGAGTTCCTTGTGGGGTAGTGGAGTGGCTATGTACGTAAAAAACAGTATTTCATTTGAGTTCATAGACGTATCACTGCACTGTACTGAACAGTTATTTGAATGTTGTGCAGGGGCAGTTAGTTGAATTTAGTGAAACTAAAATTCTAATTGTCGTTGTTTATAGGTCTCCTGAATCAGACTTCAGAGCATTTCTGCTCTATCTAGAGAAGGTTTTTGATTGAATTTGTAGGAAATACCGGAAGTTAGTTATATGTGGTGACATAGAGATAAATTTTGTATATGATGGTGAAAAAAAAGGTATGTTGGTAGATCTTCTACATTCATACGATCTGATGCAGACTGTGTTTTCCAACTAGGGTGCAAGATAACAGTAGCACGGCCATAGACAATATTTTTATTCGTTCTTCATTACTAGATGGGCGTTCTGTTAGACAAAGGGTGAATGGCCTTTAAGACTATGATGCACAACTTTTAACACTAAAGGGCTTTTGTACTCAAACAAATGTAACATGTAATTACAAACTATGTCTTCTTCTTTCTTTTAGTGTTCAACCCTGAGGTTGGTTTCAGCAGAGCGCCATTACTCTCTTCTTTCTGCCTTCCTCTTCATTCCCACGTATGTTTTACATCCAACGTCATTCATGATCTGTTGCATGTATGACATCCTTGGTCGCCCCCGACGATTCCTTCCCTCACTATCTCCTTCTGCTATTGTTCCAATGATGTTGTTGTAACGTAGAATGTGATCTACAAGTTTGTATCTTCTTGTTTGGATGTGCCTCCACAGAGATCTGGTTTCCTGTACTCTTCTAAGCACCTCTTCGTTTGTCACTTTGTCTCTCCAGCTGATCTTCTTCATCCTTCTATAGCACCACATCTCCAGGGCCTCTAGCCGTCTTCTCTTCCAGTTCTCCAAGTTTCACATCCGTATATGGCCACACTCCAAACGAAACCTTTCATGATACGTATCCTTATTTTCAGACTGATGTTGTTGCTGGTGAGTAAGTTAATCCAACATCAATAGAGTGTGTTTTAAACCTTGTCAGTACGAGTGTACTGGGCACTACACATTGAAGGTGGAATAGTTCGGCTCGAGCCACCACGTGGTATGGCAAGAAAATGTATGTAATTGTTAAACTCACCTTAATTGAGCGGCCCAGAGATGTCGCTGGTCTCATTGTTCGTCTACGTTTTTCGTCATAGGGTGCCAGCTCACACCTGTCGTAAACTCAATTTTTTAAAGCTGAAATAAATATACGAAAACAATCCAGGCAGGTATTACTGTGAAATTTAAAAGATATTGAGTCACTCACGTTGATTTATAATTTGAGCAAGTAGTTTATTTCTATTTTTCCACGAATAGTCTTCAGTATATTGAGTAAACACATAAAACGCAGTCCAAGGGGCCTTTACGTAGGGGTGGGCTTTAATTAATTATGCTACAACACTTCACTATAAAAATCACATGTCGCGATCGCGGTACTTGCCAGTCTGTTCAGAATTCACAAAATACACTATTGTCTGCTGTCCTAAACCACTTGATCGCCTTCGAACGTGGCTACCAACCCGCTACTACCCCCAGATGGGCGGCAAGTCCGGCTCTTAGCGTCGCTCCCAACCAACCCCCTGTCATCAAAAACGGCCGCCCTATCCACCTTCGAAACGACTGCCTAACAGAAAACAACGTTTAACAAAAATTAAGAAAATTCTAAAACTAAACAAAATAACAAATATGACATATTGATAAATATGGAAATTTTCCAGGGAATAACATTTTAAAGTCAAATTTTTTGTATCTGCAACAATTTTTTCGCAAATAACGTTCTTGTGGCGTGATTTTGCTACTCCCAAATTTTTTTATACTACACATAAATAAACAATTAAAAATACACACTTAATTACTTATCTACCAATTTAAACTTTACAATGCTGCCGCTAATTTCGTCTCTTTAAATTTATTTATTACCAAAAATACAGTTTCTCTCTGTCGAATCCCATTGAAATATGGTACAGATTATGCTAGATCGGCTATGATTGCTCGATGCAGCTGTACTACCCGCATCCGTAAACAATTTGTTTATATTAATCGGCCAAAGCATTGCCGAGATATTAGCTTCGAACTTTCAGAAGTTTACTATTCTTAAGACGACAATAGCTTTTAAACTAATATATATTTTTTCAGCGTTTCTAGATAATTTTGCTTTACTTATTTTTCCGTCCATTAGTGACAACTCGCACTTCCGTGTCACCCTTAGTTTCGTTTTCATCAACTTTTCTCCAAGCGCGCGGAGACAACCATACGCGCCCCTGCCAAGAGTCGGGGTTTTTCCAAGGCGCGTAGACGCTAGCCGCTCGCCACGGCCCCGTAGCAACCGCCAGCCACGTGCTCTGCGGCGGTGAACTGCGGCTCAAATCTCCCGCCATAGCTTGTACGGTCACAATTATCACCACTTGCTACTCCAGAAACGCACTGCAAGGTGTCGCTAGTAGCACCAAACCCAATCTGCGGCCACAGAAACGAAATAATACACAAACATAAACTCCACACATGATACCAGAAAACTCTAAATGAACAAGTCCGTACATTAACTTATGCGGCAGTATTTCCTGTCCTAACATAACTAAACTACCCGAAATACATTTATTCATTATCATTTCCATGATGCTGATTTGACTGGCCATAGGTTGTGAGTAACAAAACATAAACTAATCGAAGGTGCACCAGGAATTTTTCTTAAAGTCTTCTAAATGTTGACCTTCACAAACATACAGATGGTAGTGCTACCAAGAAATACGTGCTACTTAGACTTTCCGTTGACCGCAACAATCTGTTCTACTCAAGAACAGAAACGGCCCAAATCTTTGAAACTGTACAAAACTGAGACAAGGTTTCTCTAACCAAAGTGAAAATAAGGAAATATGTGACCATAATAGTACTCAAAAATTTATTGTATGATGGGTTCCATGGAAGGTTCCAGCAACAACCATGTCAATAGTTTTAACCCAAACAATAATTTAACAGCTACTCAATGAGGAATGAAAATTACGGACTGTAAACTGAATAAAATCAAATATATAAAATAACCGATGGCACAACAAAATCCACAAATCAGCCTATATTCACCTGAAACTAAGTAATTCTAAACGTATAAACAAAAATAAAGAAAAAAACAAATTACATATCACCCAAATATAAACATTTCTTCAATGAATACCAGAACACATTATATGAATACCATTCAGTTCCATAATTATCACCAGTCAATCCCATGCTGAACTATCTCCACCCCCACCCACTAAAAGAATTTGGTGTGGGACCAAATTACAATCACTGCTCATGGAAAATTGAACCAATAAGAAAAATGCCACTCAATGTCCCTCTCTGACATTCAGATCCGGTCATATACGTATAAGTGCTACACAGTGACAACAATTGTTGTAGCCTGTATCATTAGTCATTATGAGAGAATGAGCTGTGTCAACCAGATTTTCCACAGCTTCAAGTACCACTATACTTTTACCAGGATAAACAGAAAAACCACTAGGCCATACAGAAAATTCTTAAAACTAAACACATTAGTAAATAGTATACAGCAAGGAGGAGTACCTTGCGAAAAAAAAGAAAATATCTTAGCTAATATAGAAATGATAAACTACCCTCTAACTGCCTCCCTCTATGCTAGTGCTATAGGGTATTGCCTGACCTTAATCTGTTCATGCGGATTCACTTTGAGTGAATACTCAACATCAGTCACCTTCCATGGTTTTTCAGAAAACACATTTTCGTCTTTAATCAAGAGTTGATATAATTCTGCTTTCTCATCCACATAAATCTCCTTTCTACCATTTACTTTACTCCTTACTTTTCTCTCAACTCCCATCTTATCTATTAAGCACTGTACTAAATGTAAACTAGACATCAATTCTACATCATGCAGTGCATTTTTGAATTTAACCCTTGTTCTTCCCTCAACAGTATTCAGTTCCACCATCTGGCCCTTATAATCTGCATATGGCTCATATTTACTCAGGAAATCAAACATCAATAACAGATTCATACTTAAATTTGGGACCACCAAAAGTGAGTGACTAAATACTTCACCTACAATGTTTACATCTAGAACTACCTCGTTTCTCATTGGTTTACTGAAATTTCCTGTAGCGTTTCTAACTCTCACTCCTGTGACTGGAAATTCCACTGTTTCCCTGTTCTTAATATGATCGTAAAAGCTATCTGCTACCCTAGACATTATAACGTCCAGTACCATCAAAGCAGTTTCAGAGACCCCTGCCACACCAACAGTTGTTATCAGCTGAACATTTTCAATATAATCGTGCTTCAATTCTGTTTCAGTCAACAGGTCCTCTATCTCATGTATGCAATCTTTAGTCGTGGTGCTCACCTGGTCTTCACTAAAAGATTCAATATCCTTATGCCCTGAAAATATTAAATCAAAGGCCTCTTTAATTCCAGAGTTTCCTACACTCAGCCCCCCAAGCTTTCTAGGATCTTTATATTTTTCTTCCTCCCAGGTCTCTAGTATATACAGATTGTGCTACTTTGCAAAATGAACCCAGTCATAACCATCATAATGACACTCATCTTTCACCCATCCATTCAGTATTTAGTTCCTCATGCGTCTGCTGTTCGTCATTATACACTATGAAATTTTTGATTTAAATCAACATCCTTACCTTCCTCACTAACTACATCATTATTCACAGTATTATTATCACTTATACCATCTTTTCCCATCATAAGTACACATTCTTCATCCAATGATTTAACATCTTTATCCCCATTAACTATTTCGTTGTAAGCTTGTTTGAACACCTCACTTTCCCTACATAAATCCCTGATTTGCTGGCTTATCTTCCAATTCTCAGGTGCCCACTTGTGAAACCATTTTGCCCTGGCTACCCAATAATCAGAGTGAAATCTACTCTCTGCCTTATCCTCCCATGCTTCCTTGAAAAAATGTGTCTGCCCAGCTTCTTCACTCATACCATTAGCAACAAACATAAACTTACTTGATTCAACAGAATCCCTCACAGTTTCAACCACTATATTAAAATCTGCAGCTTCATTCTCCACATTAAAAACTTCACCAAAACTACTGCTCGTTCATCGGCTGCAGGAACTATAGACTTCTCACTGGTACATTCCCTATCATTACTAGAGTGAGTGCCTCCACATATATTAACAACACTTTCTGCAGCCTTGTACCTCATATCAACATCATTACCCATGATAACATCTACATCTACATGGTATACTCTGCAATTCACACTTAAGTGCCTGGCAGAGGGTTCATCGAACCATTTTCATACTACTTCTCTACCATTCAACTCTCGAGTGGCTGGTGGGAAAAAGGAACACCTAAATCTTTCCATTCGGGCCCTGATTTCTCTTATTTTAGTATGATGATCATTTCTCTCTACGTAGGTGAGTGTAACAAAATATTTACACATTCGTAAGAGACAGTTGGTAATTGAAATTCCGTAAATAGATCTCGTCGCAAAGAAAACCGCCTTTGTTTCAGTGACTACCACCCCAACTCGCGTATCATATCAGTGACACTCTCACCCCTTTTATTTAACAAAGCCCCAACTTTTTTTTCTCCCTCCTGATTCCTACATTTCCTATTATTTTTAATTCTAAAGGCCCTCATCTTATCATGCTGATTAAACCAGCCTCCAAACATCTCACCATTACCCCTAATTGCCTCCATTCCACAAATCCTTTCTTCCCCCACTTGTTTATTTCTATCCTGACCAACAAACCCGCTGTTAGTTTGTGTATAAGTTTTATTTCATACTTTATCTTCCCCTGTTCCACTACTTTTGCTTTCATTAAAATACCTGCCATTATTTTGCAAAAACTATTAGAAGATCCACCATTACTTATCTCAAAATTATTTTCCCATCTCATCGTCCTATTTCTTGCATAGTTTTCTTCCCAGATGGGACCCTGTTGGGAACAAATCTCAGTTTAAAGAATTTTGTCCCTGTGGTCCCTTTGCATTAATTACTACTCTCCCATCTCTCTGTTCTTGCATTGGCCTTTGATCACACCTGCTTCCATTTCCACATGCACCTCTCTTGTACCTGACATCATCATTAAATCCTCCCCTGTTATCCATTCAAGTTTCATTTTGACTTTTATTTCTGTTGTCTCTCCAGTCAACATTATGATTCCCTTCCCTAATGTGTTATGGTGATTATAACCCCAACTCACAATATTACTTCTCTCCATTATTTCTCCGATTATTCCCTCAATTGCTCCCCCCTGAGTTTGGCTTACAGCACACTGCTTGTTCCATCTTCTCAATAAAATCCAAGAATTTTGTATAGAATCTGTTGGACTATGTATCAGTTACCACCGTACATTTTTGGGTAACCTTCTCCTTGGTGTAGAAATCTCAGCCAAAATTCCCAATGGCCAATCCAAACGTACCACCTTTCTTAATTCCTCCTGACAAAATTATTTCATAGTTTGCCTATCTCCTCTGTAAACGGGACCATTCAAAAAATCATTCTCTAATCTGCATTGTTTTGCTTCTCTCCAATACCTATTTAGAAACATCTGTTCAAATATTAAAATGTTCACTTCACTGATTTGTCCATTTTTACCAGTTTAAATTTGCTGTTGTCACTGTTGTTTGTTGTTGTGGTCTTCAGTCCTGAGACTGGTTTGATGCAGCTCTCCATGCTACTCTATCCTGTGCAAGCTTCTTCATCTCCCAGTACCTACTGCAACCTACATCCTTCTGAATCTGCTTAGTGTATGCATCTCTTGGTCTCCCCCTACGATTTTTACCCTCCACGCTGCCCTCCAATACTAAATTGGTGATCCCTTGATGCCTCAGAACATGTCCTACCAACCGATCCCTTCTTCTGGTCAAGTTGTGCCACAAACTCCTCTTCTCCCCAATCCTATTCAGTACCTCCTCATTAGTTATGTGATCTACCCATCTAATCTTCAGCATTCTTCTGTAGCACCACATTTCGAAAGCTTCTATTCTCTTCTTGTCCAAACTATTTATCGTCCATGTTTCACTTCCATACATGGCTACACTCCATACAAATACTTTCAGAAAAGACTTCCTGACACTTAAATCTATACTCGATGTTAACAAATTTCTCTTCTTCAGAAACGCTTTCCTTGCCATTGCCAGTCTACATTTTATATCCTCTCTACTTAGACCATCATCAGTTATTTTGCTCCCCAAATAGCAAAACTCCTTTACTACTTTAAGTGTCTCATTTCCTAATCTAATACCCTCAACATCACCCGACTTAATTCGACTACATTCCATTATCCTCGTTTTGCTTTTGTTGATGTTCATCTTATATCCTCCCTTCAAGACACCATCCATTCCATTCAACTGCTCTTCCAAGTCCTTTGCTGTCTCTGACAGAATTACAATGTCATCGGCGAACCTCAAAGTTTTTATTTCTTCTCCATGGATTTTAATACCTACTCCGAATTTTTCTTTTGTTTCCTTTACTGCTTGCTCAATATACAGATTGAATAACATCGGGGAGAGGCTACAACCCTGTCTTACTCCCTTCCCAACCACTGCTTCCCTTTCATGTCCCTCGACTCTTATAACTGCCATCTGGTTTCTGTACAAATTGTAAATAGCCTTTCGCTCCCTGTATTTTACCCCTGCCACCTTTAGAATTTGAAAGAGAGTATTCCAGTCAACATTGTCAAAAGCTTTCTCTAAGTCTACAAATGCTAGAAACGTAGGTTTGCCTTTCCTTAATCTTTCTTCTAAGATAAGTCGTAAGGTCAGTATTGCCTCACGTGTCCCAGTATTTCTACGGAATCCAAACTGATCTTCCCCGAGGTCGGCTTCTACTAGTTTTTCCATTCGTCTGTAAAGAATTCGTGTTAGTATTTTGCAGCTGTGGCTTATTAAACTGATTGTTCGGTAATTTTCACATCTGTCAACACCTGCTTTCTTTGGGATTGGAATTATTATATTCTTCTTGAAGTCTGAGGGTATTTCGCCTGTTTCATACATCTTGCTCACCAGATGGTAGAGTTTTGTCAGGACTGGCTCTCCCAAGGCCGTCAGTAGTTCCAATGGAATGTTGTCTACTCCGGGGGCCTTGTTTCGACTCAGGTCTTTCAGTGCTCTGTCAAACTCTTCACGCAGTATCGTATCTCCCATTTCATCTTCATCTACATCCTCTTCCATTTCCATAATATTGTCCTCAAGTACATCGCCCTTGTATAGACCCTCTATATACTCCTTCCACCTTTCTGCTTTCCCTTCTTTGCTTAGAACTGGATTTCCATCTGAGCTCTTGATGTTCATACAAGTGGTTCTCTTATCTCCAAAGGTCTCTTTAATTTTCCTGTAGGCAGTATCTATCTTACCCCTAGTAAGATAAGCCTCTACATCCTTACATTTGTCCTCTAGCCATCCCTGCTTAGCCATTTTGCACTTCCTGTCGATCTCATTTTTGAGACGTTTGTATTCCTTTTTGCCTGCTTCATTTACTGCATTTTTATATTTTCTCCTTTCATCAATTAAATTCAATATTTCTTCTGTTACCCAAGGATTTCTACTAGCCCTCGTCTTTTTACCTACTTGATACTCTGCTGCCTTCACTATTTCATCCCTCAAAGCTACCCATTCTTCTTCTACTGTATTTCTTTCCCCCATTCCTGTCAATTGTTCCCTTATGCTCTCCCTGAAACTCTGTACAACCTCTGGTTCTTTCAGTTTATCCAGGTCCCATCTCCTTAAATTCCCACCTTTTTGCAGTTTCTTCAGTTTTAATCTACAGGTCATAACCAATAGATTGTGGTCAGAGTCCACATCTGCCCCTGGAAATGTCTTACAATTTAAAACCTGGTTCCTAAATCTCTGTCTTACCATTATATAATCAATCTGATACCTTTTAGTATCTCCAGGGTTCTTCCATGTATACAACCTTCTATCATGATTCTTAAACCAAGTGTTAGCTATGATTAAATTGTGCTCTGTGCAAAATTCTACCAGGCGGCTTCCTCTTTCATTTCTTAGCCCCAATCCATATTCACCTACTATGTTTCCTTCTCTCCCTTTTCCTACACTGGAATTCCAGTCACCCATAACTATTAAATTTTCATCTCCCTTCACAATCTGAATAATTTCTTTTATTTCATCATACATTTCTTCAATTTCTTCGTCATCTGCAGAGCTAGTTGGCATATAAACTTGTACTACTGTAGTAGGTGTGGGCTTCGTATCTATCTTGGCCACAATTGTCACTGATACCATCAATAAACAGTTCATGCATGCTGCAAGAAAATCTGCAGCACAGTACTTACTTTCTCTTGAAAAAGTCTTACCACTGGGTACCTGTAACATAGGCGATTCGGTACTTCCTTAGCCCCACATGATTCTAATTTACTTAATCTACTGTTAACTTTGTCAGTTTTTACATTACCCTTTACAGTAACAGCAGCGACATTTTCAGTTTCCTTTCTTAGGTCGATAACTGTCTCTGCCAGTTGACCTAATAATAAAGTTCTGGTTTTATCAGTAATAGCCACCCTCTTCTGATCCTCACCAATCAGATCTTGCCTTGTCTCAACATTCCTAGTGTCACGCATCTGACTGCCTGAATCAATTCTACCACTTAATTCAACAGTAACTGCATCAATCTTAGCATTCAAATTTCCTTCTACCTCCTCAAATTTTTCTGATAAATCTCCCAACTGTTCATTTATTATCTAATTGTTGCCGCCAAAGAATTTTTTATATCCCCAGATCAGTTTTTAATTCAGTCTTGAAATTCCCCATATCAGTTTGTAAGTAGGCTGTTTAGGTTTTTATATTGGTAACGCCACGTAGCGCTCTGTATGAAAATCACTGGCTGTGCTGTGTGCAGTCTGTGGCTGGTTGGAATTATTGTAATACTCGCTATTGTAGCGTTGGGCTGTTGGATGTGAACAGCGCGTAGTGTTGCGCAGTTGGAGGTGAGCCGCCAGCAGTGGTGGATGTGGTTAGAGAGCGGGTGGAGTTTTGAGAGCGGATGATCTGGACGTGTGTCCATCAGAGAGAGTAAATTTGTAGGACTGGATGTCATGAACTGATGTGTATATATATATATGGTGAGTCACCTAACGTTACCGCTGGATATATTTCGTAAACCCCTCAAATACTGAGGAACCGATTCCACAGACCGAATGTGAGGAGAGGGGCTAGTGTAATTGTTTAATACAAACCGTACAAAAATGCACGGAAGTATGTTTTTTAACATAAACCTACTTTTTTTAAAATGGAACCACGTTAGTTTTTTTAGCACATCTGAACATATGAACAAATACGTAATCAGTGCCGTTTGTTGCATTGTAAAATGTTAATTACAGCCGGAGATATTGTAACCTAAAGTTGACGCTTGAAACCTTCGACGTTCAGTTGCGTGTTGTAACAAACAGCTGCAACATACATCGCGTTTCTATAGAATGATCTGCCAACGTTGATCGAAAATGTCCCACTGAAAACGCGTCGACGTATGTGGTATCAGCATGATGGTGCACCTGCACATTCCGCAATTAGCACTAGGCTGACCCTTGACAGGATGTTCGACGGGCGTTTCATAGGACGTGGAGGACGCATAAATTGGCCAGCCCGTTCTCCTGATCTTACACCTCTGGACTTCTTTCTGTGGGGTACGTTAAAGGAGAATGTGTACCGTGATGTGGCTACAACCTCAGAGGATATGAAACAACGTATTGTAGCAGCCTGCGGCGACATTACACCAGATGTACTGCGGCGTGTACGACATTCATTACGCCAGACACTGCAATTGTGTGCAGCAAATGATGGCCACCATATGAACATCTATTGGCCTGACATGTCGGGACACACTCTATTCCACTCCGTAATTGAAAACGGAAACCACGTGTGTACGTGTACCTCACCCCTCATGGTAAAGTACATGTGAGTCAGTGAAAAAGACCACTAAAAAGGTGTTAGCAGGTGGACGTAATGTACTGTTCCAGTCTCTTCTGTACCTAAGGTCCATCACCGTTCCCTTTGGATCCCTACGTAATTCGGTGCTCTCCGATACACACGATTAAACAGCGGAGGAGTGGTACTCAAGCGTCAAGTTTAGGTTGCAATATCTCCGGATGTAATTAACATTTTATAATGCAACAAACGGCACTGATTACGTATTTGTTTAAATATTCAGATGTGCTAACAAAACTAACGGGGTTCCATTTAAAAAAAAACGTATGTTTGTGTTAAAAAACAAACTTCCGTGCATTTTTTTATGGTTTGTATTAACCAATTACACTAGACCCTCTCCTCACGTTCGGTCTGTGGAATCGGTTCGTCAGTATTTGATGTGGTTTACGAAATATATCCAGCGGTAATGTTAGGTGACTCACCCTGTATATATGTATTATGACTTTGAACACTATTAAGGTAAATACATTGTTTGTTCTCTATCAAAATCTTTCAATTGCTGACTATGCCTATCAGCAGTTAGTGACTTCAGTAGTTAGAATCTTTTATTTAGCTGGCAGTATTGGCGCTCGCTGTATTGCAGTAGTTCGAGTAACGAAGATTTTCGTGAGGTAAGTGATTCATGAAAGGTATAGGTTAATGTTAGTCAGAGCCATTCTTTTGTAGGGATTTTTGAAAGTCATATTACGTTGCACTAAAAGTATTGTGTGTCACTTTAGTGTTGATCAGAATAAGTAAAGAGAGTAATGTCTGAGTACTTACAGTTTTGTTCAGCTGTTTGAAAATCAAATTACGTAAGGTGTTTATCAGCACAGTCATTCATAAATTTTTCTAAGGTGAGGTTTCAAGTTTTTAATTCAGTCTTGTAATCCCTCATATCAAGTTTTAATTCAGTTGTGAATTCCCCCTTTGGCTCATTAATGTTCTAAGTATAGCCACTACACTAGCTTCTGCTTGTTCTCCCTGTCCGTGTGGGCTCTGAGACTCATTCCCACTCCCTGTAGACTCAACATCACCAGCTGACTCCTTTACCACCATTTCGCTAAATTGAGACTCCATAGGTAAACTGGCTGTGATATAGAGAATTGAGAAATTAATGCTTCTGCTGCCAACACTTAGGTTTGTTGAGACTGCTGCTGCGTGACGACTGCTGCCTGATGCTGTCGGCTGCCGTGCGGTGAGATGCGTGGAATGGCTCGCAGGTTTGGCTGCGGAAGCCGCCCAGCTACAGAGTGCGGCGGGAAAGTTGGAGCGACCATGTTTGGCGGTCAGCGACGCTTCAGCTCCAGCTTTGGTGGTCGACGTCGGACTCAACATACTGCTAAGGGATCGGCAACGCTTGTCCCCCAATATTCTTCACTTTAAACTTAATCCGGCACTGCCTACCGAGCCTGTTCACTTACGAAAATCCCGGACGAGAAACCCGATATTACGACTGTACTGGGCACTACACATTGAAGTTGGAATAGTTCGGCCCGAGACCCCAATTTCTATGACACGAAAATATATATATTTGTTACACTCAGCTTAACTGAGTCCCCCAGAGATGTGGCTGGTCTCAGTGTTTGGCTACATTTTTCGTCATAGGGTGCCAGATCACACCTGTATTAAACTCAGTTTTTTAACTGAAATAAAATATGAAAAGACAATGCAGGCAGGTATTGCCGTGAAATTAAAAAAAATATTGAGTCACTCACCTTGATTTATAATATGAACAAGTAGTGTATTTCTATTTTTACACGAAAAGTCTTAAGTGTAGTGAGTAAACACTTAAAATGCCGTCTGAGGGGTCTTTACGTAAGGGCGGCCTTTAATAACTGATGCTACAACACTTCACTATAAAATTCATATGTCGCGTTCACGGCACTCGACAGTATGTTCAGAATTCACAAAATGCACTCATGTCTGCTGTCCTAAACAACTACAATGCCCTCCGCTTCATCGCTTTCGAACGTGGCTACAAACCCACTACTACCCTCAGACGGGTGGGACGTCCTGCTCTCAGCGTCGCTCCACACTAAACCCCTGTAGTCAAAGATGACCGTCCTATCCACCCTCGAAACGACTGCCTAACTGAAGACAATGTTTCACAAAAATCACGAATGTTCTGATGGTTCAAATGGCTCTAAGCACTATGCGACTTAACGTCAGAGGTCATCAGTCCCTTAGACTTCGAGCCACTTAAACCTAACTAACCTAAGGACATCACACACATCCATGCCCGAGGCAGGATTCGAAACTGCGGCCGTGACAGCCGCGTGGTTCCGGACTGAGGCGCCTACAACCGCTCTGTCGCAGCGGCCGGCTACGAATGTTCTGAAACGAGACACAGAAGCATATATGACATAATGATAAATATGGAAAATTTCCGGGCAATAACAATTTAAAGTTAAATTTTTGGTATCTGCCACAGTTTTTCCACAAATAATGTTCTTGTGGCGTGATTTTGATTTTCCCGTATTTTTTTATGCTAAACATAAATAAACAAATAAAAAAAACATACTTAATTACACATCTACCTCTATAACATTCAGGATGCTGCCGCTAGTTTCGTCTCTTTAAATTTATGTATTATCAAAAACACAGTTTCTCTCTGTTGAATCCCATACTCCAACCTCTCATTGAAAATGGTACAGATTCTGCTAAATTTGCTATGATTCCTCTATGCAGCTGTACTAGCCGCATCCGTAGACCCTTTGTTTGTATTCTTCGGCCAAAGCATTGCCGAGATATTAGCTTTAGAAATTTCACAAATTTACAGTTTTTAAGACGACAATAACTTTTAAAACGATTTTATATTTTTGTGGCGCGTCTAGATAATTTAGCCTTAAATATTTTTCTGCCCGTTAGTGCCAACACGCACCTCCGTGTCACTCTTAGTTATGTTTTTATTAACTTTTCTCTTGCATATAACTTTCTCCAAGCGCGCAGTCACGGCCATAAGGGTCCCTGCCAAGCGCTCGGGTTTCTCCAAGGCCGCGTAGGCGCTAGCCGCTCGCCACGGCCCCGTAGCAACCGCCAGGCACGTGCTCTGCGGCGGTGAACTGCGGCTCTAATCTCCTCCCACAGCTTGCACGGTCACATCAGGGAACAATAGTGGCAGGATGTTTATAGTGCCGATAACGTAGATGATAAATATAATGCTTTGCTAAACGCATTTCTCGTGGTCTTTGGGAGCTGGTTTCCATTAGAATGTTCTAAAGTGGGTACTATCAGAAAAGTGCAGCCCAGGTGGCTGGCTAGTGGAGTGAGGATATCGCGTAAAACTAAATGGGAATTATATAAAATTGTTAGAAGTAGCCATACTCAAGCTGCAGTAGCCCATTACAAACAGTATGTTATTAGGAGGCCAAACAGTATGTGGTATGCAAACAGAATAGTTAATCTCCAGGACAAATTGAAAACCATACGGTCAACTGTGAAGGAACTTTTTGGTCAGCAGCACAAGGACGACGACATATAGTCAGTTTGTAGTAAAAATATTTCTGTTGCTGATAAATCAGATATATGTACAGTATTTAACAATCATTTTCCGAGCATTGCTCGTGAATTAAATTAAAATTAAGTTTCTGCAGGAAATCATATAACTTCCTTGGCAAATGACTTTCCGAGATTGTCTGATGTACTCTTCTGTGATAAAGACAAGGGGGAGGTGGAGTCAATAATGAAATCACTGAAGACTAAGGACTCTCATGGTTGTGATGGAGTGCCTAGCAGAATATCAAAGTACTGTGCTCCACATGTTAGCCCTATATTTAGCAATACTTGTAATTTTGCATTTAGGAATAGTCAGTTCCCTGAATGATTAATGTACTCAGTAGGAAAGCCGCATTATAAATAGGGAGAAAGGGTAATGTAGACAATTTTAGACCCACTTCTATGCCATCAGTGTTTGCTAAAGTTACTGAAAAGGCTATGTATGTAAGGAGAATTGATCATTTTATATCACACAATTGGCTATCAAATGTACACTTCGGCTTTAGAATTCGTTTAACTAATGAAAATGCTATATTCTCTTTTCTCTGTGAGGTATTGGATGGGTTAAATAAAAGGTTTCGTACGATTGGCGTATTTTTTCGTTTACCTAAGGCGTTTGATTGTGTTGATCACAAAATATTGCCCAAAAGTTGGACCATTACAGAATACGAGGAGCAACTCACAATTTGTTCACCTCTTACTTTAGCAAACACACAGTGAAAAGTCATTGCTCATAATGTTAAGAAGGGCTGTGCTGAGGGGTTGGAGTGTGGTACAATGAACTGGGGGCTGGGGGAGGGGATGCCCCAGGGATCAGTGTTGGGGCCAATTCTGTTCCTTATTTATATAAATGATATGCCGTCTAGTATTAAGGGTAACTCTAAAATATCTCTGTTTGATGATGACAGGAGCTTTGTAGCAAAGGATGCTGTGTGCAACATTGGCTCTGTTACAAAAGTGCAGCCGGTTTGTGTGGCCGTGCGGTTGTAGGCGCGTCAGTCTGGAGCCGCGTGACTACTTCGGTCGCAGGTTCGAATCCTGCCTCGGGATTGGATGTGTATGATGTCCTTAGGTTAGTTAGGTTTAAGTAGTTCTAAGTTCTAGGGGACTGATGACCTCAGAAGTTAAAGTCCCATAGTGCTCAGAGCTATTTCAACCATTTTTGAACAAAAGTGCAGTTCATGACCTACGTTCATGGCTTGTAGAAAATAAACTAACGCTAAATCACAGTAAGACTCTGTTTTTACAGTTTCTAACACACAATTCAACAAAACCTGATATTTCAATTTCAAAGAATGGGCATATGATTAGTGAAACTGAACAGTTCAGATTTTTAGGTGTTCAAGTACATAGTAAACTGTCGTGTAAAGCCCACGTTCAGAATCTTATTCAAAGACTTAGTGCTGACATTTTTACTATTCGAACGGTATCTGAAGTGAATGATCGTTCGATACGAAAATTAGTCCACTTTACTTATTTTTATTCTCTTATGTCGTATGGTATTATATTTTGGGGTAACTCTTCCCATTCTGAAATATACTTTTGGCTCAGAAACGGGCGGTTCGGGCAGTAAGTACTGTAAGTTCACTAACCTCTTGTCTACCCCTGTTCATGAGTCTGGGCATTTTTACATTTGCCTCTCAATGTATATATTGCTTACTGTCATTGGTTGTTAACAATATTACCTTATTCCCAAGAGTAAACGGCTTTCTGTCAGTTCATACTCGGCAGAAATCAAACCTACATTTGGATCGGACTTCCTTAACTCTAATGCAAAAATGTGTGTAGTATTTTCAATAAGCTAAATCAGGAATTCAAAAATGTTGGTAGTAATCCACGCTGTCAAAACTAATGTCAAGAGTTTCCTCATGGGTCCCTCCTTCTATTCTGTTAAGGAATTCCTTGAAAAATTAAGCTGATTCTTCTTATATTGTTGATTGCGTTTACCTAAACTTATGACTTGACTTTTTCTGGTTCATAAACATTTCAGTTTCATCTGTTATTACTTTTATGTTGTAATTTCATGTACTGACACGTTCCATGACAGCGCACGTTGTAGCTCCGCAGTCTTAGGCACCTTGCCACGGTTCGCTCGGCTCCCCTCGTCGGAAATTCGAGTCCTCTCTCAGGCATGTGTGTGTGTGTGTTGTCCTTAGCGTAAGTTCGCTTAAGTTAGATTAAATATTGTGTAAGCCTAGGGACCGATAAAGTGAGCAGTTTGGTCCCGTAGGAACGTACCATAGCTTTCAACTTTCAACGTTCCATGACCTTGGAGATTTGAATCTGAATTTGCTACTGCGAAATTTCACGTGTAAGTAAAATAAATAAAAAAAAGAAATCTCCACCCTCTCGTACTCTTACGGATTTATGGACAGCCATGCAGGATTCATAGTGTACATTTCCTTCAGCACTACTTCAGACATAGTCAGTTCCATACCATGGTATGCTACGGCACTTCTGCGTGAACCTGATAGCCCTACACAATATTAGCTGGTGTACGAGTTTCTTTGGCTGTTCAGAGTAGTAGCAAACGACCCTCTATAGAAAACAAGATAGTGGGTCACTCTGTGATGTTAATAAATAAATAAATATCTTTATTACGAATAACAACCAGCTTTAATACTTCTATATACATATTAGTAAACGAGCTAAGTTGCAGACCATTACATTAAAACCACCGATTACTTATATATTTACAGAGGACCAGTTAATGGCAGTATGTCGAAATGGGGTCATCGTGAATGATACAAAATTAAAAACAATCTGCAGAGAAGTGTAGCTGGATATTATTCGTAATAATCATGTCATTAATTGACATACTGTGCAATGCAGACCTCAAAGAACAGAAGCTATAAATATCTCTGCTATCTCCGATCTAAGAACACCCGAAAGGTATTCTGCTTTAAAGTTGTAAATTTTACAAACAACTTTCAATATATAGATTATTTCTTGCTGCTTTAAATGTTTCATTCCGATTTGTATTACAGTACAAACAGTAACATATTTAGCAAAAAGAAATCTTGGGTTCGCATATTACAGCTGCAGTTACGACATGATTGCCGACTGGTCTGCACGTGTTGTCTGGCAGGCATTGGGCGCTAACAAATACGGAGCTTCATTTAATTGCCTTATGACGAGATTTATTCGCAACAAGAACGACGCTTTGTCAAAAGATTAATTTTTCGCGGCGCCGCCGCGGTAGCGCGCCGCTCCGGCCGATGCGCGGCCATTACAAAGTATAATGAGCGGCATCAATATGCGACGCGGCGCCACATCTGGCGTCTCGAGGGCGCAAACTTGCCGGCACGAATATTCGGCAAATATTCATGAATTTTCCGCACGCCTGTCACTTTCTGCCGTAAGAATTATCGGATCCACTCGCAGAGAAATCGCACTCTTGTCTCATCACTGGCGCGAGACAACTTTTCTTCTCCTTCGCCGAAGGCATGCAGTAAGGTGTCTCGGAGCACAGCTTTCACTGCGACCTACAAATGTTGGTCGCTGCATCCATCTAAGAAATTACTTACTACTGGTGTGTTGTGACGTACTCGTCTAAAAATGGTTAAAATGGCTCTGAGCACTATGGGACCTAATATCTGAGGTCATCAGTCCCCTAGAACTTAGTATTACTTAAACCTAACTAACGTAAGAACATCACACACATCCATGCCAGAGGCAGGATTCGAACCTGCGACCGTAGCGGACGCGCGGTTCCAGACTGATGCACCTAGAACCGCTCGGCCACACCGGCCGGCGTACTCGTCTAATTATTGTCCTCTTAGTAAGCGATGGGTAACCGTAGGAATGAGGACACGTCTGTGAATGTATCAAAGAGATCCGGTATTTCTTCCAATTACGTGTCCACACCCGCTCTCAGTTCACTCTTATTGACTTACCAGAACGTGGAGGAAAATAGATACGGCAGACGAATCTCCTAGTATTTGTACCGAGCCAAAAAAACACAGTCTTACTGCCCACTCAGCATTACTGTCGCAGACGTGAGACTGATTCCAGATTGTACCCTATTTGATAGTTTATGCGATGTCCCATGTGTATGAGTAGATACATGCTCTCCTCTACTATTTTGAGGCTCTTCTTACATCAAATCACAAGCAGCACACGAATGTAGATTCTATCACTTTGGGTGGCCAAAGGGATTGTTGCAATGATTTAGATAATTTGACACCCCACTGACGATAAACATCGGACAGTTACTATGGAGTGCCACCATGTTATTCACTAAGCGCCCAATGTTGAACGATCTTGGTTACACACAGTATTCACAAATTCCCGTACAAACTTCTAGGACTTGTACAAGGGAGAGAGTAACCAACATTTTGAAATGGAAATGTAACCCGGAAACGAACCGTTTTTGTGCTACAACCATTTGGAAACAAGTCGGTAATGCAATCGCTATTACAAGTAATTAATTACCCATGACACAGCACATTACTTGTTTTACAATTCCACTCATTAATTGCCGAATAAATTGCTCCTGTATTATGTGAAGGTGAGAGATTGCAGGGCACTCTCACTTCTGATGAAGAGGTTCTGTATTACTTGGTTGCTACACTGGATACAATCTGACTTCATTCATAGGATGAAATGATTGGCAGTTGTTAATGCTCTTGCTTTTGTGCTCTAGTGAAGGAAAAGCGGTAAGCTTTACCTGTGTTCAAAGGAAGAGCGTGTCAAGTTAATTTACTGCAGTAAATGCGTACGGCAGCTGAGGGCCGAGGAGA
Source organism: Schistocerca nitens (assembly GCF_023898315.1). Lineage (NCBI taxonomy): Eukaryota > Metazoa > Arthropoda > Insecta > Orthoptera > Acrididae > Schistocerca > Schistocerca nitens. Next base: position 62,118,206 of record NC_064619.1, on the reverse strand, counting down.
GCATTTCTTCTGCGAAATCTGGGTGGAAACGTTTGCAGACTGCCCAGTCCACTAAAACAGTCTCATTGTTGAGGCACGTTGGGTGGCGCCAGTCGGTTGTCGGCCGTATCCAGGTAGCCTGACTAGCGCCGAGGAGTCACTGGAACTATGAGCATAGCATTGATGACCGGCAATAAAGAAGAGGAGGGGCCCTTGTTAGGTAGGAAGCCAATGAGACGGATCTGACTTTCTGCGAATTTCCGTGGGACAGGTCAGTGGCGCCCAGGTGTGCGGACTAAGCTACAAAATATATTTGTGGAGCCACGAGGCTTTTAGCGAGTTTATGGCCATTCCTTGAAAAGTTCGAAATGGACGCAAGATGAGAGATAACAATCTTCTTATGTAGGGCTGTGGTTCCATCCAGGTCACGCTTTTAGCGAAGACACAGCTAAACACATGGAAAAGAGGCTGCGAAGCTGAATGTTTTCTCCTTTTCTCCCAATTAATTTTCCAAGTCGCTGGTTGATGAAATCTGTGTATGCAGAGGAGGGGGTGGTTTACCAGCTTCGAATGCCATGCTCGAGCTTGTGATTGCCTGTGCTAAAGTGGGAGTAATCTAAGCATGTAAGTGTGCTATGCTACTGACCTGGCGAGGAAAGGTAAGAGACAGAGAAGAACACACTCTTGTACTGGCCCTTCACTGGCAAAGAACGGTAGGTCTTTACCTAAACGGTGAGACTTGTTCCCTTCGCTAGTGTGCCACTTAGAGTCTGTGCCAGTCACTATCTAAACCGTCAGAGGTACTGCATTACGCACACAAGTGATGCGTGGTTGTACTTACTTATTTTGAGTTGGCCCTCTGAACATTTGACTTATTCCGTCATGCGCAGTAGTGTCATGGAGTCAAATTGGTTTGGCAGACGAGCAAACTGATCCACCTACACAGTGGAATCCACTGGGGTTTCAGAGCTCATAGGTAAATACCTGTGATCTGAATTAGCCGAACGCGAGACTGCGTATTTGCATACTTTCGGGTGCACGCCATTAATATCAGATTGCTGCTGTCGATAACTTCAGTCACCGAGCCCTTCGTGATGTACCGCCCTGACCAGCAGAAGGGTAAAGTATTCGCTGCTACGGCGTAGGGCTCCAATATATGCTTCTCAGCACCCTGTTCTTTGGAACCATATTTTTCTTTGTGGAATAGTATAGATGCTTGATAGTAGCGTATTTTTTGGGCCATACCACGAATTCACATGTATGAATTCAGTTAAGGCGATTAGTTCCGGTTAGACTCGTGTGTTGATCCATAACTGATCACTTTGTTAACCACAGACCCCATATTATTGAAAGCGTTTATCAAATAAAAAAATGTTTGTGTGGCCTTTCTTTAGCCAACTATGTAATGTGATGTTAAGAATGAATAAATCAATTGTTATTTAGGCCACAGCTCCTCCCATTGTTCTGATTAACATTACCTTTGCCATTTTTATTAAAGTCTTGATTGTAATTGATGGAGCGGAACCTTGCAATTGGCGAAATGCTGCCAGGATGTAGGTCCTTGGCGCTTCTGTGATACTGTCATTTACCGTCCTTGCCAAACAGGTCCCCATTATGTTAGTTGAAAATATGGTTCAGTAGAATGTTGTAGACACTTATTTCTCTAATTTGTGCTGTTTACGTGTTTATTTGTTTTATTTACAGTGTATTTGTGTCTGTGGCTTCTGTGTCACATGTCAACCGTTTTCCTGTCGTTGCTAACGGCGTTTTCATTGTATATTTGTGGTGTCTACTATTGTATTTGTTTTGTATTTGGTTGTTGTTGATTCTGGATCTAATGTACTTTTCTCCTATTCTCGGACTGCATACTACTTTTCTATTTTTTTCTTTTTGACATCATTGTATTGTACTGCGTGTATCTTGTGGGTTAGATAATATGGCTGTCCACGTGTTGCACGGATAATTGAAGTTTGTTGTTGATAGAGAACTTGAATGATAACGAGAAGTAGGGCATGGAGACAAATACACTGGGAGCGGGAAAATAAAGCGTGCGTCATGGAGGAACATCGCAATGAAACGGTGGAACCACAGTTTGAATGTATAGCAGCGTTTCTGTTGAACGGCGTTAGCAAAAACGATGTCGTGCAACAAGGAAATCAGGGAGACGAAAGCGATGTGGTTTATCTTTAGGGGACAGACAGTGTCAGATAGTGTGTGATAGAAGGTGTGTGCGTACCATAACATATCATATTATTAGAAATCTGGAAAGAGAAAACAGGGAGGTATCAGAACACAATGATTCGGAAACAACACCGCTGAAATCAAGTATGAGTTCAGTCGATCACTGTACTGAGGAAAAGGAAGAGGACTTCAGTGTGGTGACATTTTAAACGGGAATGGAGAAGAAACTTGACAGACTAAAGGGAATGGAAGCTGGACTAAAAGGAATGGAGGAGAAAATTGAGACGAGAACAGACATAAAAATATCGGTACTCAGGTAAATCAGATGCGAGAGGAACGCAAGACATGGACAAATAAACTCCATGAAAACCTACGTGATATAAACACCAAAGCAATCAAAAGTTTAAAGATTGCACATGGTACTAATAAGACGGTAGAGGGAGCCAGGGCAGTAGCAACTTCCGCAAGGCGAGTAGCAGCTGAAGCATTGGAAACGGGTAAACACACAGAATTGCAAGTACGAGAGGCAGTGATCAATTTGAACAAGAAGGTCGAAAGTGTGGAAAAGCGGAAAAATGACGCGAAACAGCGTATCGACACGAAAATACGTGAAGCCAAGGATCAGCATGCGACAGCGGTCATGGACAAATTTAGACTCTGAGCTGCGTAAATTAGGGACGGGTTTGGACGTGACAACTGCAACTCCAGTGAGCGAGACTGTAAGAGATCAGGACTCTCATTTCGTTCAGGTCTCAACAGGAAGTAAGTAACATGCGTATGAAGAAGAAATGTGATGAGTCGCTAAGGAAATAATTTCAAAAGCGGCCAAGTGAGAACGCAACAGAACCAGAGACAAATTCGGACGGGACGGATAACTTCAAACCGTTAGCAGCGAGCAGAGGCCATGATGAGACGAACGTCGTATTTTCTCGAAGCCGTGGAGGCAGCACAAATGAGGGAACGTCGAACGAGGACATCCAAAGGACAGATATTTTCCGTCGGACGGAAGTTGTCGACGAAACGCCATTACATTTTCAACACTTCTTACAAGTCGTAAAATTCGAAATTTTCCGAGATGAAGGTAACTTTACTCTCCCACTGACTTTGATATCACAATCTGACCTCTCTTTACCTCCAAAGTGGCCTTTAAAATACAAATTAGACTTTTCTGAGGACTCTAGCAAGGGTCAGTCGCGGAGAAAATGCGCGGAACATCAGTGACGTGTAGAAGTTACCAGGAGTTCAATGACAGCTTCCTAAATGTCTACTGGTCCAAGGAGACGCAAGAGCGCATAAAGTACGAGATGATTGCAGGCAAAGATTGCGAGGGTTCAGGCTACAGAAGCCACGGTCGGGAAATTTCGGGAGTAATGAAGCTGAACAACGAAGAGACTGGAATGGGGACGGCAATACTTATGTACTACGCAACAGTGGCTGAAACGGAAGGAGGAATGACGGCTACGGGCCACAAAACAACAGATGGTGAAACAACGACTCGGGTTTCAATGATAATGGAAGAGGTGCGCGAATGAACAACGGAAGAAACGAAAGTGGAGGTCAGGTCGAGGAAACTGAGATTTGGGACCGAACCCAGGACGAGGGGCGCTAGGAAATGACAACCATCGTCAGTGACTAGTTGAATAGGCAGGAGAGGCACTAAACACATCTGGAAATGAACTCGGACCTAGCCTCATCAATGGTATTAAGCGTAGATATGGTGAACTTGGAGAAACGTTGCTGGAAATTTCCTATTCTGAACAAGCCACAGATAGTTTAATGGTCAGTGACAGTCAACATAAGGATAGTAGCATAAGTTTTGTTTAGTTATAATAGTGTGAAAGACAACAATCATTTCTCTAGAATCTTTTTTTTTTTTTGCAATTCCACCATGGTGGTTCGTGGTGTGGGTTCCTGCAGTCATGTCCTAGTTCATGAACCACGGGCAACGTATGAGTGGCCAAGTAAGTGGTCCCGGCAGTCGGGATACCAGTTACTTTGGAATAAGGCTGGGCATCTCGGACATATTCTGAGTCGTGGTCACCTTTGTGCTCATACGGCAAAGACTACCAATTCCACCGGTTAGTCCCTCAGCCATTAGGGGTAAAACCCAATGGTACTCGGGGCAAGTAAGGCTAGCAACCTGCTTCCCTGGTACTTTAAATATGATGCTGGCAACAATCAGAGCAAAATGCCTCGGACCTTTGGAGGTGACGGAGTCCCACCTCTAACTGAAAAACCAGGGACTCCTAAGATACGACTTGGTAAACAAATGGTAATGAGATTGGGAGCTATTAACATTAATGGGGGCTACTCTGTGAAGAAGGTAGAGCTGGCAGAGGCTGCAACCAAGATGGGGCTGGACGTTTTAGCTGTTAGTGACGTTCGGATAAGGGGTGAGAAAGAAGAGGAAGTGGGCGAATACAAGGTCTACCTGTCAGGAGTCAAAGCAGGAATAGCACAATGGGCTTTACATCAGGAAAGAAATGGAACCCAGCGTAGTTGCAATAAGGTATGTAAATGAACGACTGATGTGGATAGCTTTGACAGTGTCTAGCATGAAAATTAGGATTGTGTCAGTATATTCGCATTGTGAAGGGACAAATCAAGATAAGATGGATAGTTTTTATGAGGCACTCAGTGATGTAGTTGTTAGAGTAAAGGGCAATGACAGTGTTCTGCTCATGGGTGATTTTAACGCCAGGATTGGAAATCGAACAGAAGTGTATGAAAATGTTATGGGTAAATTTGGAGAGGATATGGAGGCCAACAGCAACGGGAAACAACTCTTGGATTTCTGTGCCAGTATGGGCATAGTAATCACTAACTCCTTTTTTAAACATAAAAACATTCACCGGTATACTTGGGAAGGCAGGGGAACCAGATGTGTCATTGACTATATAATAACAGATCAGGAATTCAGGAAGGCTGTGAGGGACACACGTGTATTCAGGGGATTCTTTGATGACACTGATCATTATTTAATCTGCAGTGAAATTGGGATTGTGAGGCCGAAAGTGCTGGAGGTCAGGTCCATATGTAGGAGGATAAGAGTGGAGAAACTTCAGGATAAGGAAATCAGGCACAAGTACATAACAGCGATTTCAGAAAGGTACCAGTTAGTTGAATGTAGTCAATTACAGTCATTGGAAAAGGAATGGACAAGGTACAGGGACGCAGTACTAGAAGTGGCTAAAGAATGTCATGGAACAGTAGTGTGTAAAAGTAGGATGAAGCTAACAGCTTGGTGGAATGACACAGTCAAGGCAGCCTGTAAAAGGAAAAAGAAGGCGTATCAAAAATGGCTACATACTAGAACTCAGGTAGACAGAGAAAGTTATGTTGAAGAAAGAAACAAAGCCAAACAGATATTTGCAGCATCCAAGAAGAAATCTTGGGAAGACTTTGGATACAGGTTGGAGACCATGGGTCAAGCTGCTGGAAAACCATTCTGGAGTGTAATTAGCACTCTTCGAAAGGGAGGTAAGAAGGAAATGACAAGTATTTTGGACAGGTCAGGAAAACTGCTGGTGAATCCTGTGGATGCCTTGAGCAGATGGAGGGAATATTTTGAAGAGCTGCTCAATGTAGGTGAAAATACGATCAGTAATGTTTCAGATTTCTACGTAGAATTGGATAGGAATGATGACGGAAATAGGATCACATTTGAGGAAGTGGAGAAAATGGTCAATATATTGCAGTGCAATAAAGCAGCTGGGGTGGATGAAATTAACTCGGTACTCATCAAATACAGTGGAATGTCAGGTCTTAAATGGCTACATAGGATAATTGAATTGGCCTGGGAGTCGGGACAGGTTCCATCAGACTGGACAAAAGCAGTAATCATACCATTCTTTAAACATGGAAACAGAAAAGATTGTAACAACTACAGAGGTACCTCCTTAATCAGCGTTGTGGGTAAAATCTTCTCAGGTATTGTTGAAAGGAAAGTGCGAGTATTAGTTGAGGGCCAATTTGATGAAAATCAGTGTGGGTTTAGGCCTCTTAGAGGTTGTCAGGACCAGATCTTTAGCTTACGGTAAGTAATGGAGAAGTGGTATGAGTGGAACAGGGAATTGTATCTATGCTTTATAGATCTAGAAAAGGCATATGACCGGGTTCCTAGGAGGACGTTATTGTCTGTTCTACGAGATTATGGAATAGGAGGCAAACTTTTGCAAGCAATTAAACGTCTTTACATGGATAGTCAGGCAGCAGTTAGAGTTGACGGTAAATTGAGTTCATGGTTAAGAGTAGTTTCAGGGGTAAGAGAAGGCTGCAACCTGTCTCCACTGTTGTTCATATTATTTATGGATGATATGTTGAAAACAATAGACTGGCTGGGTGAGATTAAGATATGTGAACACAACATAAGCAGTCTTGCATATGCGGATGACTTAGTTGTGATGGCAGATTCGATTGAAAGTTTGCAAAGTAATATTTCAGAGCTAGATCAGAAATATAAGGACTATGGTATGAAGATTAGCGTCTCCAAAACGAAAGTAATGTCAGTGGGAAAGAAATATAAACGGATTGAGTGCCAAATAGGAGGAACAAAGTTAGAACAGGTGGACGGTTTCAAGTACTTAGGATGCATATTCTCACAGGATGGCAACATAGTGAAAGAAGTGGAAGCGAGGTGTAGCAAAGCTAATGCAGTGAGCGCTCAGCTACGATCTACTCTCTTCTGCAAGAAGGAAGTCAGTACCAAGACTAAGTTATCTGTGCACCGTTCAATCTTTCGACCAACTTTGTTGTATGGGAGCGAAAGCTGGGTGGATTCAGGTTACCTTATCAACAAGGTTGAGGTTACGGATATGAAAGTAGCTAGGATGATTGCAGGTACTAGTAGATGGGAACAATGGAAGGAGGGTGTCCACAATGAGGAAATCAAAGAAAAACTGGAAATGAACTCTATAGATGCAGCAGTCAGGGCGAACAGGCTTAGATGGTGGGGTCATGTTACACATATGGGAGAAGCAAGGTTACCCAAGAGACTCATGGGTTCAGGAGTAGAGGGTAGGAGGAGTCGGGGCAGACCAAGGAGAAGGTACCTGGATTCGGTTAATAATGATTTTGAAGTAATAGGTTTAACATCAGAAGAGGCACCAATGTTAGCACTGAATAGGGGATCATGGAGGAATTTTATAAGGGGGGCTATGCTCCAGACTGAACGCTGAAAGGCATAATCAGTCTTAAATGATGATGATGATTTCACCATGGTAATTAGAATAGAAAGTTCTCCCATTACTGCCCTTCGTAAGAGGTAGGCATTGTTACAATTTCACTGTACAAGTATTTCTTCGTAACATATATCAAGTTAATAGATGTACAGATGGTCATATCAGAGCTCACTAATTATAATTGTTGAGAGTAGAAATGTGCCGACTTCACGAAAGAAACTTTGTTGTTTATTTGAGTCCTATTTCGCTCGAGTTAATATGTTCTAATATCACGGAACGACAGAACCCGGTGTCACAACAACGATAGAATTTTGTCTTCGACTCAGAAACTAGTGTACGAGTATTGGGGACGGAATTCTTCTCGTAACATCTTGGAGTTTAGCGACAGTCAAATTTATTCTGTTTACTGTGTGTGCATCGCAGTAAACACCCTCGTACAATCCGGTATATAATTCGTAGTATAGTGTGTGAGAGGGGCGTCGTTGAGATTAGTTTGCGAGACCCAAGGAGATATTTTCCAGGATGGTCGTGTATTGTCCACACGAGAGGCGTGTTGACTTTCTTGTTTCTTTCGCCGAGGTTTGTGACCATTCCCAGAGTAGTGTGTCTTCGCCGTGGGCTGATTATTGTCATCACCAGTATATGTGGTGTGTTTTTCGTCTATAGATGTCGCCTTGGGTGCGATGTTCATCGCGAATGGGATATGTTATTCGAGTGTGGTTACACAGAGGAGCTATAGTGTCTTGCTTTTGTTATTCACTGCGGTTACTCGCTTGTGGTTTTCGCATGTGGTTTTGAGGACTGTTGTGCGATGATATTCGTGTGGGATTTCACGCGTAGTAGATCGTGGGCGATAGTTTGTACTAAGTGGCGTGAGGCCCGCCCGGTTTGCCGTGCAGTCTAACACACTGATTTCTGGGAGGGAAGGCGTGTCAGTCACCATCACGAATCCGCCCAGCGGATTAGTGTCGTGGTCCGGTGTGCCGGCCAGCCTGTGGATGGTTTTTAATGCGGTTTTCCATCCACCTCGGCGAACGCGGGCTAGTTCACCTTACTCCACCTCAGTTACACTACATAGGTGATTGCTGCACAAACGCTGTCTCCACGTACGAGTACACCATAGTTACTCTACCACTCAACCATTTGGGGATACACTCATCTCGTGTGAGACTTTCCCAGGGAGGTAGACTGGCGGCCGAACCGCACAATAACCCTGGTTTCGGTGCATACCCACATAGCAAACATTTTCGAACGGCTGTGGCACTGAAATAGTACATATCCGGACATCGGTTGCTATTCAAAATGTTAGGTACTCACTCCCCTCTAGAGGTCCTATAAGAGTCTGGCGGAGATTTCCGAACACCCTTTATATAGAAATCATTAAAAGTACTCTGTGTTTCGAACTAATTTAGCACGACATTCACAGGTATCAGCATAATGCAAATTTTGGACACCATTTAGACATTTAAAATGAAAATTACTCGTGATTTTAGAGATCTGCGTGGTACCCACGTCCGCGCCCACGAAATTACGTCTGAAAACAAGCGCCTCTATTACCCCACCCACTGATTTGTGTTCATCATGTCGCACAGGAGCTCTGTGTTTAGTACCAGGAGCCAATCACAAGGTAGAACTTGCTTCACATGAATATAAGGAAATTTATAAGGCAGCCAATAGGAGGCATAAACAGAGTTGCTTTGGACCTTTCACGGTAAACCGTGTTTCCCTAGAAGCACGAATTTAGAACCGCTTGAGCACGAAAGGATGCTTTTGAGTCGGCAGAGACGCAAAACTTAAATACGTTGCGCAGTTGTGTTTACCCACAAAAGGATTCCTCAAGCGGATTAACCGACTAAATCAGTCCACACCCGCTGTCAGGGAGGTGTGGGCAAACAAAGTGTTATTTCCTTAACCAGAGTGTTAACATGCTGTACTGAAGTAACGGCTCACGCAGGACATGTGGAAATTCCTGGGTTTACTGATAAGTAAACATTTAATGGACCACGAAGAAGAGGGTTATTTAAATCAGATTTACTCAAAGCGCAGATAAATGGGGAGCGATATTTTTTGACACTGCCTTAATTAACATTAATAACCCTCGGCACTGAAAATCGATCGTGGATATTTACACCAACCTTTGTAGCCAATATGCGTATGAACGTTACCTGACTTCCAGCAGCTGCTTCACTGGAACGCAGCGTACAACACTTTACATTCGTCCAGAATCATTTGGTCTGTCATGCCTGACATAAAGGACTGGCGCATCACTCACTGCTCTCTGTCGGAAAACACTTTCACTATTTTGTCACTCTCGGGAAGATGACACACTACGCAGAGCGCATTACCTACTACGTGACACAAAAATTCTTGCTACCAAGATATCCCGGCTTAATCGTCGACATATCCAGTGCGTGATAGCGAAGTGTATTCATAACTTTAAAGTTTTACTCATCGGGTTGCACGTAGGCATTTACACGTCCTACCACGTTACACTACTATGCATGTTCAAGGAAAGTCAAAATTAAAATATGGAAATAAAATCTGCTTCTATCAGTAACATCATCTCCCATCTCATGAAGTCTCATTCGAGTGTACAGCAAATGAGCCATTGAAATAGCTACGAAATGGTACAAAGACTGCAAAAATGTTTTAAGAATTCGTTTTCAAGGGAAAAAGTAATCTGTTTAGCATCAATAGATACATTTCCTTCTAAATGTAAGCTTATTACTCTCTTACTATATAGCCTTCTAATTAAGGTACTCAAACGTTGATCACATGTGGGCGGCGGTTTCTACGAGGGAGTTCAATAAGTGATACAAAACAATCTTTTCTCGGCCATTTTCGGTTGAAATAATGCGCAATTTTTTATGGGTCATCGTGCAATAATCACACTTTAGCTCCTGTAATTTCGTGAGATTCCGATAATATAGCCTTCAAAAAGGCGTCTGTTACGGAAGTGTGTTCAAAGCAGAGAGATATCACTGAGTTTCTTTTAGCTGTAAACGAGGTCGTTGCACGTGTTCATAAGAGCCCGCAGAATGTCTACAGGGACCTGCCAGTGAACAAAATCACGGCGAGTCGTTGGGCGAGGCGTCAGTCATCATCGCAACAATGTCGCTCAAATCTGTGAAATCTCCCGCGTGCCGGCAGGCCATACACAACTGTGACGGACACACTCATTCGAGGTGATCAACGGATCACAATCTAACAACTCGCTACTTAATTTTGGTAGTACTGACCAATCGTCCACAACTTAGGCTACTCAGAGGTGAGTGCTTACTGAGTTTCTCGCCACCTAACAGAAGATCATACAGAGTAATAGAGGACCATTGTGTGGAATAGCTTGCGCATTAAGGGGCTGATCGTACAACTTTTTGTCGAACATCGTCTCAGGTGATGAAGCATGGGTTCATCACCTCGAACAGGAAATAAAGCGACAATCCATGGAGTGCTGCTACGCCAGATCTCTTCCGAAAAAAAAATAAAATAAGATTCAAAGCCGTACTCTCAACTGGTAAAGGCATGACGACGGAGTTCTGGGACTCTGAAGGGGTTATTGTGTTTGATGGCCTCCCTAATGGTGCAACGATTAAGTCGGAAGTATATTGTGCTACCTTCAGGGAATCGAAGATACGACTTCAGCTTCTTAGTTGCCACAAAAATGCAAACGAACTTCTCCTTTTCTGTGATAATGCAAAGCCCCACACAAGTCTGAGCACCCGAAAGGAGTCCACAAAAGTTAATCTGACTGTTCTTCCTGATCCAGCATGTACCACGGGTCTCGCACCTTCTGACTTCCATGTGTTTGGCCCAATGAAGAATGCACTCTGCGGCAAGCACGACATGGATAATGGCGAGATTACTGATGCAGCAAGACGTTGTCTGGCATACTCAAAAAAAGGGTTTTAGGCTTATTGCTGTTCCTAATCTACGTTAGCGATTTAGGATAGAATATGAGAGGCCTACTGAAATTGTTTGCGGATAGTGCTGCCGTTCATCGCCTTCATGAGAAGATCAGAACAAACTGTAACACGATTTAGACAAGGCATTTGACTGCTGCGAAAAGTGACCTTTTTACCTAAACAACTAAAGAAATTGTAACTCTTCAGGTTTTCCCAGCCAGATCTTGACACGTAGAATAAACGGGTGTACTACCGGATGTTTGTGTCATTCTGCCACAATATTTCGGCCACGTAACTCGTTTCCTTCTTCAGGTGCTACCTGAGACAGCCATATTGGAGGATCTTGTCCAGTATTTATGCCCAGAGGGCGCTGGGTGTTTTGTTTGCCGTCCGCGCCCGACTGGCGCTGCTTGCAAGGTGTTGTCTTTTCCCCGGTGCTCCCTCGGACGTCCGCGCCCGACTTTGTCGCCATCTGTGGCAGCTCACTGAGGCCCGTCCTGTGTTTGGCGCTCCGTTCACAGTCCGCGCCCGCCTGGTGTTGCTCCTGAGGTTTTGGCCCTTCCCTGGGAGTGATACCGGATGAGCAGTTCGGCTTTCGGAGGGGCCACTCCACGGTCCATCAGCTGATGCGGCTGGTGGAAGAGGCCATGCGCGCCCTGGAGACGCGGGAATACCTTGGGGCGGTGTTCCTCGACGTATCCAGGGCATTCGACTCCGTGTGGCACGACGGCCTCGTGTACAAACTTTTTGTGCACGGGATCCCGACGTCGCACGGGGTCCTCCTCCGGTCGTATCTGGCTGACAGAACTTTCCACGTCCGCCTGGACGAGGGGACGTCCACGCACCGACCCATCCGTGCTGGAGTGCCACAGGGGTCCGTTCTCGGCCCCCTGCTCTACTCCTTATTCACGGCTGACGCTACGCGCGTGGCGCCGGTGAAGTTGGCACTCTACGCCGACGACACGGCGTTATTCGTGCGGAGTATGAAGGCAGTCCAGATGCGCCGCCTGCTCCAGCGTGGATGTGAGGCCCTTGGTGCGTGGTCGACGAAGTGGCGCCTGAAAATGAATGCGGCGAAGAGCCAGGCAGTGGTGTTCACGCGAAGACCACTGCCTCCAGATCTTCCGCCAGTCACCGTCATGGGAAGCCCCGTCCCATGGAGCAGAACTGGCCGCTACCTGGGAGTCCTTCTTGACCAGAAGCTAACGTGGAAAGCCCACATCGAGGACGTCAGGAGCAGAGCAATAGGGCGCCTACGCGTTCTGTACCCTCTGCTCAACCCGTCGTCTGCCTTGCCTCCCCACCACAGCATCATGCTGTACCTGGCGCTGGTTCGTCCAGTGCTGGCTGGTTCAAATGGCTCTGAGCACTATGGGACTCAACTGCTGAGGTCATTAGTCCCCTAGAACTTAGAACTAGTTAAACCTAACTAACCTAAGGACATCACAAACATCCATGCCCGAGGCAGGATTCGAACCAGCGACCGTAGCGGTCTCGCGGTTCCAGACTGCAGCGCCTTTAACCGCACGGCCACTTCGGCCGGCCGTCCAGTGCTGAAGTATGCGGCCGTGGTGTGGGGTAACGCAGCCGACACACACATCAACAAGCTGCAGAGGGTGCAGAACAGGGCGCTCAAGCTCGCTCTGCGCCTACCGAGGCTCTATTCGACCGCTCGGCTCCACCGCCAAACCGGCATTCCCTTCCTCCGCGACCAATTTAAACAATCGGCGCGGCTCTTCTATGTGCGGACTGTACAGTCCGACAATAGGCTCATTAGGGACTTGGGCCATCCTATTCACCACAGGCCAACCACGCATTGGCCTGACCTACTACGAGATTAATATCTCGTGGCAGAGAGAGGACAACTCCACCCCAGCAAACCCCTCAGGCCAATTCGTACTGTGAGAAAGCCACTCCACAGATACAGGATTATGCAGGAATAGCAGTGTATGCTTAGCCTGGTCCCAACACGGGTGAGGGCAGGACCGTATGGACAAGTGAAGGTGAAGGTGAAGGCCCTTCCCTGGTGCTCCCTCGGACGACCGCGCCCGACTTGGTCGCCATCTGTGGCAGCTCACTGAGGCCCGTCCTGTGTTTGGGGCTCCATTCACGGTCCGCGCCCGCCTGGTGCTGCTCCTGAGGTTTTGGTCCTTCCCTGATGCTCCCTCGGACGTCCACGCCCGACTTGTTCGCCATCTGTGGCAGCTCACTGAGGCCCGTCCTGCGTTTGGCGATCCGTTCATGGTCCGCGCCCGCCTGGTGCTGCTCCTGAGGTGATGGCACTTCCCTAGTGCTCCCTCGGACGTCCGCGCCCGACTTGGTCGCCATCTGTGGCAGCTCACTGAGGCCCGTCGCATTCGGAGTTAGTCTTCCGTCGAGAGCAGACGTGTCGCTCGCGAGCTCGTGATGTCTACGGACGCTACTTCGGCTGAGGGTGTGGCGGATCGCCGTCCGGCGGAGGAAACTTCGTCGGTGGCCTCATCCGGCCCCCCACCTGTGATGACCAGGCAACGGCACCGTGGGAACGATCTGTTGACGACCTCTGCAAGGACCTTGGATCTCGGTATGGATTGCACTCGTGACTCGTCGGGAGAAGATGACGACGGCCACCAGCAGAATAGTCGTAAGCGCACCGGCGACGCCGCCACCGGGGCAGATGAAGGTTTCCGGAAGCCACCAAAGAAGAAGGTCTCGAAGCAGCCGCAGCAGCGGCCTGACGCGGACGCGGTGCCAACGTCTAACCGCTTTGACGTCATCCAGGATGGCGCGGACGACGTTCCACCGCCCCAGCAGCAACAGCAACAGCAGGGGGCGCAGCAGCAACCGTCCCAGCTTCAACTGCAGCGGAAGGTGCCGCCGATTGTGCTGCAGTTTAAGAACTCCTACAAGCAACTGCACACGTGGTTAAAGGACCATTGTAAGCAGTCGTTCACTTGCAAGCAGACTGGGGGTGATACCCTCAAACTTAGCCGCTCCTGTGCTGAGGATTATGTGGCTGTAATGGATATGGTTGGGCGAGAAGGTATCCCCATGTATACCTATCCGGCGGTCCGTCCACCGACCCTGAAGGCGCTCTTGAAGCACGTTCCGGCGTCTCTCACGCATGAAGACCTTAAGGAAGAACTGGAGGACCTCGGCTTCGTGGCGACGGTGGTGGACTATCATCGTATGCCCGGGACCAATCAGCTTACTGGCCACCGCGTCGTCGTCCTGCAGGACACTCCTCGGCATCGGGAAATATTCCAGCTAACCCGGATTTACGATCTCTCCATCACCGTGGAACGTCTGTGGAAGTCCCGTGGCCCGGTCCAATGTTTCCGGTGCCAAGGATTCAACCACGTGGCCCGTCACTGCACTATGCCGCCAATGTGCGTCAAGTGTGGTGCTGACCACGACAGCCGCCTTTGTCCACGAAGCAAGGATGAGCCGCCCGTCTATGGCCTGTGTGGAGGCAGCCACACTGCCAATTTTCGTTCCTGCGCGACGCATAAGGAGGCTAGTCGTCGGCAGCGGGGTCTTCCGCCTGTCCCGCCCTCCCGACGTGCTGATACCCGACGGAGGCGCCAACCGCCGCCCATACGGCCGGACAATGACAAGCGTACGTGGCCCTCCCTACTGGAACGCCGGTCAGCGAGGTTTCAGCCCGGTGTCACAGTGGCAGATGCACTGAAGGGGGTCTCCCACCCACGGGCGACCGCGGCTACCGAGGTGCCAAGCGTCCCGCCGCCTCCTCCACGCCGGGACCGCCAGCCAGCTTCTACTTCGCCCACGGCAGTGACTACTGTTGGGCTCCACGACGTTTTCCAGCTGCTGCAGCACTTGACCACGATGGTGACCGAGTTGACAACCGCCATCGTCAACCTGCCTGCAACCATCGCCGCCACAGTCGAGGCGACGATCTCACGTAGCCTTCGGGCTCCCACTGCAGTCACTTCAGTAGCCCAGCATGCCTAGACGCCGCCGCTTGGACGATTTCCGCATAGTGGCTTATAATGCCGCCAACCTCACCTATGACCTGGAGGAGCTCCGGCAGTTTTTGTTTGAACACGACGTGGATATTTGCCTGGTAAATGAGACTTTTCTCAAACCAGTCATCCGCTCCAACATCGCAAATTACCGATGCTTTCGGAACGACAGGCCGACGCAGGGGGGTGGTACGGCGATCTTCATTCGCTCCTCCATCAAGCATTGTGAAATTCAACCGCCTGCCATCGGGACTATAGAACTCACTGCTGTCCAGGTTGAAACAGCCACTGGCCCAGTCACATTTATGGCTGTTTACCGGAGCCCTCGTTGCCCGCTCCTCATCGACGATGCCCGTCTCCTTCTTCGGACTCCTGGCAAATATTTTATCGCTGGTGACCTCAATTGCAAACACGCCGCTTAGAATTCCTTGGTCACCAATCTTAATGGGCGGCTTCTTCTCCAGGCCACTGAAGAGGTGAATGCGTATGTCTGCGGTCCCGTGGAGCCGACGTGTTATCCCAGCAGAGGGAGGCCCGACGTTCTTGACATCGCTATTACTCGGGGACTTAATCAGTTCCTGACTGCTGAAGTCCTCCACGAACTGAACTCCGACCATCTGCCCGTTCTGTTTCAACTGGACGTCGCCCCGGCGCAGAGCCCGGGCCGCCTCAATATCAACCGCACGGATTGGCCCTGTTTCCAGCGGCGAGTTACTGCAGCCCTGCAGCGACAGGTGGATGGCGTCGGCGTTCACGAGGCCTCTGCAGACCAGTTTGCTGATACTCTCACTGCAGCTCTGGAGGGGGCGACGCCCCGCCCGCGCCCCAGCACATTCGCCACTTCCGCTCTCCCAGCGGAAATCCTCCAGGACTTCCGCACTCGTAACCGCCTCTGCAAAGATTGGCGTGTGACCCGGGACCCACAGCTGAAGCGCCAAATCAACAGCCTGCGACGTGACATCAAGGCGGCGATTGTTCAGCACAAGAATCAACGCTGGGCTGCGAAATTGCAGGCGTTCACCCCCGACCCGATGCACTGGAATGCGGTCCGCTTTTTTACGAAACGCAGGACGCGGATACCCCCTCTTGCAACACCGACTGGGACGACCTATCTACACGCGGATAAGGCGAATCTCCTTGCGGACATTTTTCAGGAGAATTTTACCCCCCTTCAAGATGGTGTGGACCAGCTGCACGTCGACCAGATTGACGCAGAAGTGCAGACCATCCTCCACGGGGACGGGGAGGAGGACCGCGACGACATACCGCCTATTTCCGTGGCCGAAGTCCGTGCGGGCATCAAGGCTCTCCCGGCGTCCAAGGCTCCAGGTGTGGACGACATTACTGGCCGGGTCCTCAAGAACCTGCCGCTCCTGGCGGTGGTTCGTCTCACTGCCATCTTCAATTGGGTTCTGCGGACTCGCACCTACCCTGCAGCGTGGAAGCACTCCATCATTATTGCTGTTCCAAAGCCGGGCAAGGATCGGAAAGACCCAAAATCCTACCGGCCTATCAGTTTGCTTCCACACATCAGCAAGCTGTTCGAGCGGCTTCTTCTTCAGCGACTACGGGCCATCCTGGATATACGGGAAATCCTCCCCCCGGAACAGTTTGGCTTCCGCAGCGGCCACTAGACGACCCAGCAGATTGTACGTGTTGTGGAGTACATCACTCGCGCCTTCAATAACCGGGAGTACTGTGGAGCGGTTCTTCTTGATGTCACCAAGGCCTTTGACAGTGTTTGGCATGCTGGACTTCTCTGGAAGATGGACCACTTTGGCTTTCCCCGGGCGTACGTGCGCCTCATTGCGTCGTACCTGCAGCACCGCACTTTCGCTGTCCGCGTTGACGCGGCCCTCTCCACTGCCAGGGTGCCGCAGGGCTCCATCCTGGGCCCCGTCCTTTATACTATATTTACTTCGGACCTTCCGAAGTCGCCGCGTGTGGAGAAAGCCGTCTACGCCGACGATACGATGCTCTACACCAGGAGCCGGTGGCATGCCGCCATGCATTCCCGGTTGCAGCAGGCGTGCGACGACCTGGAGCTCTGGGCAGCTCCCTGGCGCATCCGGTTCAACCCCCTGAAGACGCAGGCCATCGTCTTTACGAGGAAGACGACGATGCCGGCCCCGCCACTTCGCCTTTACGGGACCGCCCTCCCTTGGCAGAAGACTGTCCGGTACCTGGGCGTCATCATGGACGATCGCCTACTGTGGAAGCCGCATATCGACGCCGTCCGTGCCAAAGTCCACCAGCGGATGGGCGCGCTGTACCCATTCCTTAATGAAGGGTCTGACCTCTCCATCCGGATTGTCGACTATGCGTGTGAGGCTTGGGGCAATGCAGCCCCCACGCATATCCAGCGTCTTCAGGCGCAACAGAATAAGATTCTCCGGCGGGTCTTCCATGTACACCCGCAGTTCCCGCATCGCTACCTCCACGACGCCGCTGATGAATTGGACGTGATGCGCCGAATCCAGCAGACTGCCGGCCGTTTTTACCGACGGTCGCACGCCTCTGCCAATCCTCTCATTCGAGACGTTGGCGCTCCTCCAGATGTTCGTGACCGCTATCAGCGGCCTGTTGCACTCCTCGACCGATGAATACCCGGGGATGCACCACGCAGACGCTGCTTGCAGCTCCGTTCTTGTGATTTACTTTTTATCATCCCGCATACCCCGATGCCATACAACAAATAAAGAAGTTCAATCTAACCTCTCACCTCTGACGAATGCAGGCAATGCCGTCAGGTAAATCCTGTGTTACTCTCCTCTCCTTGGGACTTATGACTGGCGGATGGGACTGAGGCCCGTCCTGTGTTTGGCGCTCCGTTCACGGTCCGCGCCCGCCTGGTGCTGCTCCTGAGGTTTTGGCCCTTCCCTGGTGCTCCCTCGGACGTCCGCGCCCGACTTGGTCGCCATCTGTGGCAGCTCGCTGAGGCCTGTCCTGTGTTTGGCGCTCTGTTCATGGTCCGCGCCCGCCTGGTGCTGCTCCTGAGGTTTTGGCCCTTCCCTGGTGCTCCCTCAGAAGTCCGCGCCCGACTTGGTCGCCATCTGTGGCAGCTCACTGAGGCCCGTCCTGTGTTTGGCGCTCTGTTCACGGTCCACGCCCGCCAGGTGCTGCTCCTGGGGTGGTGGCCCTTCCCTGGTGCTCCCTCCAACGTCCGCGCCCGACTTGGTCGCCATCAGTGGCAGCTCACTGAGGCCCGTCCTGTGTTTGGCGCTCTGTTCACGGTCCGCGCCCGCCAGGTGCTGCTCCTGAGGTTTTTACCCCTCCCTGGTGCTCCCACGGACATCCGCGCCCGGCTCGTCCACCATCTGTGGTCGTGGCAGCTGTCAGGGGCCGGACTCGCGTTTGGCGTTCCGTTCGTGGTCCGCGCCCGCTTGGCGCTGCTCCTGAGATGTTGGCTCTTCCCTGGTGTTCCGACGGACGTTCGCGCCCGGCTCGTCCACCATCTGCATTTGTGGCAGCTGTCTGAGTCTCGTCTCGCGTCGGGCGCTCCGTTCGCGGTCCGCACCCGCCTGGTGCAGCTTGTAAGGTGTTTTCTCTTCTCTGGTGCTCCGTCGGACGTCCGCGCCCGATTCGATCGTCATCTGTGGTCGTGGCGACTGTCAGAGGCCCGTCCCGCGTCGGGAGTTGCGTTCGCGGTCTGCGACCACCTGGCGTTGCTCCTGTGGTGTTATTACTTCTTGAGGAGTTTCTTGGTTCCTTTCGTTGGGCCCTGATAAGCTCCAGTGCCGGACTCCACGCCGAGCTGAGCTCGGAACCTCTGTCTCGGTTTATTAGGTTGTCTGTGACCTTGATGTCGATAGCCTCCTTTATGACTCTGTCCTAAAATCTTGGCGTCTGTATCACAATTTTGGTGTTGTTGTAGTCCATTGAGTGACCGAGCTCCAGACAGTGCTCCGCTATGGTAGATTTGGTTGCCTGTCCAAGTCTGGTGTGCCTCTGGTGTTCTTTGCACCTGACCTCCACCGTCCTGATTGTCTGTCCAATGTATGACTTTCTACACTGACAGTGGATGTCTTAAACGTCTGCTTTACATAGCCCCAGGTCGTCCTTCACACTCCCTAGCATTTTCCCAAATTTGGAGGGTGGACAGAAGATTTTATATCATATTTTGAAAGAATTCTGCTGATCTTTGCAGAAATAGGTCCAGCATATGGCAGGTATGCCAACTTCTTCATCTAATCTGGCTCCTCTTCTGTACCCTGTGGTTGGCTGGTAGCACGAAGTGCCCTTTGGATGTCTGTAGGGGAGTATCCATTTCCGCTGAACACCGGCTGTAGATTTTCTACCTCTGTGGCCAGACTTCCCATATCCGACAGAGCCCAAGCCCTGTGAACTAATGTTTTCAAGACTCCATTGTTCTGTGCCAGGTGGTGGCAGCTAATGGCTTGAAGGTATAAGTCAGTGTGGGTGGGCTTACAATACACACTGTGCCCCAGAGTGCCATATGCCTTCCTCTTGACCAGGACATCCAAGAATGGGAGCTGTCCATCCTTCTCTAGGTCCGTAGTAAATTTTATACTTGGATGGCGTGAGTTTAGATGTTCCAAAAAGTCATCTAGCTTCTCCCTGCCATGGGGCTAAATGACAAATGTGTCTTCGACATACCTAAGAAAACACTTGGGTTGGTAAGTGGCTGATGCAAGTGCCTCCTCTTCGTACCTTTCCATGAAAACGTTGGCTACCGCAGATGATAATGGGCTGCACATTGTCAGTCCTTCCGTTTGCTCAAATATTGTGCGAGAGCGACACAAACATACGGCAGTAGACCCGATTATTCCACATGTAAAATTTAGAAATTGTTAAGTTTCGGTTACACGAAAAATCACACATTTAAAGACTGTTAAGTCGTCTAAACAACTACATCAACATCTACGTGATTACTCTGCTATTCACAATTAAGTGCGTGGCAACGGGTTCAATGAATCACCTTCAAGCTGTCTCTCTACCATTCCACTCTCGAAAGGCGCGCGGGAAAAACGAGCACTTAAATTTTTCTGTGCGAGCCATGGTTTCCCTTGTTTTAACGTGATGATCATTTCTCCTTATGAAGGTGGTTGCCAACAAAATGTTTTTGCAATCGGAGGAAAAACTGGTGATTCAAATTTCATGAGAATATCCCGTCACAACGAATAACGCTTTTGTTTTAATGAGTGCAACTCGAATTCATGTATCATGTCTCTGGCAACATTTCCCCTATTTCGCGATAGTAAAAAACGAGCCACCCTTCTTTGAACGTTTCCAATATTATCCGTCAGTCCCACCTCATACGGATCCCACACCGCACAGAAATACTCCAGAATATGGCGGACAAGTGAAAAGTACGCAGCCTCTTTAGTAGATCTGTTGCACATATGTGTTCTGCCAATGAATCGCAGTGTTTGGTTAGCTCTACCCAGAACTTTATCTACGTGAGCGTTCCAGTTTAGGTTATTTATAATTGTAATCCCAAAGTATTCAGTTGAATTTACAGCCTTCAGATTCGTATCACTTATTGCGTAATCGAAATTTAGCGGATTTCTTTTATTACTCATGTGAATGACTTCCCACTTTCCTTTATTCAGGTCATCTGATGACTTTCCAAGACGGTAAATGACAGCATCACCTGCAAATAATCTAAGAGGACAACCCAAATTGTCTCCTGTGTCGTTAATATAGATCAGGAACAACAGAGAACCTGTAACACCTCCTAGGGGAACGCCGGATATGACACTACTGGCCATTAAAATTGCTACACTAAGAAGAAATGAAGATGATAAACGGGTATTCATTGGACGAATATATTATACTAGAACTTACATGTGATTACATTTTTACGCAATTTGGTTGCATAGAACCTGAGAAATCAGTACTCAGAACCACCACCTCTGGCCGTAATAACGGTCTTGATACGCCTTGGCATTGAGTCATACAGAGCTTGGATGGCGTGTACAGGTACAGCTGCCCATGTAGCTTCAACACGATACCACAGTTCATCAAGAGTAGTGACTGGAGTCTTGTGACGAGCCAGTTGCTCGGAGACCATTGACCAGATGTTTTCAGTGGGTGAGAGATCTGGAGAATGTGCTGGCCAGGGCAGCAGTCGAACATTTTCTGTACCCAGAAAGGTCCCTACAGGATCTGCAGCATGCGGTCGTGAATTATCCTGCTGAAATGTAGGGTATCACAGGGATTGAATGAAGGGTAGAGCCACGGGTCGAAACACATCTGAAATGTAACGTCCACTGTTCAAAGTGCGTCAATGCGAACAAGAGGTGATCGAGACGTGTAACCAATGGCACCCCATACCATCAAGCCGGGTGATACGCCAGTATGGCGATGACGAATACATTCTTCCATGTGCGTTCACCGCGATGTCGCCAAACACGGATGCGACCATCATTATGCTCTAAACAGAACCTGGATTCATCCGAAAAAATGACGTTTTGCCATTCGTGCACCCAGGTTCGTCCTTGAGTACACCATCGCAGGCGCTCCTGTCTGAGCTGCAGCGTCAGGGGTAACCGCAGCCATGGTCTCCGAGCTGATTGTCCATGCTGCTGCAAAGGTCGTCGAACTGTTCGAGCAGATGGTTGTTGTCTTGCAAACGTCCCCATCTGTTGACTCAGGGATCGAGACGTGGCTGCACGATCCGTTACAGCCGTGCGGATAAGATGCCTGTTATCTCGACTGCTAGTGATACGAGGCCGTTGGGATCCAGCACCAGAACCCACCGATTCCATATTCTGCTAACAGTCATTCGATCTCGACCAACGCGAGCAGCAATGTCGCGATGCGATAAACCGCAATCGCGATAGGCTACAATCCGACCTTTATCAAAGTCGGAAACGTGATGGTACGCATTTCTCCTCCTTACATGGGGCATCACAACAACGCTTCACCAGGCAACGCCGGTCAACTGCTGTTTGTGTATGAGAAATCGGTTGGAAACTTTCCTCATGTCAGCACATTGTAGGTGTCCCCACCGACGCCAACCTTGTTTGAATGCTCTGAAAAGCTAATCATTTGCATATCACAGCATCTTCTTCCTGTCGGTTATATTTCGCGTCTGTAGCACGTCATCTTCGTGTGTAGCAATTTTAATGGGCAGTAGTGTACTTCTGCTTTACTCGATTACTTTCCGTCTCTTACTACGAACTGTGACCTTTCTGACAGGAAATCACGAATCCAGTTGCACATCTGAGGTGATACTCCATAGCCACGCAGTTTGGTTAGAAGACGCTTGTGAGGAACGGCGTCAAAAGCCTTCTGGAAATCTAAAACTATGCAATTAATTTGACGTCCCCTGTTGACAGCTCTCATTACTTCATGAGTATAAAGAGCTAGTTGTGTTAGGCAAGAATGATATTTTCTGAATCCGTGCTGACTATGTGTTAGTAAATCGTTTTCTTCGATGTAATTCATAATGTTCGAACACTGTATATATTCAAAAACTCTACTGCAAATCGACATCAGTGATATGGGCCTGTAATTCAGCGGATTACTCCTACCTCCCTCTTTGGGTATTGGTGTGACTTGAGCCATTTTCCAGTCCTTAGGTACGGCATTTCCTGTGAGCTAGTGGTTGTCTATAATTGCTAAATATAGAGCTATTGCATCAGCGTACTCTGAAAGGAAGGTGACAGGTATACAATCTGGGCCGGAGGCCTTGCCTTTATTAAGTGATTTAAGGTGCTTTGCTACACCGAGGATATCTACTGCTACGTTTCTCATCTTCGCAGTTGCTGTTGATTGAAATTCGGGAATATTTACTTCCTCTTCTTTGGTGATGGAATTTCGGAGAACCGTGTTTAATAACTCTGCCTTTGTTGCACTCCCTTCAGTGACTTCACAGTTGTTATCGCACAATGAAGGTATTGATTGCGTCGTGCCACTGGTGTGCTTTATATATGACCAGAATTTCTTTGGGTTTTCTGCCAGATTCTGTGACAGAATTTCGTTCTGCAAATTATTAAAAGCATCTCACATTGAAGCACGCGCTATATTTCGAACTTCTGCAAAACTTTTCCAGTCTTCTGGATTTTGCGTTCTTTTAAATTCGGCATGCTTTTTTCGTTGCTTCTGCACAGTGATCTGACCAGTTTTGTGTACCATTGCAGATCAGTACCATAACTTATCAATTTATTTGGTATACGTCTCTCAACTGCCGTCGATACTATCTCTTTGAAATCATTCCACATGTTTTCTACGCTTACTTGATCGGATCGGAAGGAGTGCAGACTGTCTCTTGAATAAACTTTAAGAGTATTTTATCAGCTTCTTTTAAATGTATGTACTTTACGTTTGTTTTTGATGGTTGTGGGTGTTACGGTATTCAGCCTAGCAGCAAATGCCTTGTGGTCGCTAATCCCTGTATTCGTCATGATACTCCCTGTTTTTCCAGGATTATTTGTTGCTAAGAGGTCAAGTATGTTTTCCCAATAATTTACGCTTCGAGTGGGCTCATGAACTAATTGTTTAACATAATTTTCTGAGAAAGCATTCAGTACAATTTCGGATGACGTTTTATGCCTGCTGCCGGCTTTAAACGTACAATTTTTCAAGCATATCGAGGGTAGATTGAAGTCGCCACCGACTATAATTGCATGAGCGGGGTACCCACTTAGAATGAGACTCAAGTTTTTTTTTTTGAACTGTTCAGCAACTGTATCTTATGAGTCGGGGCGTCGGTAAAACGATCCTATTAATAGTTTAGTCGGATTGTCAAGTATAATCTCTACTCATACTATTTCGCTGGAAGTATCAACTTCAGTTTCACTACAAGGGAAACTACTACTGACAGCAATAAATACCCCACTACCAACTGTATTTAATCTAACGTTTCTGAACACTGTTGGATCGTATGAAAAAGTTTCGGTTGAAATTATTTTCGGCTTTAGCCAGCTTTCTGTGCCTGTAACTATTTGAGCTTCAGTGCTTTCTATTAGGGCTCAGAGCTCTGGTTTTTTGCCAACACAGCTATGACAATTTACAACTACAATACCGATCGTTTCAGCAACTACAGTACTGGCCTTTACCTGAAGCCTTTTAGACGAACGCCCTTTCGGTGGTTTCCTGAGATACTCTAACCTAAAAAACGCGCCCAGTCTCCGCTAGCCGTGTAGCCGCTTCCTTTGTATAGTGGACTCATGACCTATTCAGCAGAACCGAGACACCCACAAACCAGTGGCACAAGTTAAGGAATCTGCAGCCTACACGGTCACACAACCGCCTGAACCTCTGATTCAAATGGCTCTGAGCACTATGGGACTTAACATCTGAGGTCATAATTCCCCTAGAACTTAGAACTACTTAAAACTAACTAACCTAAGGACATCACACACATCCATGCCCGAGGCAGGATTCGAACCTGCGACCGTAGCGGTCGCGCGGTTCCAAACTGAAGCGCCTAGAACCGCTTGGCCACACTGGCCGGCGCCTCTGATTCAGATCCCTCGGCTCTGCACCAAAGGACTACAGTCGGTTCTGACGTCTATGCTGCAGATGGTGAGCTCCGCCTTAATCTCGGAAGCAAGACCCTCAGTCTTTACTATTTCCACTATGCGCCCGAAACCAGAGACAATCTCCTCCGATCCAGAGCGACACACGTCATTGGTACTGACATGGGCTACCACCTGCAGTTGGATTACAACAATATTATCTTCAAACTCTTCCATTGGTCCTTGTTTCGTATAAAAACGACAGTATGGGATTGTGGGACCGCTTTGATTCAAAACACTTTCGTTATTTATTTATTTATTCCCAAACCACTTTCAGCGGCAACTATCGTCACCAAGAGTGGGATCTTTGATTCTAAAATTTTCAGAAATAGCATACGTATAATACATTGTAAAACATTATTACATGTGTACTGTTTGGTTCCAAATATTGTTTTCTGTGAATATTTCATAATAACTTATTTACTACACGTCACAGAAAGGTTTTACGATTGTCGCTGCTGTTTTCAGCATATTTTCTGAGCTTTTTTGCCACTTTTCTGCGCATACATCATGTCATCTGCAGCTTTATGAGTGGATGTTTGTAAACAAATTCAAAAACGTGAACTTAGGTACGTCAGTGTTACGCAGTTGGGATTTCGGTAGGTTGTGGATGCAGTTTTGGTGTCTACTAGGCTGTTATTTTGATCCAAGTAGTACAGATGTAATAATGTTTTACATTGTTTTATCAGCAAGCTATTTTTGCATGTTTTAGACCCGAGGAAGCAACTGATGGTGGCGATATTTGTCGCTGAAACTATTTTGGGAGTAGGTCAATAAATAACAAAAGTGTTTAGCCTCAAGGCGGACCCACAATCCGATACTGTTGTTAAGGATTACAATTACGAACAAATTGTTGTGGAACCATGATATAGAATACGTTGTAAAGTATGCGAACCAAGAATGCCTTTAACGGTCTGAACACACTAAAGATGTAACAAAATTACTAAAGAGACTATCTACACGACGTTTTTCCGTCCTTTTCTTGAATACTGTAGCGCGGTACGGAAATTTTAATTGATAGGATTGATTGACGGCCTCGATTAAGATCAAAGAAAGCAACTTGTTTTGTATTATGACAAAATAGGTCGTAGGGTTTTCCCAACGTGCTATTGGAGGGTGTAACAGTTGAGAAGCAGCTGAAAGTAGTCCTAAGAGCCCTCTGATAGTAACTTATGTTTGAATTGTAATCTCCAGGGTGTAGATGTAAATTTGAAAATGTAGTCCATGTTGATCCTTATTCTGGGAATCTTTTACAACACAAGTAATACTTCATTCATGAAGACGCTATTATATATACGAAATGAAATAGGTACTACAATTTCTGATTTCTGGACATACGGTGGTGTTGAACTTCCCCGACTGAGTTGGGCTGCAGTATTTCTCTGTTTAGCTCGTTTAATTCGCTTCGACGACCCAGAATAAGCTCAACGATGCTGCAGTTCCCTTCAAACCGCTAGCTACTTTGGACAATACAATTTAATCAATTGAAATGCACCTAAACGACTTCCAAAATTTTCATTAAAATGGTTTGCAACCTCCCTAACTGCCCTTGACATACAATAACCAAACATTTTACGTTTATTCAAAGTCTATAATTTAGAAATAATCGTGACAGTGTTTTTCGTAATGCTATTGACAAGATATTTGTGTAGTGTTATTACATACCCGAACAGAGACAATTAGAACATCGTATTTAAAACAGAATGTCGTTAAAACTTTTACTATCTATGACTTTCAAATACGTTGCATTGAAACGCTTACCTGTCCAAATGTCCTGAACTGATAAAGTATAAACGTCAATTTATTTTAACTTATACAGAAGAAATTGAGCTTGAAATTCGATAAACTTTCCGAATACAGCGCTGACATATTAGTTTCATCTACACTATACTTGTAAACTATGCAAGCATTGAAATTTTATGAATTTGTGATAAGACAACTGGTTGAGGCCTAATGCAGGTCTATTGCAAGTATATGCTTTACCTTATTCTCATGAAAATTACTTACAGCTAGCCATATCATTCTCCACACACCGCTAACATATTAGAGTATTTGGTCAATAACTGCCGGTTGAAGAATATCGCTGCTTTATCCAATGAACAAGTTCCATCGCAAATACGAGCGCTGACAACTCTTTTTATTATTTTATTTATTTACACGTCACGTTCGGTAGGACCAAATTGAGGAGCAGATCTCGAACATCGTATTTAAAACAGAATGTCGTTAAAACTTTTACTATCTATGACTTTCAAATACGTTGCATTGAAACGCTTGCCTGTCCAAATGTCCTGAACTGATAAAGTATAAACGTCGATTTATTTTAACTTATACAGAAGAAATTGAGCTTGAAATTCGATGAACTTTCCGAATACAGCGCTGACATATTAGTTTCATCCACACTATACTTGCAAACTATGCAAGCATTGAAATTTTATGAATTTGTGATAAGACAACTGGTTGAGGCCTAATGCAGGTCTATTGTAAGTATATGCTTTACCTTATTCTCATGAAAATTACTTACAGCTAGCCATATCATTCTCCACACACCGCTAACATATTAGAGTATTTGGTCAATAACTGCCGGTTGAAGAATATCGCTGCTTTATCCAATGAACAAGTTCCATCGCAAATACGAGCGCCGACCACTCTTTTTATTATTTTATTTATTTACACGTCACGTTCGGTAGGACCAAATTGAGGAGCAGATCTCCCAAGTCATGGAACTAGTCAGTACATGAAATTTCAAGATAAAAGTAATAACAGATAAAACTAAGATGTTTATGAACCAGAAAAAAGTGAAGCCATAAGTTTAAGTAAACGCAATCAACAATACAACAAGAATCAGCTAAATTTTTCAAGGAACTCCTCGACAAAATAGGAGTGATCCATGAGGAAACTCTTCAGATTCGATTTGACAGCGTGGATTACTACTAAGGTTTTTGAATTCCTGTTTTTTCTTATTGAAAATGGATTCAGCAGTATACTGCACACCTTTCTGCACAAGAGTTAACGAAGTCTGAACCAAATGCAGGTTTTACTTCTGCCGAGTGTTAACTGAGTGAAAGCTGCTTACTCCTCGGAATAAGCTAATATTGGTAACAAGAACTGACAGTAAGGAATATGTTCATACTGGGAGGCCTCTGTCGAAATACCCAGTCTCGTGAACAGGGGACGACAAGAAGTTACCGAATTTGCACCACTCATTGCCCGAACCGCCCTGTTCTGAGCCAAAAGTTTCATTTAAGAATGGCAAGGGTTACCCCAAAACATAATACCATAAGACATAAGCGAATAAAAATAAACAAAGTGGACGAAGTTTCGTGTCGAACGATCACTCATTTCAGATACCGTTCGAATAGTAAATATGGGAGCATTAAGTCTTTGAACAACATCCTGAACGTGGGCTTTCCACGATAGTTTATTATCTACCTCAACACTTAGAAATTTGAACTTTTCAGTTTCACAAATCATATGCCCATTCTGTGAAATTAAAACGTCAGGTTTTGATGAATTGCGTGTTAGAAACTGTAAAAACTGATTCTTAGTTTGATGTAGCGTTAGTTTATTTTCTACAAGCCATGAACTTAGGCCATGAACTACACTATTTGAAACCCAGCCAGTGTTGCGCACAACATCCTTTACTGTCAAGCTAGTACCATCAGAAAACAGAAATGTTTTACAGTTACCCGTAATACTGCAGGGCATATCATTTATATAATTAAGGAATGGGAGAGGCCCTAACACCCAGCGGGCCGGAGTAGCCGAGCGGTTTTAGGCGCTTCAGTCTGGAACCGTGCGACCGCAACGGTCGCAGGTTCGAATCCTGCCTCGGGCATGGATGTGTGTGATGTCCTTAGGTTAGTTAGGTTTAAGTAGTTCTAAGTTCTAGTGGACTGATGACCTCAGATGTTAAGTCCCATAGTGCTGAAAGCCATTTGAACCATTTTGAACCTATCACTCATTTCTGGGGCATCCCCCACTTGACTGTACCCCACTCAGGCCCCACACAGCAGCCATTCTCAAAACAGTAAATAATGACTTTTTGCTGTCTGTTGCTAACGTAAGAGGTGAACCAATTGTGAGCTACTCCCCGTATTCCGTAATGGTCCCAGTTCTTCGGAGTATTTTGTGATCAACACAATCAAACGCCCAAGTTAAATGAAAAAATCATCCCTAGCGTTTGTAACCGTTTGTTTAACCCACCCAGCACCTCACAGAGAAAAGAGAATATAGTATTTTCAGTTGTTAAACGACCTCTAAAGTATTAGCACACTCATAGACAATGTTTTCTTCATTCTTCGTTACTAATTGCCTTACAGACCATGATGCACAAATTTTAACTCTGAAAGGCTTTTGTACTTAAACAAATGTCGCATATAATTACAAACTATGTAGGAAAGCTAATCCAACAACAATGGAGAGCTTTTTAAACCTCTCCAAGTAACAAGAGTGGCAGGACGTTTATAATGCCGATAACATTGTAGAAAACTGTAACGATCTGGTACGTTGTGCTTCCAACACAAAAATGTAGGATCAACAGTATACGTCACTGTTTGCAGATTTTGCTTGTAGACTGCCCACACCATTGCTTCCTAGGCTATCACTTTTACTTGTCTTAAGTATGACTGCTGAGAACAGACTTCTCCATTTCCCCAAGCTTAGCTCACTTGCTGTTTCCTGTCACCTCTCACTAATCAACGTGCTTCCTCTAACGAAGATATTTTTACTCTCAGATTAAGTTTTGTCTAGTGATTACCAGGTTATTATTTTACGCAGACTCCGAGCATGAGATAGTGATGGTACAATACTTATAAACCTTATTTCGGAAACCTGTAAATATCTGGTATGTTGTGATTCCAACATATAAAAATAGGATCAACAGTATACGCTTTATTTAGAATAGAAGGAAACGAGAAAAAGTGCATATGACTAAAAATAAAGATGTTAGAAGTGAAGAACACTTGCGCAATTTTATTAGAAACGAGCAGTTTTCGTGTCCGTCGCTGGTTGTTTTGCTGCCTAGGCACCTGAATTTATTAATCTGATCTACTTCGTGACCATAAAACCTGATGTTACGTTTCACGCTGTTCTCATTTCTATAACTTCTCATTACTTTCGTCTTTCATTGATTTATTCTCAGTCCATATTCTGTACTCCTTAGGCTGTTCATTGCATTCAGCAGATCCTGTAATTCTTCTTCACTTTCACTGACGATAGCAATTTTATTAACGAATGTTATCGCTGATATGTTTTCACCTTGAATTTTAATCCACTCTTGAAATTTCTTTGATATCCATCACTGCTTCTTCGATGCGTGGATTGAACAGTAGGGGCGAAAGAAAGCAGTCCTGTTTTAAACCCTTTATAATTCACTCTTATTATTCCCTCTTGGCTCTTGCACCTGTTGTATACTACACGTCTCTCCTTATAACTTATCTTCTACCTTTTTACACTGACATTCGGTTTTTGTAGGTCGACACACCAGATGAACTTGTTTTGATTTTTATTTAGTCTTGCTTCCATTATCAACCTCACGTTAGAACTGCCTCTCTGGTGGCTTTACATTTCCTAAAGCGAAACTGATCATCATCTAACACATCCTCAATTTACTTTTCCCTTCTTGTCAGCAACTTGGACGTATGGACATTTCAGCTGATTGTGCAATTACTCTGGTATTTGTTGGCTCTTGCGGACTTCGGGATTGTGTGGATGATGTTTTACAGAAAGTCGGATGGTATATCGTCATTCTCATACATTCTACACAGGAACGTGAATAATCGTTTTGTTGCCGCTTCCTCCAACGATTCTAGGAATTCTGTTGGAATGTTTTCCATCCCTTATGCCTTATTTGGTGTCGAGTTTTCCAAAGCAATTTTAATTTCTTATTCTAATACAGGATTCCCTAACTCTTCTATATCGATTCCTATATCTTCTGCTGTCACGTCAGACATTTCTTCCCCCCCACACAGTGATTCACCGTAATTTTTCCACCAATCCGATCTCTCCTCTGCATTTAACAGTGGAATTTCCGTTGCTTGCTTAATGTCACAATCCTTGCTTTTAATTTCACAGAGGTTCTTTTGACATTTCTATATGCTGAGTTAGTCCTACCGACGATAATTTTTTTTTATTTCTTTACATTTATTATGCAGCCATTTCGTCTCAGCTTCCCTGTACTTTCTATTTATCTCATTTCCCAGCGACTTGTGATTCTGTATTCCTGAATTAACCTGAACATTCTTGTACTTCCTTCTTTCATCGAACCACTCAAGTATTTCTTCAGTTACCCATGGTTTCTTCGCGGTTATTTTCTTAGTACCTATGTCTTTATTTCCAATTTTTAGAGATGTCCATTCCCTTCCAACCGATCCGTCTGCTGAGTTGTTCTTTAACGCAGTGTCTATAGCCTCAGAGAAGTCCAAACATATCTCTTCATTCCTTAGTACTTCCGTATCCCACATCTTTGGGCACTGATTCTTCCCGATTAGTCACGTAAACTTCAGCCTACTCTTCATCAGGCAAGAAAGCAGGATTTTGCCTGAATACCCACTGTCTGTTTTAGGAACGAATGAACTGAATGTACTTGTAAAACGAGAGTGCCTAGTGATCCTCCACTGAGGAACCATTCCAATTCGTCTCGTCTTTTCTTTGTAATTATGTCAGTCTATTTATATTCCGTTTGTAGAAAAACAAACTGACAGTAGTAACTTCTTATACAAGCGGTAGTTAACAAGTCTTAACTATCTCCTCGATAAAATTAAGTTAATGAATAATTTTTTGCTTCTGAACAGGCATATGCTTACTGTGCTTGTAAATAATGAAATCAGTGTGCTACTGCTCCGTAGCAGTTCGCTAGAGGACGAAAGAAATGGTACAGCATGTTGATAAACAGGAGTACCGTGATGCCATTCAGTTCACGAAAATGGTCAGTTTCAACGTTCACGACATTTTGAACATGACAAAGGTCGTAGCTTTGTGTTCTGTTACTGTTCACACCCATCCAAAAACTCCGACCGACACAGGGACAGTAGCAGTAATGTTATAGCCGTGGTAAGACAACCCAGAGGAACTCGTTAACCGCGTCATCCCTATGGGTGACCGCTGGCTGTATCACCCTGACCCCGAAACGAACAAGCAAAACAAGCAATGGAAACATGCAGAATTACCAACGCCGAAAAGACGAACGCCAAGATATCAAGGTAATGCTGAGTGTTTCTGAAACTGCTATGATGTGAGCCAACGCACTAGCACCTAAGGGGCCAGCCGTCGAAAGTATGTAGTCCTACTAGGGAAATATCATTACGACATTGAGGGAAGCTACCACTTCAAAGCTATGTGCGAAGCTGCCTCATGAGTGGTTTTGCTCCTTTGCAATGCCCCAGGTCATTCTTCACATGCCAACGTCACAAATGACGCTTCCTTGGGGTATCAAGTGTTGCCTTAGGTCGTAATCTACTGACATGTTTGCAGTGACTTTTTTTCTTTCCTCTCTGGTCAAGGAACAATTGCGTGCTTTTACAAAATGATGACGAGATGGTATTGGAGGATGGACGTCTTCTAAGCAGCCAAAATACAAACTTTTATGACCAAGGTCTCGATGTTTTCAGCAATTTTTGGGAAATACTATGTAGTACTGAAGGGTCTACATGTGGAATAGGACTAGCACAGTCATCAAACTTTATGATCGCAACTTCATTTTTTCCAAGTGATAATTAAAACGTCATGATTACCTCCTTTATTTGTCAACTGTTCTATGTTATTTATCCGTACTCATATCACATTGGAAATAGTGTGGTTTACTAAGATACAGAGCATGTGCGTTCTAACATACGAGTAAATCCAACCATCAGGCAGTCATTTCTAATCAGGTAGTTAATCTTCAGTGATGGTTATACTTCTTCACATATGAGAAACTTGGTGTACTCGAATAGGACAATCCAAACTCTGTAGTCTACTTGTTTTTCAGAAATTAACTGAGATAAGGCAGCCGTTTGGGATCAGTTACGTTTTGTCACTCACAATTAAATAGCTCGCCGCTCAATGGTAAATTATATGTAACATGACTCCTTCCTTATTATCCAGCTTGCTGCACAAACCAGGATTCCAAAGTCGTTTTTCCTGCAGAAACTCACTTCATGTAACACCTGTCTGCTCCCCAATACTGGAACGTCAAACATTAACAACAGATGCAAATGCAGTAGCCATATTGCGTGAAACATTCACTAATGGATGGAACAGAATTGATCAATCGTTTGATGACTGGGCCCTTCTTTATAGGTTTTCAGACAGAACAATTATATTCCCTACCTCTGAACACGTCAAAGTTTGCAGGAAAGGCGTCTTAGATGTCATCCACTGCACCAGACTGCTTGCACTGAACCCGATCACTATTGCCTTTTTTCTCGTGAATGCTGTAATCAGCTCAAACACCCCAACAACATGTAGCGACCACAGCTTTTATTTCATGAATGTGATGATGGAGGTGGTGTGAACTGCAGCTAGGTATAACGTGAATGTTCTCTGAATAATACAGGTCTGAGCTCTTCCAGAAAAGGGGGTTCGTGTATCTCCTTGCCACGGACGCAACGGACTATGATGAATTGCTCGAGACCAATCCCTCAACTCAATATAAGAGAATGTAATATAAGAGAGTGTAATACACCGAATAAAGGGCAGTAAGAATCATGCTGACAGGGATACCGCCAATAATGTAGTATGGAACATCTTCGTTGTTTGTAGACTAAACTTACAGCAGACGGTTCCTAACGTCAACAGCGAGCAAGTTCTTCCATGACAGATACTTATTCAGTCACCCCCATAGCAGTGTGCAATAAGTAAATCTATACAACAGATTTTTCAAATTGTTACACGCGTTTATCACTAGCTCCACCACTATCTTATTCGCATTAAGAAATGCAAGAGTTTCCTATATAAACACCGACTTTTTTAATAGAATGAAATCTGCACATATAACTGAGTGTATATTCCCGCAGACTGTCTGTCAGACGAAATTACTACATATCTACAGGGTGTTTCAAAAATGACCGGTATATTTGAAACGGCAATAAAAAGTAAACGAGCAGCGATAGAAATACACCGTTTGTTGCAATATGCTTGGGACAACAGTACATTTTCAGGCAGACAAACTTTCGAAATTACAGTAGTTACAATTTTCAACAACAGATGGCGCTGCGGTCTGGGAAACTCTATAGTACGATATTTTCCACATATCCACCATGCGTAGCAATAATATGGCGTAGTCTCTGAATGAAATTACCCGAAACCTTTGACAACGTGTCTGGCGGAATGGCTTCACATGCAGATGAGATGTACTGCTTCAGCTGTTCAATTGTTTCTGGATTCTGGCGGTACACCTGGTCTTTCAAGTGTCCCCACAGAAAGAAGTCACAGGGGTTCATGTCTAGCGAATAGGGAGGCCAATCCACGCCGCCTCCTATATGTTTCGGATAGCCCAAAGCAATCACACGATCATCGAAATATTCATTCAGGAAATTAAAGACGTCAGCCGTGCGATGTGGCTGGGCACCATCTTGCATAAACCACGAGGTGTTCGCAGTGTCGTCTAAGGCAGTTTGTACCGCCACAAATTCACGAAGAATGTCCAGATAGCGTGATGCAGTAATCGTTTCGGATCTGAAAAATGGGCCAATGATTCCTTTGGAAGAAATGGCGGCCCAGACCAGTACTTTTTGAGGATGCAGGGACGATGGGACTGCAACATGGGGCTTTTCGGTTCCCCATATGCGCCAGTTCTATTTATTGACGAAGCCGTCCAGTTAAAAATAAGCTTCGTCAGTAAACCAAATGCTGCCCACATGCATATCGCCGTCATCAATCCTGTGCACTATATCGTTAGCGAATGTCTCTCGTGCAGCAATGGTAGCGGCGCTGAGGGGTTGCCGCGTTTGAATTTTGTATGGATAGAGGTGTAAACTCTGGCGCATGAGACGATACGTGGACGTTGGTGTCATTTGGACCGCAGCTGCAACACGGCGAACGGAAACCCGAGGCCGCTGTTGGATCACCTGCTGCACTAGCTGCGCGTTGCCCTCTGTGGTTGCCGTACGCGGTCGCCCTACCTTTCCAGCACGTTCATCCGTCACGTTCCCAGTCCGTTGAAATTTTTCAAACAGATCCTTTATTGTATCGCTTTTCGGTCCTTTGGTTACATTAAACCTCCGTTGAAAACTTCGTCTTGTTGCAACAACACTGTGTTCTAGGCGGTGGAATTCCAACACCAGAAAAATCCTCTGTTCTAAGGAATAAACCATGTTGTCTACAGCACACTTGCACGTTGTGAACAGCACACGCTTACAGCAGAAAGACGACGTACAGAATGGCGCACCCACAGACTGCGTTGTCTTCTCTATCTTTCACATCACTTGCAGCGCCATCTGTTGTTGAAAATTGTAACTACTGTAATTTCGAAAGTTTGTCCGCCTGAAAATGTACTGTTGTCCCAAGCATATTGCAACAAACGGTGTATTTCAATCGCTGCTCGTTTAGTTTTTATTGCCGTTTCAAATACACCGGTCATTTTTGAAACACCCTGTATGTATAGCCTGTTATGTTCCTTATTCAAGTCGCCGTACAGGCTGGTGATAATGTTGCAATATCATACATCTGTTTCATTAATTACAGCTGTAAATTATATGGCGCGGTGCTGGCTGTTTAGTATGATGGAAGGGACGTAGCAGTTTTGTACACCTCAAATATTTTATTAATATGTATAACATTCAAATCTTAAAAGCATGCAATTTGTTCCTAAACTTTCATCCATGTGTGCATAACTTAATGCTAAGACAATACGACATTTGAAATGATAATTAAATCAAGACCCTAAGCTGTCGACAGGCGTTGATACATCAGTGGGGACGGTAGAAAACGTGTGTCCCGACCGAGATCCAAACCCGGGATCTCATGCTTATATGGCAGACATTCTATCCATCTGAGCCACCGAGGGCACAGAGGATGCTGCGACTGCAGGGATCTATCCCTGGCACGCTCCCCGTGAGACCTACATTCCCAACTCTAATGTCCACACACTACATTCGTAGTGCCCCTGCCCATTTCACACTCATGTCCGAAAGAACATATACCATCTTCATATAGTTAAGGCTAACCGGCCATTGACCTTCTTCTTTGCTGGATGCACGCACATTGCCCGAAATCTTACGGGCCTCGTTAAGATTGTCTGTCGCGAGTAATGAGTGCAATGGGCAGGGGCACCGCGAATGTAGTGTGTGGACATTAAACTAGGAAATGTGGGTCTCTCGGGGAGCGTGCCAGGGATAGATCCCTGCAGTCGTACTATCCTCTGTGCCCTCGGTGACTCAGATGGATAGAACGTCTGCCATGTAAGCAAGAGATCGCGGGTTTGGGTCCAGGTCGGTGCACAGATTTTCAACTGTCCCCGCCAATGTATCAACGCCTCTCGACAGCTTAGAGTCTTCATTTTATTATCATTTCATTCTAAGAGAGCTGCATGGTCACCGATGGTACATGTTCTTTCGAACATGTCTGAAAGAACAGATACCATCATCATATAAATACATTTTGCTGACTTTTCTCCTAAATTTAGTATTACACCCTTTTAACCGAAAACGACGGGGATGATCATGCGTAACGTTAGTTTCAATAAGGAATTACAATAAGTTTAGTTTTTGCTCTAAATAGGGAAGAGGAAGAACACATGATGACTCCTGGCTGGTGTTTCAATCTGGTGACCTGCTTCATAATCACATGAAGGAACGAGCATTAGAGACCGCCATAAGCGGTTTCTGGCAGTTTCTACATTTCTTTCAACGTTTTTTATTTTATTTATTTACTTTTTTGTTTTTTTTTAGACATAAAGTTGTAAAACTTCCTGGCAGATGAAAACTGTGTGCCGGAGCGAGACTCGAACTCGGGACGTCTTTAAGTACCCCAACTGGTGGAAGAGTGTGTTAGCGGGCAAGTGCTCTACCATCTGAGCTACCCAAGCACAACTTACGCCCAGTCCTCACAGCTTTACTTCCCCCAGTAGCTCGTCTCCTACCTTCCAAACTTTACAGAAGCTCTCCTGCAAACCTTGGAGATCTAGCACTCCTGAAAGAAAGGATATTGTGGAGACATGGCTTAGCCACAGCCTGGGGGATGTTTCCAGAATGAGATATTCACTCTGCAGCGGAGTGTGCGCTGATATGAGATTTCCTGACAGATTTTGGTAGAGCACTTGGACGCGAAAGGCAAAGGTCCCGAGTTCGAGTCTCGTTCCGGCACAGAGTTTTAATATGCCAGGAAGTTTCATATCAGCGTACACTCCGCTGCAGCGAGAAAATCTCATTATTAGGTTGTATGATGTGCAGAGTTTGTAAATATCGCGTGTACCACATACAGGGTGTTTCAGAAATGACCGGTATATTTGAAACGGCAATAAAAACTAAACGAGCAGCGATAGAAATACACCGTTTGTTGCAATATGCTTGGGACAACAGTACATTTTCAGGCGGACAAACTTTCGAAATTACAGTAGTTACAATTTTCAACAACAGATGGCGCTGCAAGTGATGTGAAAGATATAGAAGACAACGCAGTCTGTGGGTGCGCCATTCTGTACGTCGTCTTTCTGCCGTAAGCGTGTGCTGTTCACAACGTGCAAGTGTGCTGTAGACAACATGGTTTATTCCTTAGAACAGAGGATTTTTCTGGTGTTGGAATTCCACCGCCTAGAACACAGTGTTGTTGCAACAAGAAGAAGTTTTCAACGGAGGTTTAATGTAACCAAAGGACCGAAAAGCGATACAATATAGGATCTATTTGAAACATTTCAACAGACTGGGAACGTGACGGATGAACGTGCTGGAAAGGTAGGGCGACCGCGTACGGCAACCACAGAGGGCAACGCGCAGCTAGTGCAGCAGGTGATCCAACAGCGGCCCTGGTTTCCGTTCGCCGTGTTGCAGCTGCGGTCCAAATGACGCCAACGTCCACGTATCGTCTCATGCGCCAGAGTTTACACCTCTATCCATACAAAATTCAAACGCGGCAACCCCTCAGCGCCGCTACCATTGCTGCACGAGAGACATTCGCTAACGATATAGTGCACAGGATTGATGACGGCGATATGCATGTGGGCAGCATTTGGTTTACTGACGAAGCTTATTTTTACCTGGACGGCTTCGTCAATAAATAGAACTGGCG
Organism: Schistocerca nitens; assembly: GCF_023898315.1. Classification (NCBI taxonomy): domain Eukaryota; kingdom Metazoa; phylum Arthropoda; class Insecta; order Orthoptera; family Acrididae; genus Schistocerca; species Schistocerca nitens. The sequence goes on along the minus strand of NC_064619.1, from coordinate 62,080,308 downwards.
CATATGGGGAACCGAAAAGCCCCATGTTGCAGTCCCATCGTCCCTGCATCCTCAAAAAGTACTGGTCTGGGCCGCCATTTCTTCCAAAGGAATCATTGGCCCATTTTTCAGATCCGAAACGATTACTGCATCACGCTATCTGGGCATTCTTCGTGAATTTGTGGCGGTACAAACTGCCTTAGACGACACTGCGAACACCTCGTGGTTTATGCAAGATGGTGCCCGGCCACATCGCACGGCCGACGTCTTTAATTTCCTGAATGAATATTTCGATGATCGTGTGATTGCTTTGGGCTATCCGAAACATACAGGAGGCGGCGTGGATTGGCCTCCCTATTCGCCAGACATGAACCCCTGTGACTTCTTTCTGTGGGGACACTTGAAAGACCAGGTGTACCGCCAGAATCCAGAAACAATTGAACAGCTGAAGCAGTACATCTCATCTGCATGTGAAGCCATTCCGCCAGACACGTTGTCAAAGGTTTCGGGTAATTTCATTCAGAGACTACGCCATATTATTGCTACGCATGGTGGATATGTGGAAAATATCGTACTATAGAGTTTCCCAGACCGCAGCGCCATCTGTTGTTGAAAATTGTAACTACTGTAATTTCGAAAGTTTGTCTGCCTGAAAATGTACTGTTGTCCCAAGCATATTGCAACAAACGGTGTATTTCTATCGCTGCTCGTTTAGTTTTTATTGCCGTTTCAAATATACCGGTCATTTTTTAAACAACCTGTATTTAAAAGCTCTGTAACGTACGAGCGGCGTTTAGTAAGTAATGCAACGTTTTTCTTAGTTTGCCAATTTCGTGGAATATTCCCACTTGGATCTCTATAGTTTCATGAATTTACCATGTATGGCGGCGCTACGCCTAACCTTCAAAATGTGGTCTGTAACGGAGATGCGTTCCAAGCAGAGAGTTGTCACTGAGTTTATTTTGGTTGAAAATCACATCACAGATAATCATAGCCACTTGAGTAGTGTCTACGGAGACCTGGCAGTGGAAAGAAGCACGGTTAGCCCTTGGGCGAGATCAAAGTCGAGCAAACCTGTCTCATCTCTCGCACGCCAACCGACCGCACACATCTGCGATTCTTGCAATGCTGGAACGTGCGGACACTCTCATTCGAGGTGACTGACGGATCACAGTTAAACATCCCATTGCACATCTGGACGTGTCTCTTGGTAGTGCTAACACACTCTTCCACCAGTTGGGGTACTCAAAGACGTGTGCCCGCTGGGTTTCTCGCCACTTAACAGAAGACCGTAGAGACTAACGAAGCACTTGAGCACTAAGAGGCTGATTGTGGAAATCTTTGTCCAACATCGTGGCAGCTGAAGAAACACGGGTTCATCAGTTTGTACCGGAAAGAAAACGGCAATCCACGGGGTGGCGCCACATCAACTCTCCTCCGAAGAAAAGTTCAAAGTCACGCACTCAGCCGGTAAAGTCAAGGGGACGAAGTTACGTCGAAAGGGTTTTCTGTTCGATGTTCTCCCTAATGGTGCAACGATCGACTCTAAAGTGTATATTGGTATCCTCACGAAAATGAAGGAAGGACCTCAGCGTGTCCGTATCAAGAAAAAAAAAAGTCTCCTTGTTACTTGCTGTGACGCAGCATGTGAAAGTTACTGTATGTGGACGGGTTACTCCTGTATCAGATCAGAAGATGGTTCTAGATGAACCGAAACCGGTCATATGAATAAAGATCTAGCATTGAAGACAGATTATGAGTAGCATTGTAAAATCACTGATTGCGGCTATCCTATCAGACATTATGTCTGTTTTTGCAAAGAACGTCTCCTTCTCCGTGACAACACATTACGTGCGCTACAGTCTGGAACCGAGTGACTGCTACGGTCGCAGGTCAGAATCCTGCCTCGGGCATGGATATGTGTTGTAACCTCTACACACGAAATTTTGTTAAATAAAAATGGAAATAGAGCCAAGTGTAACCTCCCCACAAAAATTAAGGAATGAAAATTGACCATAAACCAACAACAATATTAATTAAATAATGAACCATGAACGAAATGTAACCTCCTAACAGAAATAATAATATCTGGTAAATTTTATAAGGACAGCAGCGCTGACCTTCGGCCCTGTATTCTGAATAACAGAAGCCAAATTCTTACCTCAATAAAAACTGCATCTATATCTGCTCTTATTTATCGACACAGCTTCCTGCAATGCTGGCGTATATTTTTTTTTGATTCTTGGAAGCAATGATAATGCATTGGAAAAATTCTTTAAATTGAAATAAATGCTTTTTCTTCAAAAGAGTTACTTTATATTATAAAAATTATGATTGGGGCATTCTTTTGAACAAATTAGATTACAGTTAACATACATTATTAAATATGCGCAATGCTGCGTCTTTACCTTGTACAACAATACTCATCGTCCAGAATCCTGACCAGAGTCGCGACCAGAGCACACAGCCGACGCATGCCGACTCCCGCAGACTACTACCGTCCACTCGCTACTAAAGCCGACCGACTTCTAGTGTATCCGACTGACTACTACTGCAGACTCGCGCAGACAAGCGCAGACTGGCGACAAGCAACAACTAACAATAAACTACTCTCTGGTCAGAGATTCTGTCATGCCTCGCCCATCGCCGGCGAAGCATACACCTAACAGTGTGATGTCCTTAGGTTAGTTAGGTTTAAGTAGTTCTAAGTTCTAGGGGACTGCTGACCTTAGAAGTTAAGTCCCATAGTGCTCAGAGCCATTTGAACCATATGAACACATTACGTCACACAAGTATGCACACCCGAAAGGAGGTCACAAAACATCACTGGGTTGATCTTCCTCATCGAACCTACAGCACGGATCTCACACCTTCCGACCTCCATCTGTTCCGCACAATGAAGGATGCGCTGCTCGGGAAACAGTACGTGGATGATGGGGACTTGATTGATGCAGCAAGGCGTTGACTCCGACGTTGAGCAGTGGAATTGTACCATGCGGGCATATCCCTACCCCTCCCCACACAGTAGGAGGCCTTAGACGCGTCGAACTGAACAGAGATCACGTTGAGAAATAAACCTTATCGAAAACAATAGGGAATAATATGGTGTATTGGAATCCTGAATAAAAGCAACCTGCTTTCAGAAAATAAAGTGTTGCATTACTTATTGAACGCACCTCGTATTAAAGCTACTGTTGTTACCTTAATTCTCCAGTTACCGTGTTTTATGGTGAATAAAATTCTCTATATATTAATCCACTTACATGACGCGGTAGGTTAAGCAACAATTTGCTCATCGTATTTTGAATCAGGTCCCTTTATAATGGAAAACATGTTATTACCTAACGAACTGTGTCTCTTAAAAGTGTTAGCAGTTTTGCTTGTCTCCAATAAAGAAAGTTGTGTTTGCAGACAATAGCTACTCTACCATAATATTTGAAACTTGTGGCAGGCTTTTGATAATAGTAAGTCCTGATTTGATTGAACTAGAAGTTTATTGGTGTGTAGTACTGTAATAATATAACACATAATCAATTAAATACAGTACTGACAAGGTTTTTCTCGTTTGCAACACTTTCAAATACGACTAGAATATTTGTTCCTAGGTGCATGGTCATGCTGTACATTGCAACAGTTTCTCACATTAAAAAAAAAACTTACTTTTCCCTAGTGACAATTGCAGTTTCATGGAAACACAGTGGCACACATGAAGTGAGTGTTTTCATTCCTAAATTGAGTAACCAAATATATAAAACTTTAATTACGGGGATGGGTAGAGTGAAAATCTGAGGAGTGTTCCAAGCGACAACATTCTCCCGTCCAACTTACTATATATTTATTTCTTGGTGCGCAAAATTTTTCAGATTTGATATAATCTAAGAACAGGACATGTCAATATAACCTACAGAAACAAGACACTAACTGTAGGTAGAACAATATCTCCAAAATTTGAGAAATAACACTGTTTGCATAAACACGTATCACGTAAATAATTTTATGGACTGCAGCTTTAACAGCATTCTCAGCGACTCCAATACGAGCAAGATACCAGTCTACATCAAAGTTCTTCGTCTTTCTTTGAATTCATAAAACACTAAACAAACGTTTTGTTTGAAGTCGGCATCTACATCATCAAGTTCATTGTCATCACATTAGTTAGTCAAGTCTACCTCTGATCCAAACTGGGAGTATGTAATCGCAGCTTTCTCTCATAACATGTACGTTGCTTTTTTAAAGGGTCTCCCTCCTTCTTTGTAATTATTATTGTTTTCCGATTTTCGAGTTTCCTCTGATCTTCCATTTCTCTTCTTTAATTTTCAACATCCTGTTTCTATGGTATTCTCGTCAAAATATTGGGGTGTTGCTTCTGTTTGTTTGCTCTTTACATCTGTTGCTACATTTGCCACGTTGTAATTATAATAGAAAATGAACGTGTAGTGCAGTGGGCTTTTATGACGCACCTAACATTTTTGCACCACGTTCCCGCAGGGTGTATTGGTTGAATGAATATTGCAAACACGTTACAGAAAATGGTCATCTATTGTTATCTACTGAATACTTTATCTCCTTGTGTAGACACATATGAAGAGTATTCCTTTATTACACACTTTTAACAATGTTGTTGTTGTTGTTGTTGTGGTCTTCAGTCCTGAGACTGGTTTGATGCAGCTCTCCATGCTACACTATCCTGTGTAAGCTTCTTCATCTCCCAGTACCTACTGCAACTTGCATCCTTCTGAATCTGCTTAGTGTATTCATCTCTTGGTCTCCCTCTACGATTTTTACCCTCCACGCTGCCCTCCAATGCTAAATTTGTGATCCCTTGATGCCTCAAAACATGTCCTACCAACCGATCCCTACTTCTAGTTAAGTTGTGCCACAAACTTCTCTTCTCCCCAATCCTATTCAATACCTCCTCATTAGTTACGTGATCTACCCACCTTATCTTCAGCATTCCTCTGTAGCACCACATTTCGAAAGCTTCTATTCTCTTCTTGTCCAAACTATTTACCGTCCATGTTTCACTTCCATACATGGCTACACTCCATACAAATACTTTCAGAAACGACTTCCTGACACTTAAATCTATACTCGATGTTAACAAATTTCTCTTCTTCAGAAACGATTTCCTTGCCATTGCCAATCTACATTATATATCCTCTCTACTTCGACCATCATCAGTTATTTTACTCCCTAAATAGCAAAACTCATTTACTACTTTAAGTGTCTCATTTCCTAATCTAATCCCCTCAGCATCACCCGATTTAATTTGTCTACATTCCATTATCCTCGTTTTGCTTTTGTTGATGTTCATCTTATATCCTCCTTTCAAGACACTGTCCATTCCGTTCAACTGCTCTTCCAAGTCCTTTGCTGTCTGACAGAATTACAGTGTCATCGGCGAACCTCAAAGTTTTTATTTCTTCTCCATGAATTTTAATACCTACTCCGAATTTTTCTTTTGTTTCCTTTACTGCTTGCTCAATATACAGATTGAATAACATCGGGGAGAGGCTACAACCCTGTCTCACTCCTTTCCCAACCACTGCTTCCCTTTCATGTCCCTTGACTCTTATAACTGCCATCTGGTTTCTGTACAAATTGTAAATAGCCTTTCGCTCCCTGTATTTTACCCCTGCCACCTTCAGAATTTGAAAGAGAGTATTCCAGTTAACGTTGTCAAAAGCTTTCTCTAAGTCTACAAATGCTAGAAACGTAGGTTTGCCTTTCCTTAATCTTTCTTCTAAGATAAGTCGTAAGGTTAGTAGTGCCTCACGTGTTCCAAGATTTCTACGGAATCCAAACTGATCTTCCCCGAAGTCCGCTTCTACCAGTTTTTCCATTCGTCTGTAAAGAATTCGCGTTAGTATTTTGCAGCTGTGGCTTATTAAACTGATAGTTCGGTAATTTTCACATCTGTCAACACCTGCTTTCTTTGGGATTGGGATTATTATATTCTTCTTGAAGTCTGTGGGTATTTCGCCTGTCTCATACATCTTGCTCACCAGATGGTAGAGTTTTGTCATGACTGGTTCTCCCAAAGCCATCAGTAGTTCCAATGGAATGTTGTCTACTCCCGGGGCCTTGTTTCGACTCAGGTCTTTCGGTGCTCTGTCAAACTCTTCACGCAGTAGTTTCATCTTCATCTACATCCTCTTCCATTTCCATAATATAGTCCTCAAGTACATCGCCCTTGTATAAACCCTCTATATACTCCTTCCACCTTTCTACCTTCCCTTCTTTGCTTAGAACTGGGTTTCCATCTGAGCTCTTGATATTCATACAAGTTGTTCTCTTCTCTCCAAAGGTCTCTTTAATTTTCCTGTAGGCAGTATCTATCTTACCCCTAGTGAGACAAGCCTCTACATCCTTACATTTGTCCTCTAGCCATCCCTGCTTAGCTGTTTTGCACTTCCTGTCGATCTCATTTTTGAGACGTTTGTATTCCTTTTTGCCTGCTTCATTTACTGCATTTTTATATTTTCTCCTTTCATCAATTAAATTCAATATTTCTTCTGTTACCCAAGGCTTTCTATTAGCCCTCGTCTTTTTACCTACTTGATCCTCTGCTGCCTTCACTACTTCATCCCTCAGAGCTACCCATTCTTAATCTACTGTATTTCTTTCCCCAATTCCTGTCAATTGTTCCCTTATGCTCTTCCTGAAACTCTCTACAACCTCTGGTTTTTTCAGTTTATCCAGGTCCGATCTCCTTAAACTCCCACCTTTTTGCAGTTTCTTCAGTTTCAATCTGCAGTTCATAACCAGTAGATTGTGGTCAGAATCCACATCTGCCCCTGGAAATGTCTTACAATTTAAAACCTGGTTCCTAAATCTCTGTCTTACCATTATATAATCTATCTGATACCTTTTAGTATCTCCAGGATTCTTCCAAGTATACAACCTTCTTTTATGATTCTTGAACCAAGTGTTAGCTATGATTAAGTTATGCTCTGTGCAAAATTCTACCAGGCGGCTTCCTCTTTCATTTCTTCCCCCCAATCCATATTCACCTACTATGTTTCCTTCTCTCCCTTTTCCTACTGACGAATTCCAGTCACCCATGACTATTAAATTTTCGTCTCCCTTCACTACCTGAATAATTTCTTTTATCTCGTCATACAATTCATCAATTTCTTCATCATCTGCAGAGCTAGTTGGCATATTAACAATAACAATACAATACGCAAATTAACAATAAAATACGCAAATAGTATTATTTCTTGAAAAAACACTGGAAAAATTACAGCAAGCGGATACAAAATACGTATTACCTCGCTGCACTGAAGTGTGGCAGCTGATGGCTTCTTCATTCTGCCGAGCGAAAAGTATCAGCAATTACTGGACAGTGTTGCGAATTATTAAGTCTGAACAAAACAGTTTCATTTAAAGCGGTATATTTTTTTAGGATACATATTTCACACTTTACTGAAAAAGACGAACTTCAAGGAGATCCTATATACACAAAACATACTTCATGAAAATACCAAGGAATACTACATTGAATGTTAAAAACATCTTTCCTTTTTTACAACAGACAGCAGTAATGTTGATGAGCTTACTGGTTTAGAAAGTGACTTGATACAGAGACGCCTCATACTCCCCGGCGCTTCAGGTCCCCTCCATGCTCCCTTACAGTAGAAGCCAAATAACTAAATAAACAATTGAAGCCTCAAAGACTGAGTCGGCTGACAGTTGCTACTTTTAGTGATTATGTGGTTCCTCGAACAAATACTTTTCACTGGCATACGAGAAGTAATATCTGTGAGCGACCAGCCACTATAAGCATGGTATTCAAAGGGACATTCTCGGTAATTTTCCCACATCTTTTGCAGCAGGGTTATACCATGAATGCAGTAGAGAGGGAGAGAGATTACTGGCGGGAGCTTATCACCCTTCGACGTTAGTGAGCGACCCATTGATTGTTAACTGCAAGAGGCCGTTGCCAGGATACGAACGAAGACTGGACCCTCTGGACGTGCTATTAAGTTTCGCTGCAGGTGAGTCAGGTTTACTGCGAAGTTGCTGCAAAATGTTGTTCGCCTAAGGTAAGTCATACTTTGTTAAATATTTTTTGAAGAAACTGAAGTTGGTGATACAACATGCTTTGTTTCACTATATATTGTTCTTTATCAGACTATGTAACCAACGTGGTGACTATACTGTCATATATTTGGGCATATTTTTAACTACTGCACCTCGAAGCTTTTGCAGAAGGATGGGGTTTATAGTGGAAGGGTTCTTGACACATGCTCTTTCGTGTAAAAATAGTAATATATCATTAATTGCGGGATTATAAGCGTTAATGATCTGTGCGACTGCGGGAGACTGGAGCTTTCGGGTGAAAATAGGCGTACAGTAAATTACAGATAATAAGAACACTGTAAAACCATTAGACCCTTTATGCCACGAGAATCTGATCCATAGAATAACAGGTTAAAATATTAATATCAACTTAGCTCTGCCCTATATATTCACGTATTAATAAAAAGGAACAAGCAAAAAATTTGAAACAAGTATCGTGAAAATAACTCTACAAGTCGACTAGGGCTCATACAGGCAAGACAAAGTTTAGCTGTATAGCTCAGTAACAGATTGGTACGCCGTTAAGCATGTATACATGTTTCCGGAAAGAGATTTTCACTCTGCAGCGGAGTGTGCGCTGATATGAAACTTCCTGGCAGATTAAAAATGTGTGCCGGACCCCAGGCTGTGGCTAAGCCATGTCTCCGCAGTATCCTTTCTTTCAGGAGTGCTAGTCCTACAAGATTCGCAGGAGAGCTTCTGTTAAGTTTGGAAGGTAGGAGACGAGGTACTGGCAGAAGTAAAGCTGTGAGGACGGGGCGTGAGTCGTGCTTGGGTAGCTCAGTTGGTAGAGCACTTGCCTGCAGAAGAAAAGGTCCCGAGTTCGAATCTCGGTCCGGCATACAGTTTTAATCTGCCAGGAAGTTTCATGTAAAGATGTGTCAAAAGTAAATCGAAGCCGCCGTCGAAAAACAATCATTACCTATGTATTTGTTGCAGAAACTACCAGGTAAATAAGAGATTTATTACGAACCTATTTCCAAGGAAGAAAGCGTGTAGGATATCGAGGGGGGAAAAGTTCTATACACAGTACAAAGTAATAAGAAATTATACGTTCCGTAAGGAATGTGAAGCATGTATCGGAAAATAATCTGGGGCTACAAAAATTAAAACATTTATTGGGAATAAACCGAACTGTATACCGTAGAAAAATATTTTATCTCTGCTGCTTGATCGAACTTTAGGAGAGAGTGTTTTACCTTTCAACACTTTTCAGAGTTTTGCTCTAGCCAGCCCTAAGAGAAGTTTAACGTTCTTTCTTAGATTATTTTTAAATGACAGTGTTCATTTTTTTGTGTGCTGTAGATTTTTATTACATTACTAAAACTGCCCCGGGAAAGTAAAGTTTAACCAAGCGAGGAAAAATATTTTAATACAAAGCATCGCCATGTACCTAACATCAAATATTGTATTGAAATTTTAAAGTGTTCCAGTCGAGGAAATCTTATCAATCTTGTCCGTCACAATACTATTACTCTGCTACACAACATTAGTCAGTAAGTAAAAAAAATTAAGAAGAAATATCATCAGACGTCAGTTACAAGTTAAATGCATTTAGAAATAGAAACTACTGACAGCTAACACATATATATATTTTCAAGCTGGGTAAAATATTAAGATGTTAACGAAACGCAGATCCTTTCCAGATGTCATATGTTATATAGTATTTCTAAGTCTACCTGCATACCACGCAAATACCATATATCACTACCAGTAGAAGTGTTTGTTGTGTTTCAGGGTAAAAGACGGTACAAAATTGATGAAGGGTAGCTTAAATGACCATGTGTTGTATGATTAGTTTAAAAATCTATGGAATTTTACTTACCATAAAGTTCTGTAACTGAAGAATTAACAATATATTCCATATAACTTTGTATTTTATACAGCACTTAGTGCCTACAACTCAGTGTGTTTAAAAAGTTGTAAAAACACAAATTCAGCTCTCACAGCTATAAAAACTGTAGAAAATGCCGGAAACAGTTTATGGATGTATCTAGTGTGTATTCCTTTGTGTCTTTCTAAAATCGGTCTGTAGACTGACACAAAGACTTGGACCCATCATATGTTGCTAGATGTGTTATCCTCATGGTACGACTCTCTACGCTGCTATTAGAATTACAAATACTTCGCCGGCCAATGTGGCCGAGCGGTTCTAGGCGCGTCAGTCTGAATCCGCGCGACCGCTACGGTCGCAGGTTCGAATCCTGCCTCGGGCATTGATGTGTGTGATGTCCTTAGGTTAGTTAGGTTTAAGTAGTTCTAAGTTCTAAGGGACTGATGACCTCAGAACTTAAGTCCCATAGTGCTCAGAGCCATTTGAACTAACAAATACTTCGAAATTAACAGTAATACTAGAGAAGAAATCCAACAGTACAACAGATAAGAATAAATACGCAGAAACAGAAACGCATTTAAAAGTTTTACTGCTGCAACAAGGACTGACGAGTACAATATCGCGATTACAGTGGCAATATTAAATTTATCTAGTTTTCGTATGATAATTAACTTTTGCGTTAAAGGCGATGACATAATAAACAAAGTAAAGTGTGCTACTTCGGTAAGGTGCTCGAATACCATGGGTCACAATTGTACTGCAGTGTGTGACGTCACAGTTGTCGCTTGTGTCACTAATTGATGCGCTTTGGTTGTATCAGAAGCTTGTAGCCACACGAAGTCTTTACTAACCATCATTCAACAACTCTTTCCCTGCTACTCGCCTTTTCCTATTTTGTGTGAATTCCCGTTCATTTCCTTTCCTTTTGCAGTCTGTCGAACTTCTCCACCTGTCTTTCTATGATTACAGTAAAATCTGCTTTCACAACCTCCTACGTTATTCAACAATATTGTTGCAAGCATCACGACAAGACGTACGAGGTGGAAAAATGTGTAGTTTCAATAATTCCTACCAGACATATGGGGTGTATACAATCCAGGAACAGAAACGACTTTCTGCTGACGTTAATCAGCAGAGCCGCTGCTGAAATAAAGTTTTCATTATCCTGGAAAAAATGAGGTATTTCTGAGCGTCTTTTCATCGTCCCAGAAATGGTGAAAAACAAAGATGTTATTATCTTTCGTTCTTTAATGCTCTTGATGGTTAACATTCCTTGACGTCGTCCTTCCCCTAGGTCGCTGTATCGTACACCGCAGACTTTGAAACCTGAAACTGCTTCCATTATGACCTTTATATCTTTTTTTTGTTTCAAATGTGGATAGAAGTTGCTTGTCTATGCTTAACGTTACGTCTCATTTGCAGAACACATCAAAGTAGATGGAGGAGAATCATAATTACTTTGTCCTAAGTTTACGTCTTCAAAAATAGCAGCCTTGAGAAACTTTTTGAGTCAATATATGAATCAGGTGGAATTTTTTTATCCTACCAGCCTGACGAATACCATTTCGCGTCGTTGACGGGAGCAATGCTCATATCACCGCATCGCGGTGTACTTTAAGTTGGTCCACGTGTGCAGGACGAGATGACGCGGTTTACGTCAGATGACATGACGTCAAGCAGCAGGAGACGAAATGCTACTCTGAAAGTAATGGCTGACACCATGGCTAAGTTTCCCCCCCCCCCCCCCCCCATCCCCAGCGAATAAAAAAGTAACAGACGGAACACCAGACTTAAAACGCTGAATACTACAAAAGGCTTAGGAACTCGTGTCGAGGAAACTTATTTTTCTGGTATTAGTGGAACATTTATAACTCACTGACGTGCTGATACAATCCCATCATGTAGACAGCAGCTAATTTCAAAGGAATATAGCTTCATTTCTCAATACCATTCTGGCTGCAAGTTCACGTTGAGGATAAACAGTTGCTGGTGACTTAGCATTATTCAGTTGTACTATGCCTGACTCAATTTGAAATCTCTGGTTTTCTGTCAGTTTCCGAGTAGTGGATCCTACTACTTTCGGGAGCCTGAGTGTACGGCCATGAGCGGTTTCGCTCGGCGGTTGACAATGGGGAATTTTTACTGGTTCACTGCAACTAAGATGATGCAGTGTACGACGCAGGAAGATCATAAAGAGCCCTTTCTTTTCTTTTGAGTCATCAGTCTTCTGACTGGTTTGATACGGACCGCCACAAATTCGTCTCCTATGCCAATCTCTTCGTGTCAGTGTAGCACTCTCAAGATACGTCCCCAATTATTTGCTGGATGTAGTTTCTGTATTTCTCTACAGTTTTTTCCTTCTACAGCTCCCTCTAGTACCACTGTAGTCATGCTCTGGTGTCCTAACAGGTGTCCTATCATCCAGTCCCTTCTCCTTGTCAGTGTTTACCTCGTATTCCTTCTCCTCTCCGATTCTGCTTCAGGAACTCCTCATTCCTTACCTCATCAGTCACCTAATTTTCAACGTTTGCCTGTAGCATCGCACCTAAAGTGCTTCGATTACCTTTTCACTACAATGCAATGCTGTGCTCAAAACATACATTTTCAGAAATGTTTTCCTCAAATTAAGGTCTACGTATGATACTAGTAGACTTCTCTTGACCAAAGTTGCCCTTTGTGCCAGTGCTTGTTTGCTTTTGATGTCCTCATTGCTCCGTCCGTCATTAGTTATTTTGCTGCCTGGATTGCAGAATTCCTTAACTTCCTCTACTTCGTGAGCCCTACTTACTACTTTATTCGCTGTTGGCGGAACACCCCTAACGCAAGACACACTCGGAGGAGATACTGCAACCACATCTGTGACTTCACAAAAATGACCGTATTTTCAAACTGTCCTGTAACTGACAAATTAACAGAATAGAAAAGGCAAATCAAATCCGAAAAATTAGTCCCCTTCCATAGAAGACGTATGTATCAGTACTAGTGATTGCTAGTACTTAACTAACGTAGAATATATTTTCATATCGGACTTAATATTCAACGAAATAAGAAACATCTATGAAACCATTTTGCTCTAGGCTGTGAGCCAGCATATTCGCAGTGGACCATAGTTCCCGCGGGGGCCTAAACCGGAAGAATTTACAGAAGGGGCTCGGACACCGGGAGAAGCCGAATGCCAGGCAGTCAGACTATCCCACGCCTTGAGACTGCTGGACCTGGGCATCAGAAGCTAAATTCACAAAAAAGACTGCCTCACACATGGTGCTAGGAGATTGGAGTCTGTTTTTAATGAGCTGTATGTGGCAGGTAAATGTCGTTTTCGCCAGAGACCCCTTAAGAACGATTTTGTGGAGATAATAGTAGAAAGCGTGAATACTTCGAAATACACAGACCCCTATAGATAAAATCTGATAGTAGAGTGAAGAACAGCGCAGTTTATGATGTCTTTGAAATCATGGGACACAGCCATCAACCTCAGGCACTAGAAGACAAAAATGTTTAACGCAATGGGAAAAACACTACGATTATGCAACGTAAACAATTTACAAGTAGAAAAGAGAAACGCAGCTGTGCTTACGAACGTAATTTTTCACTGCCCATAGACAGATACAGAAAGAGAGGCGGACACAGTTCTCAGCGCAAAGTGTTAGATAGCTTGTTACTGGTTAAAAGGCGGAAGTGAGGCTTAGGGTCGGAGGCCAGCGTCCTTTAAGACAGCTCACCACTGGTCCGCAGTCATAATGTCAATCGTTCAGCCAAGCAAAGTTTTGTGACCAAAGAAAAATGCAGAGATTTGCGTGTTGCTTACAGGAAGCAGGTCCCACAAAATTACTCCTCAGGTCCAACCTCTTCAAACAGGCCTGATGATTTGTGAACCTACAAGGAACCTACTGGATGCGAGGCACCAAGTTGAATCTTTAATAAGGCTCATTGCAAAGTGTTCTGTTAATAATTATAGCAGGAAAAATGTTAGCTATTAAAGATTCACCTTGAGTATCAAGAGGGCGACAGAAAATGAGTGCCCGGGAGGTGCACAGGTTAACATCCTATCGAATGTAAGTATTACATTTAAAACATGAGCTTCGTCGACCTTCAAGAAATATTCAGAACAAATCATTAACTTGAACAGTGAATTAAAAATACCGTGACATAATGACCACAGAGATTCGCACCCTAAAGATCGAAGGAGAATTCCTTGGGAGTTACAAATCGTCCAGTATGTTCAGCTAGGTATCAACTTCCAAAGAATACATATACACTCCTGGAAATGGAAAAAAGAACACATTGACACCAGTGTGTCAGACCCACCATATTTGCTCCGGACACTGCGAGAGGGCTGTACAAGCAATGATCACACGCACGGCACAGCGGACACACCAGGACCCGCGGTGTTGGCCGTCGAATGGCGCTAGCTGCGCAGCATTTGTGCACCGCCGCCGTCAGTGTCAGCCAGTTTGCCGTGGCATACGGAGCACCATCGCAGTCTTTAACACTGGTAGCATGCCACGACAGCGTGGACGTGAACCGTATGTGCAGTTGACGGACTTTGAGCGAGGGCGTATAGTGGGCATGCGGGAGGCCGGGTGGACGTACCGCCGAATTGCTCAACACGTGGGGCGTGAGGTCTCCACAGTAAATCGATGTTGTCGCCAGTGGTCGGCGGAAGGTGCACGTGCCCGTCGACCTGGGACCGGACCGCAGCGACGCACGGATGCACGCCAAGACCGTAGGATCCTACGCAGTGACGTAGGGGACCGCACCGCCACTTCCCAGCTAATTAGGGACACTGTTGCTCCTGGGGTATCGGCGAGGACCTTTCGCAACCGTCTCCATGAAGCTGGGCTACGGTCCCGCACACCGTTAGGCCGTCTTCCGCTCACGCCCCAACATCGTGCAGCCCACCTCCAGTGGTGTCGCGACAGGCGTGAATGGAGGGACGAATGGAGACGTGTCGTCTTCAGCGATGAGAGTCGCTTCTGCCTTGGTGCCAATGATGGGCGTATGCGTGTTTGGCGCCGTGCAGGTGAGCGCCACAATCAGGACTGCATACGACCGAGGCACACAGGGCCAACACCCGGCATCATGGTGTGGGGAGCGATCTCCTACACTGGCCGTACACCACTGGTGATCGTCGAGGGGACACTGAATAGTGCACGGTACATCCAAACCGTCATCGAACCCATCGTTCTACCATTCCTAGACCGGCAAGGGAACTTGCTGTTCCAATAGGACAATGCACGTCCGCATATATCCCGTGCCACCCAACGTGCTCTAGAAGGTGTAAGTCAACTACCCTGGCCAGCAACATCTCCGGATCTGTCCCCCATTGAGCATGTTTGGGACTGGATGAAGCGTCGTCTCACGCGGTCTGCACGTCCAGCACGAACGCTGGTCCAACTGAGGCGCCAGGTGGAAATGGCATGGCAAGCCGTTCCACAGGACTACATCCAGCATCTCTACGATCGTCTCCATGGGAGAATAGCAGCCTGCATTGCTGCGAAAGGTGGATATACACTGTACTAGTGCCGACATTGTGCATGCTCTGTTGCCTGTGTCTATGTGCCTGTGGTTCTGTCAGTGTGATCATGTGATGTATCTGACCCCAGGAATGTGTCAATAAAGTTTCCCCTTCCTGGGACAATGAATTCACGGTGTTCTTATTTCAATTTCCAGGAGTGTAGAATCATATTGGTGCAAAGGGGTGATGCGAACTGATGAAATGTGGTGGCATTCAGCCGAATGTGAAACAGTATACCGTGGAGCTTATCGTGAAACTGGCTGTCCTTCAAGGCGTAACTGCAGATAGTGCGATAATAGGTTTTATAGGCACGGAAGAAGCAAATATTCAGAGCCAAAATTTTTTCAAAAAAATGTTCAAATGGGTGTGAAATCTTACGGGAATTAACTGCTAAGGTCATCAGGTCCTAAGCTTACACACTACTTAACCTAAATTATCCTAAGGACAAACACACACACCCATGCCCGAGGGAGGACTCGAATCTCCGCCTGGACCAGCCACTCAGTCCATGACTGCAGCGCCTGAGACCGCTCGGATAATCCCGCGCGGCTGCTGAATTTGTCCAATGGTTCCAGATGGTATGAACTGTAACGTTACACACTTTTCGGGATTGGTAATTTGCTCTAAGGAAATATGGTTTTTATACGTAAATCCCGGAATCAATCAATAGCAAATTATTATGACAAGCTATTGGCCAAAAGCAGTGCTCGTACAACAGTTGTTCTCTTACACCCTTATCCCACTTTTGCTTGCTATGTCGTAAGTATTCCGTACTGCTCTTGCAAGGTCATACACACGAGGAAGAATCGTAGGGGGCGGAGCAGCTCCAACTTCACGCAGCACAATAAATAAATTTCCAGCCGATTTTCCATCCAGATTAACAGTCGGCATACTTGTATACGAACGCGGCAAGATATTGATGTTAATTGCTCTTGATACAGCTCTCTCGATACCTCTAATTCCATATCTATTTCCCCTTCAGATCCTGATTTGTTGGTGCTGAAAAAGAAATTCCTTACGAACGATGGGATAAGTTTGTCGTCTTCATCTACAACTTTTCGGGCTGATTCCACAGTTTGCTGTTCATCCTGAAGTTGACGCTTTGTTTGAAATTTGGTTGTCTTTCCTCTTCCAATTCTGTAGCACTGTTTGAAGGCCGGCCGGTTTGGGCGAGCGGTTCTAGGCTCGTCAGTTTGGAACCGCGCGGCCGCTACGGTCGCAGGTTCGAATCCTGCCTTGGGCACAGATGCGTGTGATATCCTTAGGTTAGTTAGGTTTAAGTAGTTCTCAGTTCTAGGGGACTGATGACCCCAGACGTTGAGTCACATAGTGCTCAGAGCCATTTGAACTGTTTGAAGTTATGCAAATGCCGGCCAGTGTGGCCGTGCGGTTGAAGGCGCTTCAGTCTGGAACCGCGTGACCGCTACGGTCGCAGGTTCGAATCCTGCCTCGGGCATGGATGTGTGTGATGTCCTTAGGTTAGTTAGGTTTAATTAGTTCTAAGTTCTAGGCGACTGATGGCCTCAGAAGTTAAGTCGCATAGTGCTCAGAGCTAGCCAAGTTATGCAAATATCTACTGGTTCCTTTCCAGTGACTGTAAACTACGTCGCGTGCAGTTGAATGCGCAGAACGAAATAGATCACTATCATGCACATTTTGTAAACTGTATCGAGCTTCGTTGAAACGCGTAAACACCAGTCTTTGTAACAGGTGTGCCTTTTTTTTTGTTATGGTTTTAGGGCGCAAAACTGCTACGGTCATTAGCGCCCGGTCTGTGGCTTAGGGAAAGGTAAAAAAAACTAAATTGGAAATCAGCAGCAATGGGAGCGAAACTCAAAAAGTGGGGAAACTAAAAAACGGAAGGAAAGCTTAGAAAACGACTATAGAAGGAGGGGGGTAGTTTTCCCCAAAAAGTGCTTCAAATGACCGACGTCAGCTCACTGACACTCAGCGCGTACCATCTGCCAAAATGGAAGATATATCAGGCGACAGCTGTAGACGGGCGCGTAGCGGAGTAAAATAGGGAAGTGTGCCTTGTCCTCCCTTCAGTATTGGTAATTTTTCTTATGCACCACACTGTCACAAGGTTACGGACTTACTAGAAATCTTTCCATTTTTGTTTTTCTACTATGCTTCGGATGATCTTCCATGTATGTAATTATATTTGGTACCCGCTCCTTCGACAACGATTTTCCTTTAGTACATTTCACTGGGGCGGGATTTGTCGCTCTATTCGACAAGGATGATGGACTACATTGCTCGACACGTTTCAGTATCACTTTCACTTGTTAAGCATGTATCGTCATCATTGTACTCCTCATGAACGTTGTCCGCACAGTCGATTGTATACGACGCATCAAGGGTTAGTTAGATAGCAGCTGGAAGGAGCAGTAGAGAGGAAAGCTAGTAGAAAAGAGCAAAGACTAAAATATGCGAATTACATTATACGTTGTTATGAGACTGTATTCATATAGAGACGGTGAGATTAACACAAAGTAATAGAGGACTGATTACAGCATGAAACCAATGGTAAATTATCAAACGTAAACAAATTACCATTCAGTATGAAGTATTTTTAGTTAAATTTCTTTAACAGTAATGAAATACACATGTCTTTTGCCTAAATGTTTTCGTGTTTTGTAGTCGTTCTAACGTACTCCTCATGATTCAAACTCTCGAATATTGATGAAGGTTACTTTTTTGACACGGGTGAATATGGAGTATAAATCAGTGCCTCAAATCCTGTAATTCTTCAGACTTCCCGGCAATGTGATGTAATCTTGAGGTGTATGGCATTCTGGCGGATATCACCGTCCTTGTTGTACGATATATCGAGTACGAGACTTACTTGCTACCCAAGACTGCTCGTCGATTGGAACGTGTTTAGTATTCTTACCGAGGCTCTCTAACTGCCTCATCAGTTCGAGGTGTACCGTTTGCGGTCCGCTCCTCTAGTAGAGGCCGCAAGCTTTCCTCCTGCGACAATGACGCCCTGGACGAGCGGTCGACCAAGTAGCGGCCAAACAAAACGCTGCGAATAGCCAGGCAGCAGTCTTCACACGGAGACTACTGACACCCGATCTGCCGCCAGTTGCCATGATGGGAAACCCTGGCTGACGGACCTTTCCTTGGTCCGAGATGTGTGCATTTTCAGCGTTACAGTGCTTCTCCTGCTGTTCCTGACGGGCTGGCAAAGATGTGTACGTTTTGTAGAGGATAGGCTTGTCGGTTATCTGAAAAACCGTAAAGAAACAAGTGTAGGTGTCAAGTTGACATTAGTACAGATTCATTTTAGGGCCTAGGCCTCTCTCCCCCTTCTGCTTTTTCTTGATGGCTTGAATTTAATCTCAGTGAGGCTGAAATAATCAAGTGATGTGAGTTCTCCTGGAAAAATTAGACCGCTTCCTCGGTCATATCATTCCAGTCTGGATGGTTGAAAATGAGATAGGAATTTATGAGTTCGACGTCTGCCCAAGGCATAAACTACTTGCCCACGTATTCCCAACTAAAGGTTTAGCACCACCATTGGAAATCATGGGGTTGTTTTGGGACATTGGGGATGTCAACAGTGGTGGAGGGATAAGGACAGTCGTGGTATATATGGGTTCCATTACAGAGACAGACGGCGATCTTGTTAAGCACCACGCTCACAATTTTCCTGTTCAGAAGTGGCAGCAACTCGAAAAACGGCTCTTCTTTTTCTTCTCCTTCTTCTCTCTCTTCCAGCACTGTTTCGAGACGGGGAGAAGGCAGGGGCCGGCGTATCTGAATCCATGGCCACCTCTCAGCCTATTACATCTCTGCCGAGGCCGTTGACCGTCTGCCTGGCTCTAGCAGGTGTCTCCAGCTCCATGGCCATCTCCTCGGCTGCCTGCGTTTCCGCATCGGCCCAGGTGGCGACTGTCTGCGTATTCACTTTTACCCCCTTCTTGGTGGGGACGGGCGCCTCTTTTTGTGATGTGAGCGGCACGCGAGAGTGAGCTTCATGCAGGTGCCGCTTTCCTCGTCTTCGTGGCAGCGAGCCCTGGTGCCCCCTCTTCGGCCAGCGGAAACGTGGTGGGGGTCCAACATCCTCCTCTGCAGTCTTGCAGGACCTACTCATACTCTCCCTTTAATTGTCGCGGCTCCAGTTTTCGACATAGCTACAGCTTCGATGGGTTGCCGCACGTACGCCACTGCAGTTGACACGCAACCGAGCTTGGTCACGTGTTTGGTGCAGCTGCGTGTCTCATGTGCTTTCGAACACTTCAAGCACGCAGCCGCAGTTCTGCTGTATTTGGCGAAGTGGCCAAGTTGTTGACAGCGGAAGCATTGCTCTGTCTTCGTCTCCTGGTTCTTGTCGTCGCATTCGTGCCCGGCCAGCTTGAGCAGGATCTCAACCACGGCAGTGACTATGCCTCACTTTCCACGTCCACACATTATGGACGACCGAGAGCAGCAGCGATGTGCCAACGCGCCTGGCCGAGTGCTGGTGTTTCCTTCAAATGGTCCAAATGGCTCTGAGCACTATGGGACTTAACTGCTGAGGTCATCAGTCCCCTAGAACTTAGAACTACTTAAATCTAACTAACCTAAGGACATCACACACATCCATGCCCGAGGCAGGATTCGAACCTGCGACCGTAGAGGTCGCGCGGTTCCAGACTGTAGCGCCTAGAACCGCTCAGTCACTACGGCCGGCTGGTGTTTCGTCCTCGGTTCCATCGACCCGTCACGTTTTCGGTCTGGAGCGCCAAGTGCCCTACTTGCGGTTTGTTTTCCAAATCCACACTCTCAGTTCTTTATCTTGTGGAGTTTAACTGCTGCTCCCATTGCGTTTTCAGCAACTACAGCACAGGATCCCAGACTATACTGAGTTCACGATGTAATTTTTCACCTTTATCTCTATAGACTCTCTTGCATCACTGTCACGGGATGTCTGGTTCTGTGCCAGAATTCTTGTTTCATCGTAGTTCATGGAGTGAGTGAGCTCCAGATAGTGTCATCAGTGAATGGTTTAGTTGCCGGTCTTAATCAGGTGGACCTCTAATGTTCTTTGCATATGATTGTCACTGTGCTAGATAAGTGGCTATTGTATGAGATGCCACATCCGCAAAGTATATTAAAAACTCCTGGTTTTCGTAACATCCGGTCATCTTTCCTTCTAGTCCTCTTATTTTGGTGGATTGACAGAATACATACGTGATGTGGTGCTTCCTGAGAATGCAACTCATTTTGGCAGAAATAGGTCCTCAATACGGCAGGTACGCCACAGTCTCTGCCTTATCTAGCTCTTCTTCTAGATCATGTGGCGTAGTGGCTGGTTGAAGGCCGTTCTGAATCGGTTTGACCGTGTATCCATTCTTGCAGAACACTGATTGTAAATGCTTATTTCTACTGTGTCAGCAGGCTGTTGTGGTCGAGCGGCTTTAGGCGCTTCAGTCCGGAACCACGCTGGTGCTATTGTCGCAGGTTTGAATTCTGCCTCGGGTATGGATTTGTGTGATGTCCTTAGGTAAGTTAAGTTGAAGTAGTTCTAAGTCTAGGGGACTGATGATCTCAGATGTTAAGTTCCATAGTGCTCAGAGCCATTTCAACCATTCTACTGCGACATTAACTGGGTCTGGATCTGACAAATGTCTGCCAGTCAGTCCTTCCATGAAGTATACTGAAACGATGCTTCTGACACAGACCCTCAGGCAATGTTAAAGAGCCTGTAGAGATAAAGGTGACGGCTAACCCGGTGAACCGTGACACTGGGTACTGTCCCAGTGGAGCCTGAGATCCTACACTGGATTTGATGCTAACACAACGGGGGCAGCAGCAGAAATCACCAAAAAGAAGAAATGAGGACGCGAACATCGGAAACAAATCCCAGATGGAGCACCAAGCGCACCGGACCGAAGATGGAAAATTGCAGAGCGCTACTACCGGGAGCGGACCGCAAAGGGAACACGTGGAATCGCTGCACACCGAAAACGGAACGCTGGCTCACCGACGGCGGCATGGGACCGAAAACAAACCAGCAGCGCTCGGACTAGCAAGTGTAGACCGCTGAGAGGACACCTGGACCCGCGGCAGACTACAAATACACTCCTGGAAATTGAAATAAGAACACCGTGAATTCATTATCCCAGGAAGGGGAAACTTTATTGACACATTACTGGGGTCAGATACATCACATGATCACACTGACAGAACCACAGGCACATAGACACAGGCAACAGAGCATGCACAATGTCGGCACTAGTACAGTGTATATCCACCTTTCGCAGCAATGCAGGCTGCTATTCTCCCATGGAGACGATCGTAGAGATGCTGGATGTAGTCCTGTGGAACGGCTTGCCATGCCATTTCCACCTGGCGCCTCAGTTGGACCAGCGTTCGTGCTGGACGTGCAGACCGCGTGAGACGACGCTTCATCCAGTCCCAAACATGCTCAATGGGGGACAGATCCGGAGATCTTGCTGGCCGGGGTAGTTGACTTACACCTTCTAGAGCACGTTGGGTGGCACGGGATACATGCGGACGTGCATTGTCCTGTTGGAACAGCAAGTTCCCTTGCCGGTCTATTAATGGTAGAACGATGGGTTCGATGACGGTTTGGATGTACCGTGCACTATTCAGTGTCCCCTCGACGATCACCAGTGGTGTACGGCCAGTGTAGGAGATCGCTCCCCACACCATGATGCCGGGTGTTGGCCCTGTGTGCCTCGGTTGTATGCAGTCCTGATTGTGGCGCTCACCTGCACGGCGCCAAACACGCATACGACCATCATTGGCACCAAGGCAGAAGCGACTCTCATCGCTGAAGACGACACGTCTCCATTCGTCCCTCCATTCACGCCTGTCGCGACACCACTGGAGGCGGGCTGCACGATGTTGGGGCGTGAGCGGAAGACGGCCTAACGGTGTGCGGGACCGTAGCCCAGCTTCATGGAGACGGTTGCGAATGGTCCTCGCCGATACCCCAGGAGCAACAGTGTCCCTAATTTGCTGGGAAGTGGCGGTGCGGTCCCCTACGGCACTGCGTAGGATCCTACAGTCTTGGCGTGCATCCGTGCGTCGCTGCGGTCCGGTCCCAGGTCGACGGGCACGTGCACCTTCCGCCGACCACTGGCGACAACATCGATGTACTGTGGAGACCTCACGCCCCACGTGTTGAGCAATTCGGCGGTACGTCCACCCGGCCTCCCGCATGCCCACTATACGCCCTCGCTCAAAGTCCGTCAACTACACATACGGTTCACGTCCACGCTGTCGCGGCATGCTACCAGTGTTAAAGACTGCGATGGAGCTCCGTATGCCACGGCAAACTGGCTGACACTGACGGCGGCGGTGCACAAATGCTGCGCAGCTAGCGCCATTCGACGGCGAACACCGCGGTTCCTGGTGTGTCCGCTGTGCCGTGCGTGTGATCATTGCTTGTACAGCCCTCTCGCAGTGTCCGGAGCAAGTATGGTGGGTCTGACACACCGGTGCCAATGTGTTCTTTTTTCCATTTCCAGGAGTGTAGAACACTAGCCCACAGACAGGCACTCCGGACCGAAAAGGGAACGCCTAAGGACGCTACTACCGGAAGCGAACCGCTGGCGCAACATCTTGAACCGACGAGGGGAGAGGAAGAGCATAGGTATAAGTTCTGGACCCATTCCACTCGACAAGCACTCACAACCGTAGGTGGAAGCATAAGCGGCCAAAGACACTGCTAGCCAGGGCATAACCACCTATAGCCAGCTATGATATACTCACAAGCAATAACATCTGCAAGCCCCTACAAATCATCAACATTAACTGGATATGCCAGCTGCTATCACAGCCGACCAACAGGCTACAGCAGCGAAGCCGACAAACTCGCACACTAACGCAAAAACAAACCTCCAATACTCCCTTACACTCTGAATCCGATATATGACGTATCGGACACTAAACGAAGATGAACCCCGGTTGTTTTTCCAGTAACTGTAAAATTTACTATGACTGAAAAGTGTGGGCTCTGTCGTAGGTTTGTGAGTAGTGGATTACGGTGTGGGATTTGTTCAAAGTATTTTCATTGGGGGGAATGCAGTGGGGAATGCAGTGGGGAAGCCAGTGGTCATTTTAGGGAGATCCTTTCCTGGGAATGTAGAATCTGTAGTAGAAACAAGTTAATAGAGGAGCAGGAGCGTAAGATCTGTGCCCTTCAGGTGCAGTTACAATGCGCAAAGGAGGAACTAGATAGGTTGAGGAGGGCGAAGGGTTGTGGGGAATGGGAACTGGCAGTTGGGCAGAAGGTAGCTAGGAAGAGGAGGTATTCAGACAGTTTTGCTTTGCATACATGCAATAGATACGACCAACTGCCAGAGTTGAGTGGAGAGGAGCCTCGTGTAGCCGTAGATGTAGGTAACTTGCAACAGTCCTCAGCAATTAGGAGGCCTAGGTTAGTTGCAAAGTCTAGCAGAAAGTAGGTTCTGCTGCTAGGTAGTTCCCACGGTAGAGGTGTGGGCCCGCAGCTGCAGGAAGAGTTGGGGAGTGAGTACCAGGTCACCAGCATTGTGAATCCTAGAGCAGGGTTGGATCAGGTGACTGAAAGCATAGGGGAGTTACGTAAGAATTTTACGAAAGAGGATCAGGTAGTGATAGTGGGTGGAGCAGGGAACAGTCTCGATAGGGACGGGGAATATGATGTCAGTGGTGACTTGGTTAAGATAGCTACTCAAACTGGTGGCACTAATGTGCATTTCGTGCAACTGTTTCAGCGTCATGATCGGCGTCACCTTAATGTGGCTGTTAGGCGCGTTAATGTGGGGCTGGGGAGGGCGCTGATGGCGGAGGGCATGGGTCACATCTCAGTGGTGCCAGTTGGGTCTATCAGTAGATGGCGTTTCACTAGGCATGGCCTGCACCTCAGTAGGTATGGCAAGGGGAGGCTGGCTAAGCTTATAGGTGACAGTGTAGTGGGTGGTGCTGGTGGTAGTGGTGTCACTCATGGAAAAATTCCTGTAGTAGTTGGTGTTAGAGCTGCACCTTTTTTAGACTGAAGTCAGCTGATAGGTATACCTGCTTAAAGGAAGTTCCTCTAACTATGGGCTCACCTCCAGAGGATGTAATGTCTCCAAGTAGAGAAGGAATTAGCATATTTCATCAAAATATAAGAGGTATTAGAGATAAAGTTAGTGAACTGCTAATAGATGTTAACTCTGAAATTATTGGTATATCAGAGAACCACTTAAATAATTTGATAATTCAGAGCCTTCCTTTACCAGGCTACAGATTAGCTGGCTGTTTCTCAAGGAGTTCCTTGCGGGGTGGGGGAGTGGCTCTGTACTTAAAAAACAGTATTTCATTTGAGTACATAGACGTATCACGACACTGCACTGAACAGATATTTGAAAGTTGTGCAGCATTAGTTCAATTTAGTGAAACTAAACTTCTAATTGCTGTTGTTTATAGGTCCCCTAACTCCGACTTCAGAGCATTTTTGCTTAAGCTAGAGAGGATTCTTGACTCACTTTGTAGGAAGTACCAGAAAGTAGTTACATGTGGTGACTTCAATATTAATTTTGTACATGATTGTGCAAGGAATAGGATGTTGGTAGATCTCCTAAATTCATATGATCTGATGCAAACTGTGTTTTTTCCAACTAGGGTGTAGGGGAATTGTGTTAGTAAAAGGGTGAATGGCCTTTCAGACCATGATGCACAAATTTTAACACTAAATGGTTTTTGTACTCAAACCAATGTCGTATTTAATTACAAACTACGTAGGAAAGTTAATCCCACAGAAATAGAGGGTTTTTCAAAACTTGTCAAGGTACAAGAGTGGCAAGATGTTTATAGTGCCGATAATATAGATGATAAATACAATGCTTTCCATAACACATTTCTCATGCTCTTTGAGAGTTGCTTTCCATTAGAACATTCTAAACGGGGTACTAGCAGTATTGGACAGCCCAGTTGGCTGACTAGTGGGATAAGGATATCATGTAGAACAAATCGGGAATTATATGAAAATGTTAGAAGTAGTCACAATGAAGCTACAGTAGCCCATAACAAACAGTATTGTAAGGTGCTTAAAAATGTTATTAGCAAGGCAAAAAGTATGTGGTGTGCAAATAGAATAGCTAATTCACAGGATAAAATTAAAGCCATATGGTCAGTTGTGCAGGAAGTGTCTGGTCAGCAACACAAGGTTGATGATATAAAGTCAGTTTGCAGTAATAATATTTCTGTTACTGATAAATCAGATATATGTTCAGTATTTAACAACCATTTTCTGAGCATTGCTGGTGAATTAAATAAAAATTTAGTTTCTTCAGGAAATCACATAAATTTCTTAGCAAATGGCTTTCCGAGATTGACGTCTGAAATACTCCTATGTGATACAGACAAGAGGGAGATTGAGTCAATAATTAAATCACTCAAGACTAAGAACTCTCATGGTTATGATGGAGTGTCTAGTAGAATATTAAAGTACTGTGCTGCACATGTTAGCCCTGTATTTAGCCATATTTGTAATTTTTCCTTTAGGAATGGTCAGTTTCCCGAGCGATTAAAGTACTCAGTAGTAAAGCCGCTTTATAAAAAGGGAGAAAGGGATAATGTAGATAATTTTAGACCTATTTCTATGCCATCAGTGTTTGCAAAAGTTATCGAAAAGGCTGTGTGTGTAAGGTTAATTGATCATTTTATATCACACGATTTGCTATCAAATGTACAGTTCGGCTTTAGAACTCGTTTGACAACTGAAAATGCTATATTCTCTTTTCTCTGTGGGGTACTGGATGGTCTAAACAAAAAGTTTCGAACGCTTGGCGTATTTGTTGATTTAACAAAGGCATTTGACTGTGTTGATCTCACAATAGTGCTCCAGAAGTAGGACCATTACGGAATAAGGGGAGTAGCTCACAATTGGTTCTCCTCTTACTTTAGCAACAGGCAGCAAAACGTCATTACTCACAATGTTGATAACGGCTGTGATGTGGTATCTGAGTGGGGTACTGTCAAGTGGGGGGTGCCCCAGGGATCAGTGTTGGGGCCGCTCCTGTTCCTTATTTATATAAATGATAAGCCCTCTAGTATTATGGGTAACTCTAAAATATTTCTGTTTGCTGATGACACTAGCTTGCTAGTAAAGGATGTTGTGTGCAACACTGACTCGGTTTCAAGTAGTGCAGTACGTGACCTCAGTTCATGGCTTGTAGAAAATAAACTAACGTTAAATCACAGTAAGACTCAGTTTTTACAGTTCCTAACACACAATTCAACAAAACCTGACGTTTTAATCTCACAGAACGGGCATATGATTAGTGAAACTGAACAGTTCAAATTCCTAGGTGTTCAGATAGATAGTAAGCTGTCGTGGACAGCCCACGTTCAGGATCTTGTTCAAAGACTTAATACTGCCATTTTCACTATTCGAACGGTATCGAAAGTGAGTGATACTTCGGCACGTAAATTAGCCTACTTTGCTTATTTTCATTCACTTATGTCGTATGGTATTATGTTTTGGGGTAACTCTTCCCATTCTAGAAGGATATTTTTTGCTCAGAAACGGGCGGTTCGGGCAATAAGTGGTGTGAGTTCACGAACCTCTTGTCGACCTCTGTTCACGAGTCTGGGTATTTTGACATTGGCCTCTCAATATATATATTCCTTATTGTCGTTTCTTGTTACCAATATTAGTTTATTTCCAACAATAAGCAGCTTTCACTCGGTTAATACTCGGCAGAAATCAAACCTCCATTTGGATCGGACATCCTTAACTCTTGTGCAAAAAGGTGTGCAGTGTACTGCTGCATCCATTTTCAATAAGCTGCCACTCGAATTCAAAAATCTTAGCAGTAATCCACGCGCTTTCAAATCGAAACTGAAGAGTTTCCTCATGGGTTACTCCTTACATTCTGTCGAGGAGTTCCTTGAAAAATTAAGATGATTCTCATTGTATTGCTGATAGCGTTTGCTTAAACTTATGGACTGATTTTCTTTCAGGTTCATGAACGTTTATTTTTATCTGTTATTACTTTTATGTTGTAAGTCCATGTACTGACACGTTGCATGACCTTGGAAATTTGCTCCTCAATTTGGTCCTACGGAACTTGACATGTAAATAAATAAATAACGTTACAGGTACACTGATGCTGACCGAGAAGCCAATACCGGTACCCAGCTGCAGCCGCGAATAATATCTCTCGACAGTGTCAAAGGGATCCGCCTGTATGATACCCACTATTAACCAAACCCACCCTTGCTAGATCTGTCGCAGGCAGCAAGAAAGCCGCTACTGCTCTCACAAACCGAACCAATTATCGCAGACTTTTTCTCCCCTTGGCTCTTGCCTTCGCACTTTCTTCTTAGGCTCTTCAAACTGCTGTAATTTTTCGTATTCTTTGCGAGTGTCTAGTTAGACGCTACAACAACTAATCAATTATGTTGCAAGGTCACGCAGTTTACTAGGCGCAACCAGCCATTTGTAATAATAGAAGATAATAGTTGAAAATATTGAAAGTCAGAAATAGTACAGCGAGGGATAGTTACAGCGCAGAGACTTACCAGCAATCTCTATTCCCTCGAACCTTTTGCGACTGTGACAGAGGAGGGGGAGATGGACAGAGGTACAAAATGTACCCTCCCATAATCGCCGCAAGGAGTACACATTAAGAGTGAAAAATAAAGAAAACTTTGGAAGTGACATTTTTTCACAAAGCGTGTTTTCAGTGCAGTTGTATTCGCGGTACTCTGTCACATGTCCTCAGACTTGATCCAGATGCCAGATCAAGGGGAAAGTCTTTCAAACATGGCGCACGGTCATTGGAGGCATGCTGCGCTTCTGTCTGGAGTCGAAAATTCAAAAGCTATGTGCAGTGGTTCTTGTTGACTGCAGTTTAACTAATTAAAATACTGCTGTATTTATGCATTTGCATTATCGTAAATAATACGCACTCCCTCTGTTTTAATGGCACTTCAGATAAAAATTTCTTCCTCCTATGTTTTTCAGCGTAATCTCCGTTGAACGTGATGGGCTGACGCCACTTTACTGTGACGGCCTGTATGCCCGCATTTACTGGTCAATGTCATGGCCAAGGGCTTACTGCATCAAATGCCTTCCCGTCATCCACGTACAGCCCCCCGCGGAGTGCCTCCTTCATTGGGTAAAACAGACAGAAGTCGGAAGATGCGAGATCCAGATCAGTAGGGTGGATGTGGAAGAACAGTCCGGTAAAGTATTGTGATATCCTCTCGCGTGCCTAGACTTGTGTGGGGCCTTGTGAAGTGTTTCACTGTGATCATCCATCACCTCGATTGAAAATGTCCGCAGGTTCCAATATTCCAGGAGTCAAAGCTGTGTGAGGCCGGTGGATACTCGGGAGGTAGGACAAGTTTGCTCGACCTTTTTGCGATGATTACAGACACCCCAGACAACGACTCACCGTGCTTTTGTTGTCTGCCAAGTCTCCATAGACATTTTTCAAGCACCTATGTATATCTGCGATGCTCTGATTTTCCGCCAAAAGAAACTCAATGACTAGGGGCTGAAGCCGGAATATTAGACGAAGCGCCACAAAAACTCTCGTACTTATCAACCGAAAGTGACTGAGAAAAAAAGTGTTACGTTACTT
Organism: Schistocerca nitens; assembly: GCF_023898315.1. NCBI lineage: Eukaryota > Metazoa > Arthropoda > Insecta > Orthoptera > Acrididae > Schistocerca > Schistocerca nitens. Next base: position 62,051,315 of record NC_064619.1, on the reverse strand, counting down.
ACTGACGAAATTTGCACATTCGGCAAATGGTTCAAATGGCTCTGAGCATTATGGGACTTAACATCTGCCGGCCGCGGTGGTCTCGCGGTTCTAGGCGCGCAGTCCGGATCCGTGCGACTGCTACGGTCGCAGGTTCGAATCCTGCCTCGGGCATGGATGTGTGTGATGTCCTTAGGTTAGTTAGGTTTAAGTAGTTCTAAGTTCTAGGGGACTGATGACCACAGCAGTTGAGTCCCATAGTGCTCAGAGCCATTTGAACTTAACATCTGAGGTCATCAGTCCCCTAGAACTTAGAACTACTTAAACCTAACTAACCTAAGTACACTGCACACATCCACGCCCGAGACACGATTCGAACCTGCGACCGTAGCAGTCGCGCGGTTCCGGATTGAAGCGACTAGAACCGCTCGGCCACCACGGCCGGCCCACATTCTGCATCTGTATATTTACGTACGAGGGACGTTCAATAAGTAATAGAACATTTTGCTCATTTTCGGTTGATAAATGCCGTGCATTGTCGGATACCGTTCAATATTTCCGCTTCAGCCCCCGAATTTCAAGAAGTTTCAATAGGTGGCGGCACAATACGTAGCCTTCAAAATGGCGTCTTCCATGGAGGTGCGTTCCAAGCAAAGAGGTGTCATTGAGTTTCTTTTGACGGAAAACCTTGTATGGCGGAGACTCACAGGCGCTAGCAGAGTGTCTACGAAGCCTTTGAAGGGAACAGAAGCACGGTGAGTCGTTGAGCGAGGTGTTCGTCGTCATCGCAACGAGCTCGCGCAGACTTGTCCGATCTCCAGCGTGATACCTACAGTGTTGGAACGTGCGAACACTCTCAGTGTTGGAACGTGCGAACACTCTCATTCGAAGTTATCCACAATCACAGTCAAACTCCTCACCATGCCTCACAAAAATTCACACAGGCGAAGATTCGACGTTCCTTAGGGCGTTTTAGCAAATATCTACTGGCATTTTTATTTCCTTTAGACGTGACCTAGGCTAAAAATTGTTCCGGGTTATAAAGGACGACAATGCTATTTTCATTACTATTAATATCCCAGTATGCCGGCCGGGGTGGCCGAGCGGTTCTAGGCGCTACAGTCTAGAACCCCGCAACCGCTACGGTCGCAGGTTCGAATCCTGCCTCGGGCATGGATGTGTGTGACGTCCTTAGGTCAGTTAGGTTTAAGTAGTTCTAAGTCCTAGGGGATTGATGACCTCAGAAGTTAAGTCCCATAGTGCTCAGAGCCATTTGAACCATTTTTTGAAAATCCCAGTATGTATTTGCTAAAACGCGCCGGGGAGCTTCGAATCTTCACCCGTTCGGCGAGAATAAACACTAAAGCGTGTATTCACTACGACATTTATTCAAATTATGCAGTAAAAACTATTCAACAGATTCCGTTTGACCATGAAAAAAATAGTTGTGCGTTTCACTCGGAGACCAAGTTAGAGCGTAAGTAAATGTGATTAATTAACCTAGAGACACTTACCACGACGTTACAGATTAAAGCGTCTGCTAACTAATACGAAAAAACGAATAAATATGAAGTTCCGAAACACTATGGTAAAGTGTAACACTTACAGGATCTGTCCATTGAATAGCTTCTGTCAAGACGTCTATTTGTGAAAGGGCTACAAATCAGTCTGCACATTGCAAATCATGACTAGAGCACTTTAGATACAATTCTGGCAGTAAACAGAGTGAATAGGAGCACTTCAACATTTGAATTACATGTAGATGTTGCCCTGGAGAGAAACTGCGTTTGTTTGTGTCTAATAGAACAGCTCGGCACATAAAGCCGACAGGTGTAGGTGACGTTACGCTGTGAAAAGTTCGGTTCAAATCCCTCTATTCGCAGTAGAGCAGAACTGGCTATAAAAGCAATTTATTAACGTTCCGAGGCAAAAATGAAGTTAAAGAAGTAGTACCCAATGTATAGCGAGATTGTTCCGAGAAAAACAATTTTAAACTCCATTACGTGGAACGTCAGTGGGAAGTACAAAACTCGTGGATAGAAGTACTTTCTTGCTAAAGCTCTCAGGCAGAAGGAAATTTTTATATTACGCTCGGGCATGGCGTTTTCAACATACTGTTACACGAAATATTCGTTAAGAAATTGTTTGGAGTGCGACCCGCATTTGTGGTTAAATTAAATATTAATAAAGAGAGAAACATTAAACAGAGAAATATTCTGCCAATAATCTGTCTTCTAGTGGGAACTCAAGAGTTCGCAAATCAGTCACTTGAGAATGGTGAAAACAGATGTTAAATATAGGAGTGTTGAGGCACGAATGAGAAGTCCTGCTCGCACGCCTGGCGTACGCTGTACAGTTTAATGTCCTTTAAAGCTATAACAACATAATAATATTTATATAATAGATAATTTGTTTGAAAGTGGAAACGGAACACACACGCTTGACACCCAGTTTTTAAAGTAGGCAGTATCTAAAAGAAGAACTTATATTACCTTAGTCTTGTGATGAGATTCTCACGTAAATGATAAAAGACACAGATATTATTAAACGTATTCAATATTCAACGTCGTCATTTTCGATATCAAGTACTTGTCCTCTAAAGTAGTGGATATGTCGGAGGCACTAGTTAATTGGGATTGTATGTGACAAACATTATGGCACATTTTAGAAAACGAAAATTTATTCCTGCGATCTTGATAATCCACTGGACTAGGACGAATAAATTAGATTCTCTTAAATGATTTGATCAAACGATGGCTTATTTTCAATGACAGGCATGAAGTGGATTCCATAAAACCTTGTCCGAAATGCTGAACTACCAAAGTAACGAAAAAAAAAAAAATCAATTGAAAGACGTACTTTCATTTAGACTAAACAACTTTGTCCTACCATCAGCGTGCTTCCTCAGGCGCTGTTACTACGTAACCCATGGAGAATTTCTTATAAAAATATTAGTGAAAGGACCAGGCTAGAAGGTTCCTCATATAGCCTAATAGCTACAACTAGAAGTCGTCAAATGCAGAAAGTACGTATACCACTTGTCGTCAGACACGAATTTTCATAATAATGATACACGCATTACAGTGCAGTTTCAGAATTTGTGATCGTTGTATCGCTGACATTATTTGCTGTCTCTCCATCCTTACAGATTTCATCCCAATCGTTCCATCGAATTCGTATCAGTGAAACTGATTCTTTGATATGATGAGACGGAGCTCTTAGCACAGTCCCACAGGTACTCGATGTTCGTTTGTATGAATGACACATGGATCAAGATCGTCACCTGTTCAGATATCGAGGGACTCTGTGAAGCGATGCACACGACTGTGTTGGCTTTATGACAAATATCCATTTTCCTCTCCTTAATGTGCTGCTATCAGTTATGTAATGAGTCACTGATTCGGTTGTGGTTTCACGAGTGGAGCAGCTGTAGGGTCACATATTTTACTTGAGGTCTGCCGCCAAATTAATACTTGGGGTCAACGTTCAAAGATGCACCTGTTGTGATGGAGTATTTCGATTTGGTATATACACCTCCCCTCGCCTCATGGAAGCTAAAAGTGATCGTTAGGTGGCTCTCTGACATTTTGTATTATCTGTTTACGGCTGGCTTGGAAGGTGGACATATGACGTAAGTAAGAAAATGATTAATCCGTTATTGTTATGGTTATGGTAGAGCACCTTTTCTTAAATACATTCAGAGGTTTGTACCTAGTTTCTGGCGAGCCCATTGTGCTCATTTGAATCCACCGGAACGGAGTTGATCAAGTCGTGCCCTCACCATATTTAACACTTAACGAATGTATATCACAGTGAGCTTTCTGTTATTCATTTTTTCTGCCATTTTTGCAGATTCCTTAACGTTTTCTTTTTCTGGCGTGGGCTTAGCCATTGTCTGTCAGGCAGCAAAGTGGTTGCAACCGTTGCAACAAACACCGTTGCAACTTACACTCATAATAGAGTGAACAGTAGGCAACACTTAGGTATTCTTGCGAGTAGAATTATTTGATTTTATTTGTTTAATCTCGTTTGGCCTTACGGAGGCGGCACACAGACTGTGCAATCGTAAGTTGAGCGTTGAGCGTGCAGAGCTCTTGACTTCACAACGGGGAAGAAGCACATCGGGGAGACTTTCCGTACTTGCACAGCATATCTGGCATGTCAGATATTCCGAAAGCGAGTTTGAACGTTAACTAGTGTGATGGAGGGGCACCACCTTCGTCTCATGGACACTATCTCTCCTCAGTACCGAATCGCATGAAGCCATCCTGGCTTTCATTGGAAGCTGATACGTATACATGCCGATCTGAAGCATCAGAAAATTGAGAATCTCTCGAAAACCACTCGTTAATTGCATGATTTGTTGTAATGAAACGAAGGGAAACGTCTTACTGGTGGTTAAAGAATAGTAGTAACTTGCATATTGCCTCATGGAGTGGTCGCGCGGTTTGAGGCGCAATGTCACGCATTGCGCGGTCCCTCCCGTCGGAAGTTCGAGTCCTCCCTCGGGCATGGGTGTGTGTGTGTTGTTCTTAGCATAAGTTAGTTTAAGTAATGTGTAAATCTAGGGACCGATTACTTCAGCAGTTTGGTCCCTTAGAAATTCACACATATTTGAACATTTAACTTGCGTATTATGAATGTACGTTGTTGCAAGGCGAAGCAACACTGAGCACTGTGGATCCCCAGGAAACGTAATATTGATGGTAAAATTTTCTGTGGTTAAATGTCAGTTAATAACATATTTTTTGGATTAATGCTTTGAGTTGGTATATCAATAATTAAGGCTTTCTAGAGACGGTAAGAAGCAAAGTATGATCGTATAACAGTCATGGTAGGTGTAGCGCAATGAGTAGAATAGTAAAACTCTAAAGTCTCGGATGATGTGTTGCTGGTTGGCATTTCACTGCTTCCAAAAAATTTCTTTTACTAGCCTTCGCGTTTTCTAACAGGTTCTGATACTTTCTCATTAGTTTCATAAAAGTATCATCCGTAACATTGAACGATATGTGTATATAAGTGCGCTCGTTCTGAGGAGCGAGTTTCTTCGACTGGCTTGATCTTCAAGACAGCTTATAATGGGACACCCCTCCTCTGACATTATCTTTCTTTATACAAATAGCAGATACCAGGGACATTTTCGAATCTCGGGCATGTGAACATTATCTCTGCTGTTTCAGTGAAGGAATTTCGTATTTCAGGCTAAAATATGTTTTAAAAAATTAATTTGTTACAATCGAAATTTACTAGCTCTGCCTGCATAGCTAAAATTATAATTTTTTTAGAAACATTTCGATGTAAGAAATATCTGGCGTACTTAAAATTCATGTTATTTATTGCACAATCTAATGCTAATTATTAAATTTATTCCTGGATTCATTTACAAAACAATGATATAACATGATGATGATTTTTCTTTTATCAAGAAAGTTTGTAAAATCTTTTGTTTTGTAAACTCTTTGGAACGCATTAGTACCGCAGAATGAGTTAGGAGTAGTGGGCAGGCCTCTGATGGAATCGGACGTGTTTCTAATTTTGGCAATAACAATGTAATTATTGGCTTCATGGAAGTGGAGATTGTGAAGTCAGTGTGACATAGAAGAATGGGGTAAAATAAAAAAGTCATAGAAACAGAAAGTACTTCAGCGATAATTATGTCAAGTGGAACACAAAAAGGCAAAACTGCTGCCTCAAGAATCTATCCCTAGACGTACTGCAGCCAACAACGAGAAAATGAAGATTAGTAAAAAAAAAAATTTACGGTTGATGACAGTGTCATGTCAGACAAAGATTTGGTGAATGAAGTAGTGGCAGAACCCTGTTCTGAACAATATGAGATTGTCGAGTGTATTTGTCAGCAAGTAGCACTGTAGGAAGTTTGAAAGGCGTATGTACTCGTTGGCAGCGATGATGAGGCATTGTAGAATCTCTGACCAGAGCTGTTGCGCTCGAGGCGCAGTAGTGCTGTTGCAGTAGTAGTCGAGTGCAGTTGCGAATGGCAGTCTGTCAGTAGTGGTAGCGCAGAGCAGTCGGCGGGCGTCGGCACCGCAATGGTCGAGATTCAGGATAAGGTATATTGTTAAGCACCATCGTGCTCAGCTAGTAATGTAAATTAAATGTAATGAACTTTAAAGAATCCCCCCAATAATAATTTTGATTTAAAAGCAATTTTTAACAAAGAATCATTCGATTTCCTTCCATTTCCTTTAAACAAAAAAATTCCATTAACTTCAAAAAATTTAGTTATTGGGATACATCTGCTGCAAGCTGTGGCGCAGAATAAGAGCAGAATATTTCACATGCAGTTATGCTAAGGTAAGAAATTAATTCTGATTTTGCACAGGGCCAAAGAGCGACATTTCGGTTAAATTGAGTTTTGATTATCACTGTAGTTCCATTGTCATGGGATCATGCTTCATTATTTTATGCGAACTTATACTTGCGTCAGATAGCTAATTTTGTTTAATTATCTTTGTCGTTAATATTTTTGCGGGAAGCTTACATTTGGCTCCATTTCTAATAAATATTATTCTTTTTCTTAAATTTTCCGTGGGGAGGTTACACTTGGCGACACCCAGTCCAGGATCGTATTTCGTTGAGAATCTTTTGAAAAACAGTCAGATATCTGCTCTTATTTACTTAAATATAATTACAATTTGGCGCAACGCTTTTACTAATTTGTGACTTTCTTTCCTCAGATCATCGGCAATTCGTTGCTCTGTTGTATTTGTGTGTTGATTTTGCATTGTGCTTATTTCCCTTTTTTGTGATTAATTGTGACTATTGTAAAAATGCCGCGAAAGACTGTGAATAGTGTATCGCGAGGTATTTTGAACGAAATTACCGACCTAAACAATGTGACCGATAGTACTTGTAACACGCAGTGTAATGATGACAATGCTGCGTTCACTGACAATCAATGCGTTCTAACCACTAATGACGATTTTTATCTTACTCATGAACAAACGAACTCGATTGTGTCTTCTGTTGATTTGACGACAATCGATGACGCGGGGCGCCCTATTGTAATGAGCGCTGCCCAGCCTAACACACCCGGTTTGGAAAATTCAAATAACGTACAGACAAATTTCTCTAATGAAAATGAGCAGGATACACAAAGTACGACGTATTTATTTAATTCCGAAATAGTGTCTGACAGTGTACATCCAACTGATGACCCTTTTTGTAAATTACAGAATGACCAAATGGTCACACAAAACGTGACAATTGCATGTTCTCCATCACAGAGCACTGAGAATGCAACAGCTACTTTGGGTTTGGATCAATTTATGGCAATAATGCTACAGTTTAAGAACGACCTTACTGCAAATTCCAAACAACAGAATGAAAATCTCAAACAACAGTTAAATGAAAAATTAGACATTAATAATGAAAAACAAGATAAACTTAGTGAAGATTTCAGACAACTTAGTGAACAGGTCAGACAACAGAGTGAAGATAGCAAACAGTTTAATGAAAAATTAGACAAACAGAGTGAAAAATTAGATAACAATTCCAGACAGCTAAGTGAACAAATTAGAGCCGTTGCTGCGCAGTGCCATGACACTAAGGAACAGTTACGCGAGGAAATCGAGGCTTGTTCAAAAAAAAGTAGCGAAGAAATTAAGTCTGTTGCTCAGGAATTAAGGGAATTACAAACAGCTGCAACAGAAACACTCAGAGACGAAATTAGCGGAGTCGCTAAACAATGCTCTGAAAAGGCTACACAATTGCGCGACGAGTTTAAAGCAATGACTACAGAACTTTCGCGGACAATGGATGCTAAGATAGATGCGAAATTCGATCAACAGAACACACAGATTAACGAACGTCTTAGTCTTCACATACTGAACAGTGATACGCGTTTCCGCAAATTTATTGATGATCAAAATAAAGTAAAACATCAAGTAATGGAAACAATCACTGCTCAGAGACAGGAAGACAAACGTAAGATGTTTGCGAAAGCAAAAACATACGTGGACAACAATATTGCTACAGTGTTCGACAAAATTAATACCATCGAACAGTCAAACACAGAATTACGTGACGAAATTTCTGATCTGAAATCGAAAACAGACACATACATAACAGATTTTCAAACAGTGACCGACAGACTCGAACAATTAGAACTAACACAGGATTCCGATGTTGTCAAAGCTGACGTTAGAAAACTGAACGAAACTACACGTAATTTGCAAAAACAGATTAATGCGTCTGATTCTAAAACCGATGATCAGGCAAAAATACTGACTGAAAAATATGATGAATTGGCCAGTCGTATTGATGCTATCGAAAGTAGTAATGACAGCAAATCAGATGATACTTCACCGGTTTCATTTAACCAAACACCTGAATTTCAAAATTTGCAGCAAACAATTAATGAGATCGATTCGTCTAATAACACGTTGCGCAGAAAGTTGTCAAGTTTACAGCAAGAGGTAGCAGAGATAAAAAATATTTCGGTTAATAACACATCACAGCAGACGCCACTTTGCGAACATTTGTCAGACTCGCGCAACGCGTATAATTTGGGTAATCTACAGAGAGTGCGGGACTTAGATTCCGAACAACCACAGTTCAATAGATTCTCTTACAATCCTGAACCTGTTCCATCACACAGAGACGATAATTTCGATTACAAACATTTTCTGTCAGTGAGAAAGTTTAAAGTGTTTAAAAACGACAGAACGCAGATTCACCCGCTAGATTGGATCCAACAATTTAGCTTTGCTTTTCCACCGACTTGGCCTGTAACGCACAAACTGGAATTTATTTGCAGCTTTTTGGAAGGCGAACCGGCAACTCGTATCAGGCCGATCGTGAGACAATGTTATTCAGTAGAGGAATTTCAGAATGCTTTTCTGTCAGCGTACTGGTCGAAGACGACACAGCGCGGAATTAAAGATCAGCTAATTAGTTTGCCAAATTATGAAAACACAAATTTTCCCAGTGTGACGCAATTTTTTGAGCACATGGTCCAGCAAAATCAGTATTTAAGTGAACCGTACAGTGAATCTGCACTTATACAATTATGTATCTCTAAATTACCGCGGTCATTAAGAGTGTCACTTTTAACAGGTCAACAAAAGGAAAATATTTCGGCATTCAGGGATCTGTTGCAGCTTTTAGAAGTGCAGCAATCTGATTATTCCTTTGTAAACAGAAATTTTTCGTATAACAACCAAGGCCAACAAACGTACAGCAATTATGATCAGACACGTAATTTCAATGGTAGAAGTGATAGACGCTTTAGGACTGACAACCACCAGAACTTTGGTAACAGACAAAATTCTAATTATCGGTATCGTCAAAATTATGAGCAACAGGAACCACATTTTGGTAACAATAGACGCTTCCCGCCACAACAACATGAAAGTCAGCCGGTTAGCATACCTAACCAACAATGGAATGCACAAGGTCAACCAGGCTTTAATGTTTCGCCGCGTGCACGTGTAGTCCCTGATACAACAAATAGTAACGCACGGCAGCAAGGAAATAACTACGTACAGAGAACACAGTATTACAATTCCTATCGCAATGCACCGTATAGGAATGAGTATCACGACAGACGTAAAAATGATGAGCACAATTATCAGCGTACGTTTAATAACAGTCGGTCATACCAACAGCAAAATTGTCCACAAGAACCTATTCTCATGAATGAACCCGACAGTAGGTATCATCCAGAGCGTAATGCGTCTGGAAGAAGTAATAGAACTGTTCAAATTGTACAAATGCCACAACATCCTCCTGATAATAATAACACGTCAGATAGAATCTGACTAGATACTGTACAGGACGCATCTTCCAATAACACAAGCACTACTTTTGACACGCAAAATGTTGTTCACGAAAATGTTATTACTTTCGACGACATTCGAGACACTCTTTTACAGGAAAAACCAGTTATTCAGAAAATCATTTCACATCCTGTTATCGAAATTAAAATTGGTTCATCGAAATTTTCGGCAGTAATCGATTCCGGATCACCTATGTCAGTAATAAATGAGGAAACTTTTAATGAGTGCAACAAAGAGAATACTTATCCCACATTACCATTAGGCAAAACGAAAGTAAAAGCAGCAGTATCGAGTAAAGGAGTAGACGTTAAATTACAGACACATTTATCATTTTGTATTGGAGGTCATACTTTTCACTCAAATTTTTGGATTGTTCCTTTATTGACAACAGACGTAATTTTAGGTATGAATTTTCTCGTACAACACGACGCAGTGGTTGATTTTCAGAATTCCTATTTAATGTTAAAAGATGAAAATGTGCAATTGGCTTTAGAGTTTCAGCATTCATTATCTGCGGAAGAACAAACAATTAACCGCACAGAGGTCATTTCTGCAACACGTAACATAGACTGTAATTCCCCATTGTTCACAGACACGTACGTACATAACTATAATACTCCAGACGAAGATGACTACGACGTAATGCAGATGATTACTGATAAGGTTAAAGAGAGCAGTGCAAATACAGACGACGAGCGAACGCAATTACACAAAATTCTTTTACAACAAGCTCCAGTTTTCGACAACATTCCTGGTACTATGTCCGGCTTTATGTATGAATTTCAAGTCAAACAGCACGACACATTTAAAGCAAAGCATTATCCTATTCCGTATATTCATAGAGAACAAGTTAAAAAAGAATTGCAGGATATGCTCGATCAAGGAATTATTGAACCAGCAGTTAGTCCGTACATAAACCCGCTACATATTGTTAAGAAAAAAGATGGCTCACTTCGCCTTGTACTTGATTCACGTCACATTAATGGCATTATTATTAATGAAACAGATCGACCACAGACATTAGAAGAACTACTACAGAAATTTCATCGTACTGCTATTTATTCTACGTTAGATTTGAAATCGGGATTTTGGCAAATTCAACTTCATCCAAATTGCAGAAAATATACAGCTTTTCTCTGTTTTGGTGACTGTTATCAATTTTGCAAATTACCATTCGGCTTAACTATTTCTTCTGCAGCTTTTATTCGCGGTTTGAACACAATACTTCCGACAGAACTTAAAGACAGAATCACGACGTACGTAGATGACATTCTTATCGCAGAAGCTAACTGGACTGAACACAATCTGATTTTAGAACAACTGTTGCAAACCTTTCATGCACAAGGACTTACAATTAATCTCAGTAAATCGCATTTTGGCAAAACTTCTATAAAATTTCTTGGACACGTAATTTCAGCAGAAGGCATTGCGCCTGATCCGGAAAAACTTCAAGCTCTACGTGACATTACTGTTCCTACGACGAAGAAACAATTACGCAGTTTTTTGGGCTTAATTAACTTTTTTCGCAAATTTATTCATCACTCTGCTTTAGACACACCTAGATTATGCCAATTAACAGGTAAAAATACTATTTGGTCATGGGATAAGCAAGCACATTCTGAATTCGTGAACCTGAAACATGCTTTGTTGAATGCTCCACTTTTATCGCACCCAGATCTTACTCGAAATTTTTCTATTGCCACCGACAGTTCTAACACAGCTTTAGGCGTACACATTTTTCAGGAAATTGAAGAAGATGGCTCAACAGTAATTAAAAACATCGCATTTGCAAGCCGCATTTTGTCACCTGCTGAACGAAATTATTCCGTTACTGAACTAGAAACATTATGTGTTGTATGGGCTTTTACGAGATTTCGGCACTTTCTTTATGGCAGACACACGACCGTTTACACAGATCACAGAGCTATTCAATTCTTACTTTCGGCTAAATTCACTCACGACAGGTTAAGTAGATGGAAACTTTATTTGCAGGAATTTAATTTTACGATTGTTCACATTCCCGTCACACAAAATGTTATAGCAGACGCACTTTCTCGTTCTCTCAGCAACAATTAGCAAGACGTCGCAACCAACTTCTGCAAAGCAAATTTCAGCGTTATGTACATTCAGCAAGTAGCATTTGAAAATTTTATTTCATCGTCATTACAGGATATAGCAAAAGAGCAAAGTAAAGACAATGTGTGGAAAGAAATTAAACACCTTTGGCAAGATAAGAATAATGTTACGGTTAGGAACCACTACACTGTACGCAATGACATTCTGTTTCGCCGCTCTCATCCTGACAGCAACAATTGGTTATTATGCATTCCTGACGAACTGATTAACAAATTAATCTGGTACACTCATTTAAGCTACGCACATTATGGAGCCAGAAAATGTTTTCTTATACTGAGACAGAACTGTTATTTTTCGAACATGGAAAAACGTATACGACGAGTTTTAGCGTCATGTAAAATTTGCCAGAAAGCTAAGTCAGACACAACTTCACACATTCCTCCATTATATCCCATTGTACCTGTTAAATTAAGACATATGGCCGCGGTAGATATTTTTGGTCCAATTCCGAGAACTAACAGAGGTTTTTGCTACATCTTTGTCGCTGTTGAACTCACTTCAAAATTTGTTACTTTCACTCCGTTACGCAAAGCTACTGCTAAAACTGTTTCGAAAGCATTTGTAAAGCATTTTTTTATTTCATGTAGGGCATGTGATGAAAGTAATTTCTGACAATGGATCACAATTTCGTTCTGCTATATGGACACGCATGTTACGAGCTAGAAACATTTCTCCGATTTATATATCCAAGTACCACGCTTCTTCGAACCCTTGTGAACGATTAATGAAAGAAATTGGTAAACTGTGTAGAATATACTGCCACAAAAGACATGTTAATTGGGACACACACATACACTCATTCCAAGATGTAATTAATTCCATTCCAAATGAATCCACTATGCTATCTCCGTCTGTAATACTGAACAATGTTGAACCACTAAACAAAATTAAAGAATTAGTAACATTTCCTACATCTCGTCGATTACGACACCACGAAATAATTGACATTGCGCTGAACAACATCAAACGTGCCGCAGAGCGCCGGAGAAGACAGCAAAAACAGGTTTGTAGACGCCGAGACTTTCACGTTGGACAGAAGATATTAGTACGTACACACTATTTATCCAGCAAATTAAAAGGTAAGTGCAGTAAATTTGAACTTCTGTACGCAGGTCCATATCGGATTCGCAGTATTCCTCACCCCAATGTTGTACACGTCGAAACTTTCAAAACCAGAAAATCGAAAGGCAATCACCATATCTCCAATGTTAAACCGTTTATTGAATGAACATACTTTATGATTTATCACACTGTAATACATTTTCCAGATATTTATGTGAACAATTATTGATGATTATCGTATTTTTTCTTGGCAAGTGCCCGGCAAGGTAAGGTTAACAGGTCGCTTTTCTTGTCGTTACACATCAGACTGTGGACATTTTTCATTTTTTTTGTGTGTACGATTGTTTTCAAGTTTTGTTTGTATGCACTGTGAACGAGTTAAGGTATAACACACACCAGTTGACTTTGACATTTTGCCCTATGATATCTGAACATCGTGACTGTTTTACATTTTTCTTTTTTTTTGCTGCTGCATTATGATATTCTCTGTACACTTTTTGCCTTTGAACACTGTCTATGCTTTTGACATATTACGTTTATCTGTCATGTTATGCTGTATGCTTAATTGTGTCACCATTAACCAGCCATTATCTAATGGGTATATGGTTTAAATGCAAGACATTAATCTTTGTTCCTCAATTTCAGAAAGAAATGATGCGTAAAGGAAATAAATTAAACAGAAATGGGAATTTCACCTACGGAATAGATGACAGAAGATACAAAACCTTATGAGGACGAGTAAATGGATCAGAATTAACAAGCATTAACAAGAATATACTATACACATCGCAGAATAGCAGTCTTAACTAATTTTTTCTTTCAGAATACAAGGCGATTGATGCAAGCTGTCAGACAGAACTACACATTTTAGTTTTAAGTGATGAGATATGCTAGAGATAAGGAATAGTTGTATAATGAATAATGAAGTGATTTTTGCAGATGATAGTTAATGCTGATGAAGAATAATTATGAAGAATATGGTACTATTAATAATGAAGTTTTTTCTTTACAGGTGATGATGATAATGAAGTTATGATACTATGGATAATGAAGTTTTTTCTTTACAGATGAGGATAATGTTGAAGTTATGAATTTATGCTATGTAGTTATTTAAGTTATTGTTGCAGTTTGCTTTGACAGCAGGTGTTATATTGCATAGTAGGATGACTGAAGGTTTTGGAAAGGACAGCTATGGAACACATTTTTATACACATTTCACTACCTGTTAATTCGAAGTTCACTACTTTTCAGCATAGTCTGCGTTTCTTCTTTTAGTTCAATAATCCATATTGTATTTTTTCCAGGAGAAGCTTTTCATGATACTTACTAAACTTGTTACTTATTATACCTGTTCTAATACTTGCAATTTTTTTTTACCCATTTGTGTATATCATTTACACATGTGATCACATATACTGCCTTGTCGTATAACCTTGCTACAGCTGACTCATGACGAATGACGTTACACATTTTTCATTTATAGGAACAACCTAGAAGCAATTTTTTCTCTTATTTCTTCTTGCTTTCCCTTATAATTACCCAAAGCAATGCATTGCTAGCACAAAAACAAAATGTATTACCAGTCTCATATAATGTCACTAGTTTATGACAATTCTGAATAATACTGATCAGCTCTGAATAGTATGTCACTTTAATAATGACTTCTTAATTATCTGAATAATAATACTTTGTAACCGGTTAGTAACTGCCACTGTTTATTGTAATGAGACTACTTATTATGCCCATGATTATTAATGCTATGATTGTAATTTTATAACTGGCTAGTAATTGCCATTGTCTATTGTAATGAGACTACTTATAATGCCCATGATTATTAATGCTATGATTGTAATTGTGTAACTGGCTAAAAATTGCCACTGTCTATTGTAATGAGACTACTTATTATGCCCATGATTATCAATGCTATGATTGTAATTGTGTAACTGAACGAAGATTGCCGCTGTTTATTGTAATACGACTACCCATGATGGCAATAATTTAATTTTATGAACATTATTCTGTAATACTAAAATACTTGGTACAGAAATGTTCAATGACTAGAGTATGGATGCCACAAACTAATTATGTAATCACTAATCAAGACTTGTGTAATGTCCTTCACCTTCTGACCTAACTACCTGAAATTATTGTAACATCCATTTGTCTTGTCCATCCTCATTATCATGGAGCACTATATTTGGTTTTTACACTAATTCTACGTTGGTGTGCCGCCTCTTAAGAGTGTGGTGTTGACACGACATGCTGTCCACCACCGTAAGCGATGAAGACGTTATTATGGTCCCACTGTTTGGTGTACCTGGCATACTGAAAAATGAAAGCATGGAATATTACTACGACGTTTCAGTGTCTTGATACGCTGATAAATACTTCTGGGAACGGAACTGCAGATTGTATCACTTAGTGTTGTGATTCTGTGGAAAGATATGGACTTTCAGTGTAGCTGTGTGCAAACTAAAGTGCTACAACCATGATGCAATCCTTTCCTTCCCTATCCTAATAGTGAAAATCATTTTTAACTAACACCATTTATGTTCATGGCCTATAATTTTTTTTTCGATTTGTTGAACTCCAGTGCGAGTACACTTGTGTCACTTGTCGACATGATTTTTTTTTTGCCAATATGTATATTTGTTGTGAAAATACTAAAGACATTTTCGATTTGTTCTGAAGTGCAGTATGTGTGTACTCTTGTCATCTATATTGTATATACTTTTTGTGATTTGCTGATCATTTACCCTTGCGTTTATTTGTTATGAAAATGTTCAAAAGTTTTCAGTACATGTGCACTTATATGTTTTCTACTGAACTTCAGTGCCTGTGCACTTTTCTCATTTTTCAATGTGATTTGTGCCTTTTCTGTATACCTTTTATGATTTCGTGATATGTTTTATGTCATTTGTTACTCATTGTATATACATTTCGTCTTTTGCTGATATGTTCTCCACTGCAGTGCATGTGCACTCATGTCCCTTGTCAACATGATTTTGTTCAAAAAAAAAATGCTACAGAATCTTACAGTGCCTGTGCACTTTGTTATTTGTCAAATAATTTGTAAATACATTTTTCTGATTTGCTGATACGCTCTCTACTCATTGTACTTCTATTTTGTCTTGTCTGTAATGTTTTGTAATCGGTGCATGCGCACAACATTTAATTCATGTATTACATCCAAATATTTTGTAAATGTTAATTAATTAACAGAAAAATTTGTTACGATGGCAAGTCCAAATGACTCACCATCGCTGCCAAATTTTTTGCCCCCCAGTGGAGGGTTATGAAAGGCGTATGTACTCGTTGGCAGCGATGATGAGGCATTGTAGAATCTCTGACCAGAGCTGTTGCGCTCGAGGCGCAGTAGTGCTGTTGCAGTAGTAGTCGAGTGCAGTTGCGAATGGCAGTCTGTCAGTAGTGGTAGCGCAGAGCAGTCGGCGGGCGTCGGCACCGCAATGGTCGAGATTCAGGATAAGGTATATTGTTAAGCACCATCGCGCTCAGCTAGTAATGTAAATTAAATGTAATGAACTTTAAAGAATCCCCCCAATAATAATTTTGATTTAAAAGCAATTTTTTAACAAAGAATCATTCGATTTCCTTCCATTTCCTTTAAACAAAAAAATTCCATTAACTTCAAAAAATTTAGTTATTGGGATACATCTGCTGCAAGCTGTGGCGCAGAATAAGAGCATAATATTTCACATGCAGTTATACTAAGGTAAGAAATTAATTCTGATTTTGCACAGGGCCAAAGAGCGACATTTCGGTTAAATTGAGTTTTGATTATCACTGTAGTTCCATTGTCATGGGATCATGCTTCATTATTTTATGCGAACTTATACTTGCGTCAGATAGCTAATTTTGTTTAATTATCTTTGTCATTAATATTTTTGCGGGAAACTTACATTTGGCTCCATTTCTAATAAATATTATTCTTTTTTTTTAAATTGTCCGTGGGGAGGTTACAAGTTGTCCCACAAACACAAACCAGACAAGCTGGAAAGTTAGTGTGAAAACTTGAGGAACTTGCAAATGACGCTTGAGGAAATATCGTTACGTCAAGATGTAGAATCTGATGGAACATAGCCAGTAGCTGCGCAAGAATTCTTTTCGATAGTTTAAACAAGCGCTAGCAGAAGAAATATGTAGGCGAAATTGGAATACCTTGACAGGTTTGCAGCTAACGAATTAAATTGAACTGATCACATTGAGATGAATTCGAATGATGTAAGTGATTTCAGTATCAAGAATAAAAGGAGGTGAACTGAATTAGATGAAAATAGAACTCTGGAATGAAGTTTATGTGGAGGTCACCCAGAGAGGCAGTTCCAGTGAGACGTAGCGGATACATACATATGGATGAGGAAGAATGTAGGTGACATTTTGTGTAGGTCCTGAATTCATCACATCCTGAAGATGCAACTAACCAGCAATACTCCAAGGTGTGGCTTCAACAGTTTGATGATCTTGGGCACGTAATGAACCTGGTATGAGGACATAAACCCTCATTCACAATTGTGTAACGTTTGATGAATTTTGCACAACATTCTAGAACAAACTCTGATCCAAAGGCAGCTCATAAAAATTATTCCATTCCATCTTGGCGTGGTGGTACAACAACCTTCTACTGCTATTATATAAAAAGCAGTCTTAGGTTGCATGATGCCATTAATTAGCTTAAGAACCACCCATTTCGGCCTCGTAATGCATCGTCAGATTATTGAAAAATGTTAAAGGACGCCAATATTACAATAAATCCGGCGTGGTCCTACTCTGGACCACTAAAAAAGAAAAATAAACTTCTAAAACTGATCGAATAAAATTATATAGAGAAACGAAATGTAACTCTCGATAAGATCAGAAATTATCTGACAAAAGCATCCGACAATAAGACATGATACTGTATAAAACATTTTAAAAGGCAATCTATATGGAAAAGTATCAAAAATTAATGTAATGTCATTACGGGATCAGGCATTAGTAGAGAGTGAAGGAGAAACCGAAGGTGTGTATTACCTCATGGAGGTTACGACAGGTATAGCAGCGCAAAATACGACCTGGCACGCAAACCGTAAACAGCCATACACTACAACCACCGCAGAGATCCGTCCTCTTTCACATACAGTATATCTATGGAAAACAGGAGCTCACGCAAAATATTGGGCTAGTAGTAATGACAACCGCCATGCGGCGCTGCCGTCGGGTTTACAATTTGATAACGACGTAAAATTCAAATAATAATGGATAAATTAAGAAACAAGTAAAACATGAAAGATCATATGGGAATGTACACAGTGCAGGACAAGCCAGATCGAAAGCTATGCACAGAGACATAGAAAACCATTATTCTCAAAAGAAATGTAGGAGAATAATAAAATAGAATGCGTAGAGAAATAAATGTTTGGACTCCATATCTACGGCTAAAAGGTAACAATGCCGTTAAGTTAAAATACAAGTGCATACACATGAGAAGCGACCGAGGCCCCGGTAACAGAAAGCTAGAAACTAATAAACTATTAAAAAATGGGAAACATGGTATCATAGAAAGCCTGATTCACGGTTGATAACATAACTGAGTAACGTATTCTTCTTAGCATGTGAATGTTTAACAATTTCGATGTCTTCCAGCAGATTGAGCCTCTTACCTTTGGGATCGTGGTGCAAAACCCTTGAGTTTCCGAGTGTAGGTAGCTGGTGGCCACTGGATTTAAGGTGCTCAGCGAAGGCGAAATCATGCTTAACCTAAATCTTCTTAATGAGTAAATGCTCCTGAAACATAATTTTAAAAGCCCTTCCAATCTGACCGATGTAAGTTACTTGACATTCACAGCACTGGAGCATATACACGCCAATATCCTGGGACGCTCATTGCGAACGTATTGTTACTTGAACACGAAAGAGTTTAGCTATGGCATAGGACTCATTATCAAAAAAATTTCAGCTACAGATTATTGTAGCTTACTCTTTTCGTTTCAATAAAGACAAGTTGCTGCTCAACTATACATCGTCTGACGCCACAGTCTTTGCCTTTCTACTTCGCAACAACTTCGTTGGAAAGAAGCCTGCTGCCACATCTTTGCACTGGCGTTTGTCCTCACCATGGCAACCACTAGTTCGACTATCGACTTTACAACAACTTCAGTGAAAAACGCCTGCTGCTTCATCTTTGCAACGGCGTCTAACTTCACCATAGCAACCAGTGGTTCCAAATGGTTCACTGACAGGCCTTGAGAGAGCAAGCCATGTACTGCCAAACCGAAGTTCATTTTCCTACATATTTAAATATTTTAACGCTTCTTAATTGACAATAGCTCTTTAATAAGCTAAGTTTAGTGTGTATTTATTTCTAATTCTTGACAATGTTCTTTTAACTAAGAAATTTTAAATTGTAATTCGACTCATAACTCATTGGTTAATAATGACATCATGCTGTCAGAAGTGGGTGGAGCCTCCATTATATGTAGTAAGACGTGCACTGGTTTCTCCAGTAGTGATTCTCCAACAGAAAGAGGTTCCTACTCAATGGTAATTCAACGCTTATTGCTTTATAACTTTATGTATTTTGTTTAATGTATGCAGCCCTCTAATTAGAGCTTTGTATACAACTTACAGGTCTGAAGATGACCACAGTAGTGGTCGAAACCGGTCACCTTGTTAAATAAATCGTGATCAAGACTGTTTTTAATAGTAATTAGTAGTTTGTTTGCCTCCATATTTTTCCATATTTTATGTTTTTAAGCCCGTATTATATCTACATGTATTGTAATGTTTCTCCGAACCCTAGTAATGACTACATAACTTTCGCATCGACTTCCAACCACCAACTTAGTGTTAGCTTCACAGTCAGCGATCGTTCCTGCAGAATTTCATGATTGGTTTAACGTGTGTTAGGAGTGTAGTTTTGCAAATAGTCCTAGAATATCACACATGGTCAGTGCATTAATTTGCCACTTACTTGGAATCATTCATGTAAAACTGGCTTCACAGTCAATAAGGGCTGATCATTGTTGAAAAATTTACTGAAGAGGGAAGCGAGTAGCTGTGTGAGAATTTGTTCGGATGTTCTGTTTATTTATATGTTCTCTGTATCATGCAATTTTGTCTCCTTGAACTCCACATGTCCCCCAACGATATCTCGTGATTAATTTCCCAATGTTCTCACCAAAACTATTCTACATCTACATCCACATCCATACTCCGCAAGCCACCTGACGGTGTGTGGCGGAGGGTACCTTGAGTACCTCTATCGGTTCTCCCTTCTATTCCAGTCTCGTATTGTCCGTGGAAAAAAGGATTGTCGGTATGCCTCTGTGTGGGCTCTAATCTCTCTGATTTTATCCTCATGGTGTCTTCGCGAGATATACCTAGGAGGGAGCAATATACTCCTTGACTCCTCGGTGAAGGTTTGTTCTCGAAACTTTAACAAAATCCCGTACCGAGCTACTGAGCGTCTCTCCTGCAGAGTCTTCCACTGGAGTTTATCTATCATCTTCGTAACGCTTTCGCGATTACTAAATGATCCATTAACGAAGCGTGCTGCTCTCCGTTGGATCTTCTCTATCTCTTCTATCAACCCTATCTGGTACGGATCCCACATTGCTGAGCAGTATTCAAGCACTGGGCGAACAAGCGTACTGTAACCTACTTCCTTTGTTTTCGGATTGCATTTCCTTAGAATTCTTCCAATGAATCTCAGTCTGGCATCTGCTTTACCGACGATCAACTTCATATGACCATTCCATTTTAAATCACTCCTAATGCGAACTCCCAGATAATTTATGGAATTAACTGCTTCCAGTTGCTGACCTGCTATTTTGTAGCTAAATGATAAGGGATCTTTCTTTCGATGTATTCGCAGCACATTACACTTGCCTACATTGAGATTCAATTGCCATTCCCTGCACCATGCGTCAATTCGCTGCAGATCCTCCTGCATTTCAGTACAATTTTCCGTTGTTACAACCTCTCGATATACCACAGTATCATCCGCAAAAAGCCTCAGTGAACTTCCGATGTCATCCACAAGGTCATTTATGTATATTGTGAATGGCAACGGTCCTACGACTCACCCCTGCGGCACACCTGAAGTCACTCTTACTTCGGAAGACTTCTCTCCATTGAGAATGACATGCTGCGTTCTGTTATCCAGGAACTCTTCAATCCAATCACACAATTGGTCTGGTAGTTCATATGCTCTTACTTTATTCGAACAGCGCGAGCTGGGTTTCACACGATCGTCTTTGTCGAAACCCATGCTGATTCCTACAGAGTAGATTTCTAGTCTGCAGAAAAGTCATTATACTCGAACATAATACGTGTTCCAAAATTCTACAACAGATAGACGTTAGAGATATAGGTAGATAGTTCTGCACATCTGTTCGACGTCCCTTCTTTAAAACGGGGATGACCTGTTCCCTTTTCCAATCTTTTGGAACGCTACGCTCTTCTAGCGACCTACGGTAAACAGCTGCAAGAAGGGGGGCAAGTTCCTTAGCGTACTCTGTGTAAAATCGAACTGATATCCCATCAGGCCTAGTGGACTTTCCTCTTTTGAACGATTTTAATTGTTTCTCTATCCCTCTGTCAACTATTTCGATATCTACCATTTTGTTATCTGTGCGACAATCTAGAGGAGGAACTGCAGTGCAGCCTTCCTCTGTGAAACGGGTTTGGAAAAAGCCTTTAGTCGTCATCCTCTGTTTCAGTACCATTTTGGTCACAGAGTGTCTGGACATTTTGTTTTGATCCACCTACCGCTTTGACATAAGACCAAAATTTCTTAGGATTTTCTGCCAAGTCAGTACACAGAACATTACTTTCGAATTCATTGAACGCCTCTCGCGTAGCCCTCCTCACACTATATTTCGCTTCGCGTAATTTTTGTTTGTCGGGAAGGCTTTGGCTATGTTTATGTTTGCTGCGAAGTTCCCTTTGCTTCCGCAGCAGTTTTCAAACTCGGTTGTTGTACCACTGTGGCTCTTTTCCATCTCTTACTATCTTGCTTGGCACATACTCATCTAACACATATTGTACGATGGTTTTGAACTTTGTCCACTGATCCTTAACACTATCTGTACTTAAGACAAAACTTTTGTGTTGAGCTGTCCGGTACTCTGAAATCCACTTTTTGTCACTTTTGCTAAACAGAAAAATCTTCCTACCTTTTTTAATTTTTCTGTTTACGGCTGAAATCATCGATGCTGTAACCGCTTTATGATCCCTCATTCCCTGTTCTGCGTTAACTGTTTCAAATAGTTCGGGTCTGTTTGTCACCAGAAGGTCTAATGTGTTATCGCCACGAGTCGGTTCTCTGTTTAACTGCTCAAGGTAGTTTTCAGATAAAGTATATAAAAAAATTTCACTGGCTTCTTTGTCCCTGCCACCCGTTATGAACGTTTGAGTCTCCCAGTCTATATCCGGTGAATTAAAACCTCCACCAAGAACTATAACATGGAGGGGAAATCTACTCGAAATATTTTCCAAATTATCCTTCAGGTGCTCAGCTACAACAACTGCTGAGCCATGGGGCCTATAGAGACATCCAATTACCATGTCTGAGCCTTCTTTAACCATGACCTTCACCCAAATTATTTCACATTTTGGAACTCCGTCAATTTCCTTCGATACTATTTCACTTCTTATCGCTATAAACACGCCTCCCCCTTCACTGTCCAGCCTGTCTCTGCGGTTTACATTCCAATCTGAGTTCAGAACTTCATTACTGTTTACATCTGGTTTGAGCCAACTTTCTTTCCCTAGTACTATGTGGGCATTGAGACCGTTTATTAATGAGAGCAGTTCTGGGACCTTTCTATAGACGCTCCTGCAGTTTACTATTAGCAGATTAATATTGTTATTCCCCGTTGAATTTTGCCTACTCCTACCTTGCCGCGTCTCAGGAGGCGTCTTGTCGGGCCTAGGGAGGGAATTCTCTAACCTAAAAAACCCCCATGTGCACTCCACACGTACTCCGCTACCCTTGTAGCCGCTTCGTGCGTGTAGTGCACGCCTGACCTATTCAGGGGGACCCTACATTTCTCCACCCGATAGCGGAGGTCGAGGAATTTGCACCCCAGATCTCCGCAGAATCGTCTGAGCCTCTGGTTTAAGCCTGCCAATCGGCTCCAAACCAGAGGACCGCGATCGGTTCTGGGAACGATACTAGAAACAGTTAGCTCTGATTCCACCACGCGAGCGAGGCTTTCCGCCTTCACCATCTCCGCCAACCGCCTGTATGAACTGAGGATGACCTCTGAACCCAGACGGCAGTCGGGTGCACCCAGTTCTCTCTATCGCCGCCGGCAGGGCCTCCTCCACATCTCAGATGAGATCCCCCGGCAAGCAGACAGAGGGAACACTGGCCTTCTTCCCCGACCTCTCCGCTATTTCCCTAAGGGGCTCCATCACCCGCCTAACGTTGGAGCTCCCAATAACTAATAAACCCCTTCCCCCGTGTGCCTACTCTTGCTGTATGAGCGGCCACACGTCCACTCACAGGCAGAGCGGGCGATGCCACACGGCCAGCCTCCACACTGACCCTCCGCCTCGTGCGACGCGAACGCCGCTGTACCCACCACTCCCCTTGGGGAGAGGGTGGCCCAGCCGCGCCCGGTACCCGCGAAGATGTCTCGA
Organism: Schistocerca nitens; assembly: GCF_023898315.1. Classification (NCBI taxonomy): domain Eukaryota; kingdom Metazoa; phylum Arthropoda; class Insecta; order Orthoptera; family Acrididae; genus Schistocerca; species Schistocerca nitens. Next base: position 62,027,691 of record NC_064619.1, on the reverse strand, counting down.
CAGCAGGGACAGTGGGTGAAGCATGTAACACCTGGGGTATACCGTGCGACGCACCAGACTCCCCACTGCCGCTACACTCCGAGGCAGCAGCCTGAAGACGGCTGACCGCGGCCGTCAACACTCCCAGCTGTTCGCGAACAGTGGCCAGCTCCTCCTGCGTCCGTACACACATCCTATCCATCCTAATAAATCAATTTACTGTAGAGAGTTAATCAACTTTTAACTAGACTGCTAATTCACCAAAGGCGGCTGATAGTTGACTAAACTGGGGTTACTAGACACTTCTTGTAGAAAACAATGAAAATAGCACTACCTGTCTCAGGACTGTATTAAAAACTAACACTAGCAATATGGCACTGTGGCTGACTAAAGGGACTCTCTCTGACTGTATTCAAATCAACACGAAATATATGAAACACTATTACTAGTACTCGACAGTTAAAGCTATCTAAAAGCAAAAACACACGGAAGAAGAAGTGACAAGTAAGACAAATACAATTAATACTTAAATTAACGTAGCTCGCTGCACAGCAGACGTGACGCAGACGGCAGTTACGACGGTCTAAAGTAACCGATTGTGTGCATAATTACTGGAAACGGTAGCCTTTAGCCGGTGTGTCGGTGGCGTAAGTAAGAAAGATACGTGTAAGAAGCACTTAGGCAAGGTACAGCGTATTCCCCTCGCAATTCCGTGTACAGTAACCTACGAGCCCACTTAGGTGTAGATATTCAGCGCGTTCAGCGCAGGAAATATTTTATCTGTGCTTAGTTTTCTAGTGATATTTGGACAGAGTCCCGTAATAAATTTTATCCTTATGCACTGAAGAGACAGTGAAACTGGTACACGTGCCCAATATTGTGTAGGACCACCGCGAGCACGCAGAAATGCCGCAACACTACGTGGCATGGTCTCCACTAACGTCTGAAGTAGTGCTAGAAGCAACTGACACCATGAATCCTGTAGGGCTGTCCGTAAAACCGGAACAGTACGAGGGGGTGGAGATATCTTCTGAAGATCACATTTCAAGGCATTCCAGATGTCCTCAATAATGTTCATGTCTGGAGAGTGTGGTGGCCAGCGAAAGTGTTTAAGGGGCTCCGGAAAGGCTCAAAATCATGAAAAGTTCAATTTTTACTTTTTTGCGTTTTCTGAATCTGCAGACTATTACCTTTTAATAGATATATAATTTATTCAATTCCGAAGACTACAACTATTTTTAAATTTTTTTTGAAATGTGTTCTACATGGGCGTGACCCACTGTGGCGCTGTTAAACTGCTGTCAAATGGTGTTATTATTAACGTCCGTGTTCATCAGGTACATTTTAGTGATGTGAGATAAAGTATGTGTTGTGACTAACCTGTGTTGGTTCAATATATATCGCTGGTGTGATTGTCGATTGTTTCATGTTTATTTACTCTGTCGTTATCTCGAAAATATTCGTAATTATTTCTGTTTCTTGAGTCTCTGTTTTGTTGAAGTATAATAATGAGTAAAAGTAAAGTTATTAGAAATCCTCTGAAGGCTTTTAAGAAAAGGAGAAATGTTGGAAAGCCAAAGGTATGTGTTATTACTGTAAACAATAAAGACGATGAAAATCCCCAACATAACTTGTGTCCCAAAGAAGAAGACAGTTGGTGTAAATATAACAAAGGATTGCTAACTGGTGAAGTGTACATTCATAAGCATAGTCTGCCTCATGCAATAATGGAGGTGATAAAACCTATTTTCAGAGACTTAGCAGCACCTGAACTGTTGAAAAAGTGTATTCACGGAAAAACTCAAAACCCCAATGAAAGTTTAAATAGTGTTATATGGTCGAGAATCCCCAAGACTGTATTTGTTGGAATAGAAACACTTCACTTTGGTGTGTATGATGCTGTTGCGACTTTCAATGATGGCCACATTGTAAGGTGCAAGGTATTTAGAAATATGGGAATGAAGATAGGTTCTAACATGGTACGAGCGATGCTTGCTTTAGACACGGAACGACTTCGGGCTGCAGACAGGGCTGTAAAGAGTCTAGAAATACAAGCAAGAGTAAACAGGAGGAGGAACAAGAGGAAGCTGGAGGAGGAGTTTGCAGAGGATGAAGATAATCCATCCTATGGACCTGGAATGCACTAAAAAGTTAATCCAATCTTTGTCGCTCGATTCCCAAAACTTTTATCTTCTCATACTAATTACATGTTTTCTAAGGATCTTCCAAACATATTTGTTTCAAACTTTCAGTAAATGTTACACAGTACCTTCTGCATAATTTAACACAGCCTTTTTCCAAAAAACTGTATTTTTTAAATATATAAATAAAAATTGCAAAAAAATGTTGTGAATTTTCATTACAATTGAAAAAAATCATCTTTAATAACTGAACTAAAATTTTGTAAAATCCCTGTGTTAAGTTGGAGCCCATATTCCAATAAATAATCTGTAAACAGTTCAACATCCTACCTCAAATACTTTGTGAGGAAAGATGTAATTTATAAGCGTTATTTTAACGTGGCAAGTATAGGGCGTTCCGGAGCCCCTTAAGCTCAGAAGAGCAATTCTGGACGTGTGGGGTGTCGTATTGTCCTGTGGGAATTGCTCAAGTCCATCGAATTCACAATGGACATGAAAGGATGCAGATGATCAGATAGGATGCTTACGTATGTGTCATCTGTCAGAGTCATTTCTAGACATATCTGGGTTCCCTTATCACTCCAACGGCACTCGCCCCGCACCATTACAGAGCCTCCACCACCTTAAACGGTCCCCTGCCGTCACGCAAAGTCGATGGATTCATGAGGTTGTCTCCATACCCGTACACATCCATCCGCTTGATACAATTTGAAACGAGATCCGTCCTACCAGGCAACATTTTTCCAGTCAACAGTCCAGTGTCGTTGATGACGCACCCAGGCGAGGAGTAAAGCTTTGTGTCGTCCAGTCATCACGGGTAGACGAGTGGGCCATCGGCTCCGAAAGCCCTTATCGATGATGTTCCGTTGAATGGTTCGCACGCTGACACTTGTTGTGGCCCAGTATCGAAATCTGCAGCAATCTGCGCGAGTGTCGCACCTCCTTCACGTTGAACGATCCCCTTCAGTCGTCGTTGATCCCATTGTTGCAGGATCTTTCTGCGGCTGCAGCGATGTCGGAGATTTGATGTTTTACCGGTTTCCTGATATTCGTGGTATAGTCGTGAAATGGCCATACGGGAAAATGCCCATTTCATCGCTACCTCGGAGACGCTATGTCTCATTGCTCGTGCGCCGACTATAACAACACGTTCAAACTCACTGAAATCTTGTAAACCTGCCATTGTAGCAGTCGTCATCGATCTAAAACTGCGCCAGACACTTGTCGTCCTGTATGTCATAGTTCATATTAGTAATTTCTCTCACGTGAACCCAAGTGATAACAAAACCCTCAACTGATTCCCCCTACCCCAAATACCACTGATTGGGCCAGTAATTAAATTCGATTCCCATGTGGATAATTATCATGCCAGAATGTGGTGAAAACCCTTTCATTTAGTTATTTCCTTTAGTTGTTTGTCCCTCCTTTTGCGTTCCCGGTTGTGCTAAGCTGTCTAATTCAACGTTAAAGTAACTAACTGGTGAACTGAATATGAGGGCTGACCCCTATCAATTACCAACAAGCATTGAATCAAAGAAATCGCGTGACTGTGAGCAGCTACAAAAACTTTAGTGCACACCGTCAGATCATGATCAACAAAACTTTTCGATAAACAGTAAACTTACGTATGTCGAATCCTGCTCAGGCAAAAAATAAATAGAAATCGACAGTAAGCTTTGTGTATATGCTTTCTGGTAGGGTAAGTACCGTTTATCCACGTATATAATTTTTTCCAATGGGGCTTTTACTAAATACGCCGTGAAAAAACCTCTGGTGAACAGAAAGTGGCAATGAAGGTTTAGGCAGCTGTGGAGTGAGTTTCAAAATACTTGTTCGTTAGTACTGTTCTTCAGTCTTCGACCCTTACCAACTTGGTTTAATATAAGAGATAGATAAGATGCAACCAGAACCGATTAGTCGGCCATGTTAAAAGACATCGGTTATCGATGATCGATTTTTCCAGTAACGTGCAAGAATTTCAGTCTTCGGTTACCTTCCAAAGTATAGTAATTGTGACAGACTGCATTGCCTGTATGTGTGCTTTATTTTTCTCTGTGAGGCAGCGGATGGGACGCTTCTCGGAGTCAAAGAACTTTGAACAGTAGGAGATAATCACACTCGACGAGAAAATTTCAAGTTGACTCAACATGGGAGGGACAGGAACCCACTCTGGGCTTGGATGTTGTGCCGCGGAGACATTCTGATGCTAGGTTTTGCACAAATGAGGCAGATATTAGTTTTCAATTCGCTTTTCGTACCTGGGTAAGGTCTCTGCGTGATGTTGGCTTAATGTGTGCATTTCACGAGCATCACTTTCGTTTATTGCGGGTCATGTTTGGAGTCATGTCTATAGAGAGTAAGTTCTTCCACCACGTATTTGTTCAAATTATTATGAAAATCAGCATTCCGTTGTGATCATTTCGGAACCATGTGCCCAAATACACTGACGGAAAATAATCACAACACCAAGGAGTTGTGCGACATAAACGAAAGTTGATAACGTGTTTCGACATCTGAAATATGATTTCTGTTCAAATTTAGAGCCAGTCGCGTAGGCGTGGCGTTAGTAGCACCACTATCGGGATGCAAATGAAAGTTGCTTTTAATATATGCTGTACCAGTCTTGGTTACCTTTGAGACTGGACGTGGCAAACTGAAGTTAGTCAAGAGTGCCTTTAAGGCGACGAACACACCATTATCGAGACTTATATGACTTTAAAAGAGATCATATAATAGGGATCCGAGAAGCAGGATGTTCCTTCTGTGATACTGCAGACAGACTTGGCAGGAATGTAACCACTGCACATGATGGTTGGCATCGGTTGTCACGAGAATGCTCGGTGGCAAGATGAACAGGCTCCAGACGGCCACGTGACACTACTGAGAGGAAAGACCAACGTGTTCGCCGTGTGGATCCAGCACATCGTGGTGCATCTGGAGCAGGAATCCGATTAGTAGTTGGCACAGTAGTGACACAAAGATCTCGTGCAAGTCTATTACTTCAAGGCCAGCTCCGAGACAGACGCCCTGCACCGTGCATTCAACTGATCCCAAGCCACCGCCAATTGCGACTTCAGTGATGTCAAGCAAGAGCCCTTTGGAAGGCAGGCTGGAGGTCTGTAGTGTTTCCTGGTAAAATCTGTTTCTGCCTCTGTGCCAGTGATGGCCTTGTGTTGGTTAGGAGGATGCCAGTTGAAGACTAGCAACCAACCTCTATGCATGCTAGATACACTGGACCTACACGTAGAGGTATGATCTAGGGCATGATTACGTAAAACAACAGCAGGAGCACTCTCGTGGTTATCCCATGCATCCTGACTGCAGATCCGTATGTTAGTTTGTAATGCGACCTGTTGTGCTGCCATTCACGTATAGAATTCCAGGGATTGTTTTCCAACAGGATAACGCTTGCCCATATACCGCTGTTGTAACCCAACATGTTCCGCAGGGATACGACGTTTTGTCTTGTCCTGTTCGATCACCAGATGTGCCTCGAAGTGGGCACATATGGGACATCATCGGACGACAACTCCAATGTCATCCACAAGCAGCATTAACCGTCCTTGTATTGACCGACCAACTGTTACGGGCATATTCCCCATCCCACAAACTGACATCCGGCGCCTGTACCACACAATGCATGTACGTTTGCATTCTTACATTCATCACTTCGGCAGTCACTCTGGTTATTAACGTTCCAGCATTTCACATTTGTAATGGCTTATCTCGTGCTTACATTAACCTGTGGTCTTGCTATGTTAAGCACTTAAATATTTCACCTAGACAAGTGTAATCCAGAAATTTTGTTACTCTACGTTAGCTGGTTTTTTTGTGTAACGGTTTTTCCCATTAGTGTAGATGAGGATATCCAGTGGCGATTAACACGTTCGTAAGAAATAGTGGCATTTAATCTCTCTATCTGTCTCAATTTAAATTAAAAGAACTATTTCACTGGATTACTTTCGATCTTGTTAGATAACTACACTGCTAATTGTTACGGACTGTGCGCTTTCTCAGAACAGTCGTGATCGCTCGCATAGGGCTGTTTATCCTATAAAGAATGTTTTGGAACATTAGCATGTCTTTCTATCACAATCTGCGTTCGTCTTTTCATTCAATAAAACTGTGTCCTTTGCTAGTACTTACAACTACTTAGTCTGATACGTTTGCACATGTAATGGGTTTCCTAATGGTATTTGCTCCATTTTAACTAATTTGCTTTAATAAGAAGTGCACTTTCTCTAATTCGCCTCCCAAGTGAAATTGACAGGTATCAGGTAAGTCTACGTAATGGAGTTTGCTTATGCACGCAGTTAGGAGCACCGATTTCGTCAGCTCAGTCTCTGCAACTATATATGACGGTAGTATCTGTTACCGAAAGAACAGTTACCGTGGATGACCATGCAGCTTTGCTAGAAATGAAATGATAATTAAATGGACACCCTAGCTGCAAACAGGCGTTGATGTACTTCATTGGGGACATGTTGAAAATGTGTGCCCCGACCAGGACACGAACCCGGGATCTCCTGCTTACATGGCAGACGCTCTATCCATCTGAGCCACCGCGGGCACAGAGGATAGTGCGTCTGCAGGGACTTATCCCACGAATGTAGTGGTGTGGACATGTTGGGAATGTGGATCTCGCGGGGAGCGAGCAAGGGATAAATCCCTATAGACGCACTATCCTCTGTGCCCGCGGTGGCTCAGATGGATAGAGCGTCTGCCTTGTAATCAAGAGATCTCGGGTTCGTGTCCCGGTCGGGGCACACATTTTCAACATGTCCCCAATGAAGTACATCAACGCCTGCATGCAGCTAGGGTGTCCATTTAATTATCATTTCATTTCTAGCAAAACTGCATGGTCATCCACGGTAACTGTTCTTTCGGGAACAGATACTACCGTCATATATAGTTAAAATATGGCTTCCCGGCCATTGACCTTCTTGTGCGAACGCACACGCTATGCCCGAACTCGTACGGGACTTGGTAGATTAATCTGGCACGAGTAATGAGTATGATGGGCAAACATCTATTAGGCGCACTACGAATGTAGTGGTGTGGACATGTTGGGAATGTGGATCTCGCGGGGAGCGAGCAAGGGATAGAGCGTCTGCCATGTAAGCAGGAGATCCCGGGTTAGAGTCCCGGTCGGGGCACACATTTTCAACATGTCCCCAATGAAGTACATCAACGCCCGTTTGCAGCTAGGGTGTCCATTTAATTATCATTTCATTTTTAGTCTCTGCAACATAAATTTCGTCATTGCTTAGGATTTGAAAGTTGTTGCGCAGAGTACTTAGTTTCAGATCAAATTGATGGCAAATAAATTTTCGTACATGGGTTTCGTCTACAAGGTGAGCCTCATTGCTCAATCATGCATTGATACAACAGTATTTCTGGTTAAAACTTATTACTCTGTTTCTTTCAGAAACTTTGCAATGAATTTTTCATCTACACTCGAGAATTCACTAACGTAGCTATTAAAATTAATTTCGAGTCAAATTGCGTTAGCCGGCAGGAATGGCCGAGCGGTTCTAGGCGCTACAGTCTGGAACCACGCGACCACTGCGGTCGCATGTTCGAATCCTGCCTCGGGCATCGATGTGTGTGATGTTCTTAGGTTAGTTAGGTTTAAGTAGTTCTAAGTTCTAGGGGACTGATGACCTCCGCAGTTGAGTCCCATAGTGCTCAGAGCCATTTGAACCATTTTTTTTTTCAAATTGCGTTATCAAGGATTAATTCCTGATAATTGGCGGATAATCGGTATACAATTCGATTCAAAATTTTAAATCATTATTTAGCGTAATTTTTCACTATAGTAGTAGCATTTCAGTGTTCAACAGTCCGCCCGCGGTAGCTGAGTGGTCAGCGCTACAGAATGTCAATCCTACGGGCCTTGGTTCGATTCCCGGCTGGGTCGGAGATTTTCTCCGCTCAGGGACTGGGCGAACGGTCTACCCGACGGAAGGCCATAGTCACACGACGTTTTATTTAGTGTTCAACAAACAAGTGGAGACACTACATAAGAAAAGTTGTGGATGCCGGAAGGCTTTACTCTTTAAATTCGCAGAGCGTATGTTTGAAGAAGAGTTGTGAAACATATCACATTCTGTCAGGTATGTCTCGCGAAATGACTTCGAAATTAGAGCTCCAATAGCAATTTATCGTCAATCGTTCTTTCAATGAGCCAGTCGCAAATGGAACTGGGGAGAGGGAAATGGATAGTGGTTTATGAAATATCTTACGAAGTAATAGATGCAGATGTGGCTGTAGGAACCGTTCTTAGATATTGTTATGTTTAAGGCGTCTGCATTCGAAAGGGGTAAGTCTGGGTTCGAAACCCGATCTAGCACAGATTCTCATTAGTTGCGACGTGTCCATTGAAATAGAGTCATATGTTAGGTCGGGGAGACAATGTCCCTATCGTCACGGGGATTGGAACAACTCGATGTTTCCCGTGACTGAGATGTCTTCAAAACGTCCACTGCCCGATGACGTGACACTAGAGCACGAAACAGGCGAGACACACGAAGGCAAAATATCTCTTAACGGCCAGATAGATAGTACCAGAAATATGGGACTCTCTGTATATGAAGCAATACCTGCACGTGCCTTGTCGGGCACCACCGTGTCCTAGGTCAACTCTGACGTCTTTAGTTTGGGGGAAGGCCTACGATAACCGTCAGCTGTAGCAGGAAACATCGCATTCGTGTCGACGTCGATCAACGTAAGCTGTGCCAGAGGTTAGACTGCCCACGCCGCAGCTTATCGCCGTTTCCCTCCTGGACAAATTTATCCAGCGAATTATTATTTCATCCAGAGCTACGTACTCGCTCTGGAACACAGCAGCCACGGCACAACTTGTGTTGGATTAGATTAGATTAGTCGCACTTTTCATTCCAAAAATCGACCATGAGGATATCCTCCATGATGTAGAACATTGAAATACAGATTGTACAATATGTATTTACAAAGAAGAACGATTATGCCACTGTACCTTCTACGTATTCCAAGTAAAAAGATATAACATGTATTTTCTTTTATAAGGTAATAAATAACTTTTCATAAAGCTTACAAGGGAACCTCCCCATCGCACCCCCCTCAGATTTAGTTATAAGTTGGCACAGTGGATAGGCCTTGAAAAACTGAAAACAGATGAATTGAGAAAACAGGAAGAAGTTGTGTGGAACTGTGAAAAAATAAGCAAAATATACAAACTGAGTAGTTCATGGGAAGATAGGCAACGTCAAGGAAAGAGAAAACGCAGGAGCGCCATGGTGTCGTGGTAACGTGAGTAGCTGCGGATCGGAAGGTCCATGGTTCAAATCTTCTATCAAGTAAAGAGTTTAATTTTTTTATTTTCAGTTTATGTGACAAACTCTTATGTTTTCATCACTTTTTAGGGAGTGATTATCACATCCACAAGAAAACCTAAATCGGGCAAGGTAGAAGAATCTTTTTACCCCTTCGCCAAGTGTACAAGTTAGGTGGGTCGACAACATATTCCTGTCATGTGACGCACATGCCGTCACCAGTGTCGTATAGAATATATCAGGTGTGTTTTCCTGTGGGGGAATCAGTTGACGTATGACCTTATGTGTTTTCCTGTGGGGGAATCAGTTGACGTATGACCTTGCGATCAAATGTTTTCGGTTCCCATTGGAAAGGCACGTCCTTTCGTCTACTAATCGCACGGTTTTGCGATGCGGTCGCAAAACACAGACACTAAACTTATTACAGTGAACAAAGACGTCAATGAACGAACGGACAGATAATAACTATGCAAAAATAAAGAAAATAAAATTTTCACTCGAGGGAAGACTTGAACCAAGGACCACTAGTTCAGCAGCTGCTCACGTTACCACCAGACCACGACGCTCCTAAGCAAAGTCTGTCCATGATGTTGCCTATGCGACCCGTGGACTACTGAGTTTGTATATTTTGCTTATTTTTTCACAGTTCCACACAACTTCTTCCTGTTTTCTCAGTTGATCTGTGTTCAATTTATCACGGCCTATCCACTGTGCCAACTTATAACTAAATCTGAGGGGGGGGGGGGTGCGATGGGGAGGTTCCCTTGTTAGTAAACCCTCATGGCCAGTTTTCTAAAGGCCTTGTCGCTACAGCTGTGGGGGCCCAGCTGTCACTGTTGTTACGGTGGTCGCGGCTGTGAGTTCGTGATACGGATTCTGGTGCATTACACCGCTAAGACAATTTCTCTCTGGCACTAACACACAGCTATGCCCCAGTGTCAGGTAACAAGACAGAAGAACGAACGTTCTACGACACTCCAACAAAGTAGTAACTAAGTCACACAAACGAGTTAACAGACTTACTTACCTTTGTGACTAGTTGAATATTGAAGTCTGTAACCCTGCTTGCGATAAAACACGAAATAGGGCCTCAATGGCTAAGTTCAAATAAACGCTGGTAAACTTCACAGCACACAGCAAATTGAATTTACAACAACTGCCTGTTCACTTCTAAGAGTTCGCTAAACGACGTTCCCTATCTAAGTCAGCCCTGGACGATGATCTATAGCAAAGTGGCCGAGAGCTGCTCGACTGTCTCCCGTGTAGACTTCTGTCCGTTGTCGTCCGGTTATTGGTGGATTGTACTCGATCGGTAATTGGCCTTGGCGAAGTCGATATCTTCATCCACAGCACCGCCACTGTCGCTGTTGGAACTCGCGCAAGTGGCGAGAGTCTACGGCACTCGCACCAGCTCGCATCTTTCCGTCAGTAGTGCTTTTGTCCTGGCTGTGTCTTGTTCGGTCGACACAGCACAAACTATATAAATGTTGAGTGCACTGAGGTGCATATAATTATTCTTAAGCTTCTATGGCCATGCATCATCGCACAGAAAAATCAGTACACAACACTTATTCACAATAATCACAATACTGCAATGACAATATACAGAAGTCAGATTGTACTAATATTCGTACTATTTGATATTAATAGCTACGTATACACATCAGTTGTTTCTACTAAGAAATTCATCAGTGGTATAGAAGGCGTTGGTTACCAACAATTCCTTTAATCCTCTCTTAAACTGAATGGAACCTTATTAGTAATTAACCTTCATACAGTTGCTGGAAAATTATTGAAAATGAGGGTTCCTGATTAATGAACACGTTTCTGGAGCAACGTGACATTAAATCTTTCTGAAGATTACTCAATTTTACTATCGATTCCATGATTTGCTGATTTGAAGAGAGATATATTTTTAATCACAAAAGCCATAAAGGAATAAATACATTAGGAAGCAGTAGATAATATCCTTGTTTCCCTAAACAGGTCTCTGCAGAATCCTCTGGAGTTCATACAGCAAATAATTCTATCTACGCGTATTCAGACAAGGAAAACTTCATATTTGTTTGATGAGTTACCCCAAAAAATAATCCCCTACGACATCACGGAAAGACAATAAGGTTAATAGGCAGTTTTTTTATTTTTATATCACTTATGTCTGAGAATATTATTATTGTAAATAGAATAGTATAGGCGCTTCAGCACTTCTGTGGTATGCTTCTTCCATTCACCCGCTCCAGCTAAGCTTATTCTCAAGCTGTAATCCCAAGAATAAATTCAAGGCGTTGCTCCGTTCGCATCTGAGGCCTAGTTCGTTTCTAATACCCTCCAGGGATGCCAGTCCAAGACCATGCACTCAAAATTCGGAATTGTGCGCAATCTGGACTTAGAGACGTCGCGTCGACTACTCCCTGCGCTGTCGCACAAATAGTGACTCAAACGTGACGACTGACTTTATACATTTTAGTACAGATGCAGCATAAGTCAGTACTTCACGATTTCCCTCATTTTGATGGACTCATATATTGGGGAATATGAAACCAGAGCTTTGTATTCGCTGCAAAGTTGTTCACCTTGGAATCACTTTCAGGAATTTGTACACAAGAGGAAAGCACGGTTATAAGTCATTTTAGACTTAGTGTTGTGGTTGCTTTCCTCGTGGATATTACAGTGTCAGTATCTTTTTCTTTGTGTGGTAAGCGAAAAATCTTTATTTATTAGTTGTCATTTTCTTAAAATCACACAACGCATGTTAATCCCTACAGTTTAGTAAATTTGAGTGATGCTGATTTTTCCAAGGGCTTACATTTATATCAGGAAGAAACCTAACATGTCGGGGTGGGACGGTCTTGAGCATTGGTTTAAGGGCCGCATCACTGTCACATACTGTTTTCAGTTTGGTATTTGCATTTATTCTGACACTTCAAAGAAAAAATGTTTACTACGGTCAAAATTAGGTGTGGAAGGGGAAACTGTATTGACACATTCCTGGGGTCAGATACATCACATGATCACACTGACAGAACCACAGGCACATAGACACAGGCAACAGAGCATGCACAATGTCGGCACTAGTACAGTGTATATCCACCTTTCGCAGCAATGCAGGCTGCTGTTCTCCCATGGAGACGATCGTAGAGATGCTGGATGTAGTCCTGTGGAACGGCTTGCCATGCCATTTCCACCTGGCGCCTCAGTTGGACCAGCGTTCGTGCTGGACGTGCAGACCGCGTGAGACGACGCTTCATCCAGTCCCAAACATGCTCAATGGGGGACAGATCCGGAGATCTTGCTGGCCAGGGTAGTTGACTTACACCTTCTAGAGCACGTTGGGTGGCACGGGATACATGCGGACGTGCATTGTCCTGTTGGAACAGCAAGTTCCCTTGCCGGTCTAGGAATGGTAGAACGATGGGTTCGATGACGGTTTGGATGTACCGTGCACTATTCAGTGTCCCCTCGACGATCACCAGTGGTGTACGGCCAGTGTAGGAGATCGCTCCCCACACCATGATGCCGGGTGTTGGCCCTGTGTGCCTCGGTCGTATGCAGTCCTGATTGTGGCGCTCACCTGCACGGCGCCAAACACGCATACGACCATCATTGGCACCAAGGCAGAAGCGACTCTCATCGCTGAAGACGACACGTCTCCATTCGTCCCTCCATTCACGCCTGTCGCTACACCACTGGAGGCCGGCTGCACGATGTTGGGGCGTGAGCGGAAGACGGCCTAACGGTGTGCGGGACCGTAGCCCAGCTTCATGGAGACGGTTGCGAATGGTCCTCGCCGATACCCCAGGAGCAACAGTGTCCCTAATTTGCTGGGAAGTGGCGGTGCGGTCCCCTACGGCACTGCGTAGGATCCTACGGTCTTGGCGTGCATCCGTGCGTCGCTGCGGTCCGGTCCCAGGTCGACGGGCACGTGCACCTTCCGCCGACCACTGGCGACAACATCGATGTACTGTGGAGACCTCACGCCCCACGTGTTGAGCAATTCGGCGGTACGTCCACCCGGCCTCCCGCATGCCCACTATACGCCCTCGCTCAAAGTCCGTCAACTGCACATACGGTTCACGTCCACGCTGTCGCGGCATGCTACCAGTGTTAAAGACTGCGATGGAGCTCCGTATGCCACGGCAAACTGGCTGACACTGACGGCGGCGGTGCACAAATGCTGCGCAGCTAGCGCCATTCGACGGCCAACACCGCGGTTCCTGGTGTGTCCGCTGTGCCGTGCGTGTGATCATTGCTTGTACAGCCCTCTCGAAGTGTCCGGAGCAAGTATGGTGGGTCTGACACACCGGTGTCAATGTGTTCTTTTTATCATTTCCAGGTGTGTATATATATCCACATTTTAATATATATATATATATATATATATATATATATATATATATATATATTAAAATGTGGATATTCGATTAGATTCTTCATATTGCTGCTAACGTCAGTGCCTTTTCATTTAGACCTGAATAACAAACGAATCCTGATCTCTTCACCGATGTTGATCTAAAAAAAACCAAAGAAACAAACAATGAAATGAAATCGTAAGTGATCGACGTTCTTTAGAGCAATGTTAAGGAATACTTCAATAAAAGAATTTCAAAATTAGCAGTTAGTGGTGCATGTTGTTTCCCGATTCTTGGAACGATCATGAATTATTTGAAAGAAAAGGACGGCAGATTGTTTGCGTTGTCAAGGAATGAGTTCAGAGGTCTTCCTTTCCAGTTGACAGAGAAAAACCAACTCACTTACCAGTTTTATAAATAAATGAAGATTAGGTGTCTCAGTATCTTTCGAAGTATACTGACTTGAGTACTGGAAGGCGGAAGGCTATCGCTAGTGATTGAAAACTCAGCCTCAATAGTGCAAACGTTGCTAAATATCTTAAGGTCCTGCTAGGATTTGTTGACATGCAGAGGACGTCAGTAGATCGAGTTTGTAGCTGCCACAAGTCTGGGATACTTCGACCCAGAAGAGCGTTCGAAGATAATTGCATGTCAAGGAGAGCCTCAGACTGTTGTTCCAAGTCATCCAACTGTGAGGGTTGTGAAACCGTAACAGCGGCGATATGCATTTCAGTGGCCGGTGCCTACGTGTCTCCTATCATGATCTTCCTGTGGAGTGGCTGGGCAACATACAGTCAAATAAGGCTTAATAAACACTGAGCTATTTACCAACTCACTTAAAAAATTCGTGAAGTTTCACATGTGAACAAGTCAAATTGTGGTGCTTTGATTTTAGATGGTCACTCAAAGTACACAAAATATTCTCTCATTTTCACTGACTTGGCTAGAGGAGATGGTGCAGTTACGTTAAGTGTTCCTTCTCATTGTTTTCATAGAGAGAAACCCCTCGATGTGTCCCTAATGAAGACTATTGTTTCGTACTACATGCAAGGAACTGGAAAGTGACTCGAAACACATGTTGGAAAAATTACCAAACAATGGTAAATGGGATCCTTTTCTGGCTCATTATTTCTATTTGCAGCAACCACCACTATCAGCAGTTCAAGAGACTGTGGCTCCTGGAATTTGGTCTTTTATAAATCTTATGTCGAACATTACTAACTATAAATTTATATGCGAATTTTGTTCTTCTGGAGTTTAGGAAATACGTTAGATGTTGAAGTTAAGCTTAAGGGAAACTGGAGTTAGTAACAGCGCTAAAAATGTGTTAATATTAGGAATATGGTTCCAGTCGACCCCAACGCTGGGTATAACGAGACAATTGTGAGCTTTTAGTTACTTTATTACCGTGTCATTATCGTATCATTACTTCAGATTTCTGTCGTGTTTCCTTTAATGTGTATACTAGACGTAACGCTCCGTCCTGCCCTGTGGGCGAGGGAAAGAGCAGAGAGAACACAAACAATTCATAACAGTGGACACGGTTCCACCGGAACGCATTTGTGCGACAGATATACACTCCTGGAAATGGAAAAAAGAACACATTGACACCGGTGTGTCAGACCCACCATACTTGCTCCGGACACTGCGAGAGGGCTGTACAAGCAATGATCACACGCACGGCACAGCGGACACACCAGGAACCGCGGTGTTGGCCGTCGAATGGCGCTAGCTGCGCAGCATTTGTGCACCGCCGCCGTCAGTGTCAGCCAGTTTGCCGTGGCATACGGAGCTCCATCGCAGTCTTTAACACTGGTAGCATGCCGCGACAGCGTGGACGTGAACCGTATGTGCAGTTGACGGACTTTGAGCGAGGGCGTATAGTGGGCATGCGGGAGGCCGGGTGGACGTACCGCCGAATTGCTCAACACGTGGGGCGTGAGGTCTCCACAGTACATCGATGTTGTCGCCAGTGGTCGGCGGAAGGTGCACGTGCCCGTCGACCTGGGACCGGACCGCAGCGACGCACGGATGCACGCCAAGACCGTAGGATCCTACGCAGTGCCGTAGAGGACCGCACCGCCACTTCCCAGCAAATTAGGGACGCTGTTGCTCCTGGGGTATCGGCGAGGACCATTCGCAACCGTCTCCATGAAGCTGGGCTACGGTCCCGCACACCGTTAGGCCGTCTTCCGCTCACGCCCCAACATCGTGCAGCCCGCCTCCAGTGGTGTCGCGACAGGCGTGAATGGAGGGACGAATGGAGACGTGTCGTCTTCAGCGATGAGAGTCGCTTCTGCCTTGGTGCCAATGATGGTCGTATGCGTGTTTGGCGCCGTGCAGGTGAGCGCCACAATCAGGACTGCATACGACCGAGGCACACAGGGCCAACACCCGGCATCATGGTGTGGGGAGCGATCTCCTACACTGGCCGTACACCACTGGTGATCGTCGAGGGGACACTGAATAGTGCACGGTACATCCAAACCGTCATCGAACCCATCGTTCTACCATTCCTAGACCGGCAAGGGAACTTGCTGTTCCAACAGTACAATGCACGTCCGCATGTATCCCGTGCCACCCAACGTGCTCTAGAAGGTGTAAGTCAACTACCCTGGCCAGCAAGATCTCCGGATCTGTCCCCCATTGAGCATGTTTGGGACTGGATGAAGCGTCGTCTCACGCGGTCTGCACGTCCAGCACGAACGCTGGTCCAACTGAGGCGCCTGGTGGAAATGGCATGGCAAGCCGTTCCACAGGACTACATCCAGCATCTCTACGATCGTCTCCATGGGAGAATAGCAGCCTGCATTGCTGCGAAAGGTGGATATACACTGTACTAGTGCCGACATTGTGCATGCTCCGTTGCCTGTGTCTATGTGCCTGTGGTTCTGTCAGTGTGATCATGTGATGTATCTGACCCCAGGAATGTGTCAATAAAGTTTCGCCTTCCTGGGACAATGAATTCACGGTGTTCTTATTTCAATTTCCAGGAGTGTACATCGGAAACTCCCTTTCGAGATAACAAAGCCTGTCTCTGTTACGAACTTAGCGTGGATCCACAATCTTCTGTAAGAAGTAAGTAATGTCTACATGAAGTATATTACGGTTCCAAAGAAGTACACTATATGATCGAAAGTATCCGGATACCTGGCTGAAAATGACTTACAAGTTCGAGGCGCCCTCCATCGGTAATGCTAGAAGGCAGTCTGGTATTGACCTACCCTCAGCCCTGATGACGGCTTACACTCTCGCAGGCATACGTTCAATCAGGTTGTGGAAGGTTTCGTGGGGAATGGCAGCCCATTCTTCACGGAGTGCTGCACTGGGGAGAGATATCGATGTCGGTCGGTGAGGCCTGACACGAAGCCGGTGTTCCAAAGCATCCCAAAGGTGTTCTGTAGGATTCAGGTCAGGACTCTGTGCAGGCCAGTCGATTACATGTATATTATTGTCGTGTAACCAAACCGCCACAGGCCATGCATTTAGGAGATGTGCTCGACCGTGTTGAAAGATGCAACCGCCATCCCCGAATTGCTCTTCAACCGTGGCTAGCAAGAAGGTCCTTAAAACATCAATGCAGGCCTGTGCCGTGATAGTGCCACGCAAAACAACAAGGGGTGCTAGCCCCCTCCATGCAAATCGCGACCGCACCACCGCCTCCGAATTTTACTACACACGCAGGCAGATGACGTTCACCGGGCATTCGCCATACCCACACCCTGCCATTGGATCGTCACATTGTGTACCGTGATTCGTCACTCCACCTAACGTTTTTCCACTTTTCAATCGCCCAATGTTTACGCTCCTTACACCAAGCGAGGCGTCATTTGGCTTTTACCGGCGTGATGTGTGGCTTATGAACAACCGCTCGACAATGAAATCCAAGTTTTCTCACCTCCCGCCTAACTGTCACAGTAATTGCAGTGGATCCTGATGCAGTTTGGAATGCATGTGTGACGGTCTGGATAGGTGCCTGGCTATTACACATTATGACCCTCTTCGTCTGTCGGCGGTCTCTGTCAGGTAACAGACTAGGTCGGCCTGTACGATTTTGTGCTATACGTGTCCCTTTACGTTTCCAGTTCACTATCAAATCGTAAACAGCGGACCTATGGATGTTTAGGAGTGTGGAAATCTCGCATAAAGAAGTATCACACAAGTGACACTCAATCACCTGACCACGTTCGTGAGTTCCGTGGAGCGCCCCATTCTGCTGTCTCACGATGTCTACTGACCACTGAGGTCGCTGATATGGAGTACCTGGCAGTAGATGGCAGCACAATGAACCTAATATGAAAAAGTTTGCTTTTATGGGTGTCTGGATACTTTTGATCACATAGTGTACGTAGATTTTGTGAGTACGTGTTTGTAGCATACAATATTGGAGCACTTCTTTTCTTTTGTATAAGAACATTAACGTACAGCGTGTGGCAAAAGTCGGTTAACTGATGTAGCAGAGTCTTTGATAACTTTGCTGGTTCATACAAACTTATTTGTCTTTCTGAATTTGTGCAAAGTGTTCTTCACGGTTATCTAGACAGTAACACGTCGTATAACACTTATTCACGTATCTTCTCACATAACTCCCTATTATTACTATAGTGGACTGACAAGGCAGCCAGTCCACAGAGATGGGTAGCCGAAAGGGCACACGTACACACACGCCGACTGGCGCGAAGTCTGGAACAGGATACGTGATGAATGTGATAAAGAAAAGAACGTAGCTACTAGAACACTTAACTTTTATATCGTCCTTTGGCATACAGCATTCTTGATGATACATGCAATGGTACAAATGGCGCCTTGCTAGGTCGTAGCCATTAACTTAGCTGAAGGCTATTCTAACTGTCTCTCGGCAAATGAGAGAAAGGCTTCGTCAGTGTAGTCGCTAGCAACGTCGTCGTACAACTGGGGTGAGTGCTAGTAAGTCTCTCGAGACCTGCCGTGTGGTGGCGCTCGATCTGCGATCCTGACAGTGGCGACACACGGGTCCGACATGTACTAATGGACCGCGGCCGATTTAAGCTACCACCTAGCAAGTGTGGTGTCTGGCGGTGACACCACAATTACCAGAATCGTTCTCAAATTTTTGTTCAGTCTAATCCCTTAAATAATTTAGGTATCGTGGTTTTGTAGAGACAACATTGTCTTTAAATGTCCCCCGAAGCTAAACATCACAATGTGTTCGGTCCGTTGAGCTTCGAGGCCAATCGATTTTATCCTACGTTCCCATCCATTTTTGAAAATTTTCAGTGAAAAATGCACCGACGTGTAATCCGCAGTGCAGTGGACAACTTTCTTGCATCCAAATTAGGTTGTTTCGTACAGCTTCAGATAAAATAGCACTGTCTCATTTAATAATCACTTCTCTTAACGCATCAAGATACCTTTCCGCCGTCACGGTCCCATCGAAAAAATAGCGGCCTACCTCTCCAGTGATGCGTATAGAGCCAATCTTAGCATCAACTTTGAACGAAGCAGGTGAATAAATGTGAGAACTTTTCCTTTCAATGTCCCGGCGGCTATCGGTTATTGTCAAGTGGTCGATCACTTTCGTACCGTCTACACCTACTCCTTGAGTAAACACACCTTACTTCAGCTGACTTTGTTCCGTAATAAAGGAAGGATTACTCTCAAGAGAGGCTCCCCTCTGCAGATGTCACAAATTGTTGGGTGGAAGCGACTTAATTATGCAGCCAGAGTTTATTTGCGGAAGTTTTAGTACTTGGTCCGCCGACGCCGCAACCAGGTAAAATTAATTAGCCGAGTTGCGCGCCTATGCAGTGCCTTATCGCCGGATGTTGTAGTCGCGGCTGCGCAGAATGCGTAATTCATTGAAAGGGGCCTCTGGAGGAGCTTAATATTCCGGTGGGCGCAACGGTGCAAGTCTGCCACGCGGAAGACAGCACCTCTGAAGAGTGCACGTCATACTCAGCGGCATTACGAGACCGGTGTTCGTGTTTTATTTGCTGCCGCAAAAGGAAAGCACTTCCATTTGCATTTGTCGGTGTACTCCCACAAAACTACGGTTGTGTTTTTACATAGTTCATCGTGAAATGTGCTCATTCTAGTGGTGGCAGGGTTGACGGCAAGTCTGCGTATACGCATTCAGAGAGCCCCTTGGCCGAGAGGATGACACGGCGGCCGGTTGGTAGCGTTGTTCTTTCCAAGGACTGTTCGGACGGAGTTTAGTTTAGTTTAGTTTAGTTCGTTCATGGATGAGTTACATTTGCTCAAGGTTCTTCCAGAAAATCTCGTTCTAGCGCTTGTTTCCCTACAGGTATTTTATATGCCCTTTGTACTTTACGTCACTGCAGATGTTTGTAACTCGGTATCTGACACTTGCTGTTTTCTCTTTCGACTTAATTTACGTCAGTAGCGTTATAGTACAGTACCGGATCTCTTCTACTAACCAATAATAGTTTACTTACATTCACTGTCAATCCTCACTTCCGGCAAAAAAAAAAAAAAAAAAAAAAAAAATGTGTGTGAAATCTTATGGGACTTAACTGCTAAGGTCATCAGTCCCTAAGCTTACACACTACTTAACCTAAATTATCCACTTCCTGCACCAGTCATCGATCTCATGTGGGTATTCTTGCTAGCGGCTGCAGTATTCCGGGTTAGAAAACTTCCCCTGGAGAAGATCATCGTCTGTGAACTGCCTCATGGAGCTTTCGAAACTGTTCACTACATAATTTATGTAGACTGATGAGACGAAACGTAACACCTTGTTGCTCCTCATTCCGATCCAAACGCAATAGTGCTTCAACTTAGCATCGACTCGACAAGTCGTTGGTAGGTTTCTGGAGATGCCTACGTGCAAGTTACACATTTCCTGTAAATTACGGGGTGGTGTGTAGTGGCCGTGAAGCTGGCGTATGATAGCATCCCAGATGTCTTCTGTTGGTTTGTATCGCGTGAATTTGGTGAAACAAGTTACCATCATGAGTTCACTATCCTGCTCCTCAAACTGAATTCTGGCCTTGCGACACAGACACTTCTCTGACTAGAAGATGCGATTGCAGTTGGAGAATATAGCAAGCAGGAAGGAGTGCAGATGGGGAGCAATAACATCCACGTTGTTCGCAAGTGTTATGGTGGCTGTGACTGCTATCACAGATCACATGAAAGCCGGTATGAACGACCTCCATAGCGTAATAATGACACCAGCGGCCAGTGTCCTTGACGAGACCCATCTTTCAAGCACCTGTTGAGCTCTATGATGGCGTACCCGGACACAAGAAGATGATTCAACCGACCACGTCATTAGTTTGCATTTGTATATGGTCCAGTTTCAATGATCCCACAGAAACGTCCTTAGTAGCCGATGATGTCCTCTTTCTTGGCATGACACAGCCATAGTTTGCTACTGAGCTAGATGTTCATGAAATTTTGCTGAAGTACTTGGGCCTCTACCACCATCGTACTCTGTAATCTGATCTGCCACTGATCGCCATCTGTCCTGCTTTACCGACAGAGAAGCCGCCAAGTTCACATAGGGTGGGGTTATTGGTAGTCGGGAGCATCAATTTAGGCGTGTAATGTGGTCTCTTAGGCATGAGGCTGCCAAGGAGGCGAATGGTTCAAATGGCTCTAAGCACTATGGGACTTAACATCTGAGGCCATGTCCCCTAGACTTAGAACTACTTAAACCTAACTAACCTAAGGACATCATACACATCCATGCCCGAGGCGGGATTCGAACCTGCGACCGTAGCAGCAGCATGGTTCCGGGCTGAAGCGCCTAGAACCGCTCGGCCACAACGGCCCACCAAGGAGGTGGAGGAGTCCAGTGAGCAGTCTGTGTGTATAACAGTGTGAGCCATCTCAGATGCTGAACGGGTGCTTCCGGATCTCATGAATAGTAAACTGTAGCCAACTGCAGGTGGCTCATGCCGGTACTAATAATATGTGTCGCTTTGGATCTCAATTGGTGAAGACTGCCAGTCTTACACGCGAGATGAAGGTGGACGGCACCATCTGTAGCATCGTTGACAAGACCGGCTGCAGAGATAGCTGGGAGGATTGAAAAAGACGTTTCTGAGGCCGTGTGGGTACCAGATTCCTCGACTTCCGCCGTAGCTTGATGTGGCAACGGCTTTCGCTTAACAGGTCAGTAGCTCAGGGATGTATTGCACACGGTAGGCGTTTACACGGATAGTGGGGCTGTGTACAGCGGCCTGGGCGATTTCTTTGCCTTAGATGATCTCAAGAATGTACAGAGAACGCTTCAGTCTGAAACGGCGGAATAAAAACGTAGGACGAGTATTATAGTTGTAAATTGCCCTATCTGCGTTGGCAAAGTAACGGAAATCCAGGCGCAAATAGAAAGCGCTTCTGATGCTGAAATTGTTATAGTTCTGAAAGCTGGCTACAGCAGGAAAAACGTTCAGGCGAAACCTTTACAAAGGACGTGATAGCGTCCAGAGAGGATAGATTAAACACAGTTAGTAGTTGCGTCTTTGAGGCAGTTAGCAGTAGTTTGTCTCGAGGCGGAATTTATATAGATAGTTCCTGTGTTTAGTACTGGTAGAGGTTATACTTGACAAATTGAATAAATTAATAACTGTTTCCCTCTGGCAACCCCCGATGCAGATGATACAGCTGCTGAACAGTTAAAAGAAGACTTTAGTCTCGTGACCCCAGTGATGCCGTTATAGTCTGTGGTGTCTTCAGTCTACCCTTGACATGTTGGAGAAGAAACATTTCTAAATTCGGTGTAGACATAAGACATTGTTCAAAACCGCAGTAAAGGAATCCTCCGAAAATTATTTTGCACATTTAGTCCAGGAGCCCAATCGGGGTTGTGTGGTCTCTTGTTCTTCTTTCTTTCTTTCTTTATTGGATTTCGATTTCCCCCCCCCCCCAGACAGGGGGTCGGGGGGGGGGGGGGGGGGGGGCGGCTGGCAGCAGCGTAATACGCCGCTCTGCAGCCTACAGAAAAGTTAAAAAACCGTTAGGAGATATCAAAACAATAAAAGTAGGCGATAAAGCGGCGACTGTTAAAAACTGAAACATGGTGAAAGGGTTGTGAAGAAAATATAAAAACATTGGGTCGGTGATGCTGATTAAAACACGTAGTAAATGGACAGGCAAAATTAAAGAAACACAGCGACAGTCTGGTTTCTTTCGCAACAGTTGAAAAACACCTAGAGGCAGTATGGTGGCTGTTTACAGCACTGAACAGTCACGGAAAGACTGGACTATAGAGTACGAAGGCATATGGGGGGGGGGGGGGGGGGGAGGATACTGATAGGTGAGGGCAAAACTGAGCGGGAGGAGAGGAAAGGCAAAAAAGTTGGGAGCCAATGGAGGGACAGGCCACAGAAAAGGGGGGGAAGGTGAACACGAGAAGGAGTGTGGAAGGCAGTGGAGGGGAAATAAAAAGGACTTAGGTGAGACAGAGGAGTCAAAGAGAAGGTAGTTGGGGAAAAAACAGGATGGAGGGTGGGGGGGATAGAGGGAGCCCAGGGAAAGGACAGAGGGAGGGAGGGAGGGGGAGGTGAGGATCAGAGTTGATACGAGGGATAAATGGAGGGAGAGAGGGCACCATCTGGGAGGGGGATTTGACGGAAGCCATCTTGGGAAAGACGATGAAGGGTGTAGAGGTGGAGGATAGGGGGGACCAACTGTGGAGGTGTGGGAACGGGTTGGGCCTGGAGAATAAGTTTGAAAATTGTTGGTAAGGACTAAGGTACCAAACTGCTGAGGTAATCGGTCCCTAGGCTTATACTACCCTATGTGGCAGGTTGGAGAGGAGAATAGCAGCCAGGGGATGGGGGGTGTGGTGTCACCGCCAGACACCACACTTGCTAGGTGGTAGCTTAAATCGGCCGCGGTCCATTAGTACATGTCGGACCCGCATGTCCCCACTGTGTGATTGCAGACCGAGCGCCACCACACGGCAGGTCTAGAGAGACGTACGAGCACTCGCCCCAGATGTACGGACGACATTGCTAGCGACTACACGTAGGAAGCCTTTCTCTCATTTGCCGAGAGACAGTTAGAATAGCCTTCAGCTAAGTCCATGGCTACGACCTAGCAAGGCGCCATTAACCATATCTGGAGAGAGTCTCACTTGTATTATCAAGAGCGATGTACCACAGAAGTGAATAAAAGTTAAGTATACGAGAAGCTCCGTTCTTTTCTTTATAGCATTCATAAAGTATCCTGTTTCAGACTTAACGCAAGACGGCGTGAGTTGACGCGTGCCCTTTCGGCTATTTCTCAGTGTGGCGTAGCAAGCTTGTTACGCCACAACAGTTTGGCGACGAGTCTCCAAAGGGAATTTAGCGTTCGTATTGTATTAATTTGCTTGTGTCATGGCTTCGCCACATTCTCCAGATGTACTGTCCGAATTTTATCGCTTGCAGAATCAGCAGACGCAGGCGTTATTGGATGCCCTGGGACAGCTCGTCCAGGGTCAATGTGCGCTGCAAAACGATGCGGCCGCCGCCACTTCATTGCTACCGCAGCCACAACACGCAGTTGCACTGTCCTTCCATAATTTTGATGCAACCCAAGAAACATGGACAGAATGGTCCCTACAATTTGGATTTCATCTCGCCGCCTACAGAATTCAAGGTAATGAGCGGCAGCCGTTTTTGCTTTCGTGTGTAGGTGTGTCCACCTACCGTGTGATAGTGAAATTGTTTCCCCGGCGCGACGTAGCAACTCTGTCATACGAAGAAATTTCAGAGAAACAGTCAATGTCGTTGCAAAAAGGTATACGTTCTTTCGTACAACACGTACGGCCGGTCAGACTAATCGGGAGTGGGTTGCAACATTGCAAGGACTTACTAGGGACTGTGCTTTTGAATGTGAATGTGGACTCCCGTATTCAGATACTATGGTGCGTGATGCAATAGCACAGACCGTTTCTGATGTTCGCATACTGGAACAGATTTTGAAGCTCGTAAATCCCTCCCTTCAACAAGTGATAGACATTTTAGATAGGCAAGACACACTTGACTTTGCTCAGGACTCATTTGCAACTTCGCCAGCAGTGTGTCACATTAACCGGCCCGCCGGGCGCGCAGCACGGGACGCTAACCGGCCCTCGCGCGCGTCCGCGCAGCTGCGGCCTAGCTCGCAAACACGTGTGCCGTGTAAGCATGCCAATGCCGTGCTAAAATCATGCCCGCGGTGTGCAACTAGACATTCGCGTGAAAATTGCCCGTCACGCCAAGCTATTTGCTTTTACTGTCATAAGAAAGGACATGTTCAAAGTGTTTGCCAGAAAAAGCTCAGATCAGACAATCGCAACGATTCCAGGCCCTTTGCTTCGCGCCGGAATCGAACCAAGGACGATCAGGCTCGTGGACCTTCGCCCATGGACATTCATATAGTTCATTCCACCCCGTCCAGTGCCACTTTCTCTAACAGTGACAGTGTTCGTCCTACAAAAAGTGTACATCGACGTCGACGCAAATCCCGTCACGTCACACGTGATTCTGTACCAGTGTCTGTTCAAGTTGCACCAAACAGTCGCTCTTGTCGTCAGCAGGACAATAAACTTTTTGTAGATTTGGACTTTGCCGGACAAGTGATGCCGTTCCAGCTCGATACTGGAGCTGAAGTTTCATTGCTCAATCACGCCACGTACAAACAACTGGGCGCACCTCCGTTGCGTGCCGCAAATGTTCAGCTCACGAATTATTCAGGACAACAGATACCTGTGTTAGGACAGTGCACTCTTCTTGCAACATACAAGGGACAAACAAAACTAGTGTCATTTTACGTTCTTCGTTCTTCTACTGCAGTGAACTTGTTTGGTTTAGATTTATTTCAGTTGTTTAACTTGTCTATAGTCAATCAGGTCCTATCAGTGAACCAGACTGTGCCTTCAGCCAGTGTTTCTAGTCTATGTGAAGAATTTGCAGACATTTTTGCACCGGGCCTTGGTTGCGCTAAGAACTATGCAGCACATTTTGAACTCAAAGTGAACGCGCAACCGAAATTTTTCAGAGCGCCCAATGTTCAACACGCATTGCGTGATGAGGTCGCCAGAACATTAAACGATTTAGAATCACAAGGTGTCATTGAACGTGTGCAGGCTTCTCTCTGGGCCTCACCCTTAGTAATTTTGAAAAAACCTTCCGGAAAATTGAGACTTTGCGTGGACTTCAAGGCAACTGTGAATCCACAACTTGTGACTGCTACTTTTCCTTTGCCCCGCCCGGAAGATCTTTTTGACAAACTGTGCCCGGGGACGTATTTTTCAAAGTTGGACCTAGCAGATGCGTACTTGCAAATACCGGTGGACGATGAATCCCAGCGCGTATTGGTGGTTAACACGCATCTTGGATTGTACCAATTCAAAAGACTGCCATTCGGGTGTGCATCCGCCCCTGCATTGTTTCAGCAATATTTAAAAACTGTTTGTGCGTCTGTCCCTACTGCTATTTTTTGCATTGAAGGTCTTCCGCAGACTATTGTTTCCGACAATGGCCCACAATTCATGTCCGCAGAATTTCAGTCATTCTGCAAGGCCAATGGTATTCAACATCTAACATCCGCGCCGTTTTCGCCTCAGTCAAACGGTGCCGCTGAACGGTTGGTCCGGACTTTCAAGTCACAGATGTTGAAGTTGAAAGAGTCGCATTCTCGGGAGGACGCGTTATTGCTCTTTTTGTCCTCGTATCGCTCTCAGCCCCGCGATGGTCGCTCGCCGGCTGAGTTGCTCCATGGTCGTCCTCATCGAACCTTGATGTCTTTGCTGCATCCGCCGCCTCAGGTTCCTGTGCCGCGGCAGCCTCCTGTTTTTGCTCCCGGCGACGTTGTATTTTATCGCAACTATCGAGGTTCACGGCGTTGGCTCGCAGGGCGCATTCTTCGCTGCCTCGGCCGCGTGATGTATTTGGTTTTGGGGGCCTCTGGTGAGGTGCGTCGGCATCTCAATCAGCTGCGCCTCTGTCGTCGCCCGGGTTCTGCCGCTCCCCGTCTGCTTTCAGCGACGGTGCCGTCCGGTCAGCGCCCCGGGGATCCATCTACTGGCTCGCCTCATCCCCAGGTGTTACCGACGCTGCCTTCCATTTTGCCTCATGGCGACGCGCCGCCGCCGCCGCCTGTTCTCCCGCTGGCGCCGCCCACAGTGGACGCTTCGCTGCAGCTGCCAAGCGCCTCCCTGGGTCACGCGCCGCCGCTCGCTTCCCGTGACCAGCTGTCCTCCGCCATGGAACTCTTGCCCGCTCCGGACCACATGGTGTCATCGCGCGTCGGATACCCCGACGCAATGGAGGTCGACCCTTCGGCCCCTCCTGTCTCATCACGGGCGCATACACCGCATGTTGACGTGCACCCGGGACTAGGTTTTCAGGCGTTTCCTAGCTCCCCTCGGACCGAATGGCAGGGTGTGGGTGGCACAGCCTCGCCTGTTGTTAGGCTCCCCACCTCAACGCATACGTCAACATGGGGTCCTCCCCACGGCGGGCGGAAGCCTTATCACACGACCGTCCGCCAATTTGCGGGGAAGGAATGTGGTGTCACCGCCAGACACCACACTTGCTAGGTGGTAGCTTAAATCGGCCGCGGTCCATTAGTACATGTCGGACCCGCATGTCCCCACTGTGTGATTGCAGACCGAGCGCCACCACAAGGCAGGTCTAGAGAGACGTACGAGCACTCGCCCCAGATGTACGGACGACATTGCTAGCGACTACACGTAGGAAGCCTTTCTCTCATTTGCCGAGAGACAGTTAGAATAGCCTTCAGCTAAGTCCATGGCTACGACCTAGCAAGGCGCCATTAACCATATCTGGAGAGAGTCTCACCTGTATTATTAAGAGCGATGTACCACAGAAGTGAATAAAAGTTAAGTATACGAGAAGCTCCGTTCTTTTCTTTATAGCATTCATAAAGTATCCTGTTTCAGACTTAACGCAAGACGGCGTGAGTTGACGCGTGCCCTTTCGGCTACTTCTCAGTGTGGCGTAGCAAGCTTGTTACGCCACAACAGGGGGTATAAAGTCGGCGGGGCATGTAGAGGACTCGTATATGTTCGAGCAAAAGGAGCAGATGGGGGAAAGGAATCAGGTCATAGAGGATCCGCGTGAGGGACGGGAGGCATATAAAGAGGGCAGGGAGAAGTGCATGGTGCTTGAGGATCTGGAGGAATTTACAGAATTTGGGGGGGGGGGAGGATATCCAGGTGGGACTGGCTAAACAGAGGATGGGATGGATTAAGGATTTGCTGGTATGGAGGATGGCAGAGGGGTTCAACCCCATGGCCAGCCAGAGAGGAGTTTAAGTAGGTGGAGGTGGTTGTGGGCTTTGGATTTGATAGAGCGGAAATGAGGGAACAATGTGAGGTGATGATCAATGGTGAGTCCAAGGTAAGTGAGGGGGTTGGGGGGAGAGGCGGACAGGACGGGCGCAGAT
The DNA here is from genome assembly GCF_023898315.1 of Schistocerca nitens. Classification (NCBI taxonomy): domain Eukaryota; kingdom Metazoa; phylum Arthropoda; class Insecta; order Orthoptera; family Acrididae; genus Schistocerca; species Schistocerca nitens. The sequence continues at coordinate 61,999,524 of NC_064619.1, read as the reverse complement.
GGTAAGGGAAAAATCAAGGAGCCAGAAGGAGGGAGTGGTACGACCTATGATTATTGCCTGGGTCTTGGAAGGATTGTTGTACCACGTGGCAAAAAGGTCAAGGTGATTCTGAAGTAGGCGTTGGGACTGTTGAATGGTAGGAACGAGGGCTATGAAGGCAGTGTCATTGGCATACTGCAGGAGGTGGACCGGTGCGTGGGGTGTTGGGGCATATCGGTCGTGTACAGGGGGTAGACGAGAGGGGAGAGGGGAGAGTCCTGGGACACACCTGCGGAGGGGTAGAAGGCGCGGGAAGCGGCGTTATGGATAGTAACGTTGAAGGCGGCGAGAGAGGAAGGAGGCAATCATGTGGACATAGTTGATAGGAAGGGCATAGGTCTGGAGTTTAAACAGGAGATGCCATATGCTGTCGTAGACCTTTTTGAGGTCTAGGGAGACAAAAATGGTTAAGCGACGTGAGTTAAGCTGGAGGGAGAGGAGATAAGTGAGGCCTAAGAGTTGGTCGCCGGCAGAGACGAAACAGGAGAGCTCATAACAGGCTTTAAAAAATGTATTACAGTGCCAATACCAAAGAAAGCATCTGCAAACAGATGTGAGCATTATAGTACAATATGGGACACAAGCTACATAAATGTTTGCTTTTATTGTATCAGTATACCTTGGCATTCAATTCCACATCATTGAAGGTGATGTGTTCTTTCCAGTTCATCTTTGTATACTTCCCCAGTGTGTTTTTTACTTATAGAATTACAGCAATAATTAGTGACCGACTGGCAGCAACAAAGAAAGGTGTATGTAATCTAAATGATCCACTGCTTAAAATGGGTAGCATGTGTGGCTGCCAACAAGGACAGCACTGACGTAGAGCAAGATCTTCTACATACACAAAATAATGAAAAGTGTGCGAACTCCCCTATGTAACGTGGAACTCGCCAGTGAAAAATGAGGAGAGAAGTATTTATCTCCCTGTAGAGAAATAGTACAACAGAGTAAGTCGGTCAGGAAGACTCAATGACTTTGAAGTGGACTAGGCATTAAATGTCATAAAAGTAACATATCCATCAGGGACTTTCAACCCTTCTAAACCTACCCGACCCGACTCTTAATAATAGGATTGGAAGGTGGATGCGCGAAGGAATTACCACAGTTAAAGCAAGAGCAGGAAAGCCTGTTGAACTGACGGACATCGATGGTCGAGTCGCATTAATTTAGCGGAAGGAATAAACCGTGAGTTTAAGAGTTTATCAGCGGTCTATCTGTCGCAATGGCTGTGCATGGGGAATCGTAAAGAATGTATCTCCGTCCTTGTGCCATGAGGTCTTGGAGACTATGGTCGTTCACTATTGTAAGAAAGTAAACTCCTACAGCCGTCCTTATGTTATCATTTATTGTGTAGCTGCCAATTTCGGCGCTTCAGTGCACCATCTTCATGCATTAGGTGATGCTTGAATGGGTTATCACAGTCCATATACTGGGGGATCCATTGATAGTAACCGGGCCAAATATCTCACGAAATAAGCATCAAACGAAAAAACTACAAAGAACGAAACTCATCTAGCTTGAAGGGGGAAACCAGATGACGCTACGGTTGGCCCGCTAGATGGAGCTGCCATAGGTCAAACGGATCTCTACTGCGATTTTTTAAATAGGACCCCCATTTTTATTACATGTTCGTGTAGCACGTAAAGAAATATGAATGTTTTAGTTGGACCACTTTTTTCGCTTTGTGACAGATCGTGCTGTAATAGCCACAAACGTATAAGTACGTGGTATCACGTAACAATCCTCCAGTGCGGACGGTTTTTGCTTCGTGATACATTAATCGTGTTAAATTGGACCGTTTACTAATTGCGGAAAAGGTCGATATCGTGTTGATGTAAGGCTATTGTGATCAAAATGCCTAACGGGCGTGTGCTATGTATGCTGCTCGGTATCCTGGACGACATCATCAAAGTGTCCTGACCGTTCGCCGGAAAGTTACGTTATTTAAGGAAACAGGAAGTGTTCAGCCACATGTGAAACGTCAGCCACGACCTGAAACAACTGATGATGCCCAATTAGGTGTTGTAGCTGCTGTCGCGGCTAATCCGCACATCAGTAGCAGACAAATTGTGCGAGAATCGGGAAACTCAAAAACGTCGGTGTTGAGAATGCTACATCAACATCCATTCCATCCGTACCATATTTCTATGCACCAGGAATTGCATGGCGATGACTTTGATCGTCGTGTACAGTTCTGCCGCAGGGCACAAGAGAAATTAGGGGACGATGACAGATTGTTTGCACGCGTTCTATTTAGCGACGAAGCGTCATTCACTAACAGCGGTAACGTAAACCAGCATAATATGAACAATTGGGCAACGGAAAATCCACGATGGCTGCGACAACTGGAACATCAGCGACCTTGGCAGGTTAATATATGGTGCGGCATTACAGGAGGAAGGATAATTGGCCCCCATTTTATCGGTGGCATTCTAAATGGTGCAATGTATGCTGATTTCCTACGTAATGTTCTACCGATGTTACTACAAGATGTTTCACTGCATGACAGAATGGCGATGTACTTCCAACATGATGGATGTCCGCCACATAGCTCGCGTGCTGTTGAAGCGGTATTAAATAGCATATTTCATGACAGGTAGATTGATGATCCAAGCACCATACCATGGCACGCACGTTCACCGAATCTGACGTCCCCGGATTTCTTTCTGTGGGGAAAGTTGAAGGATATTTGCCATCGTGATCCACCGACAACGCCTGACAACATGCGTCAGCGCAATGTCAGTGCATGTGCGAACATTACGGAAGGCGAACTACTCGCTGTTGAGAGGAATGTCGATACACGTATTGCCAAATGCTTTGAGGTTGAAGGACATCATTTTGAGCATTTACTGCATTAATGTGGTATTCACTGTGGTGTCACCACCAGACACCACACTTGCTAGGTGGTAGCCTTTAAATCGGCCGCGGTCCATTAGTATACGTCGGACCCGCGTGTCGCCACTGTCAGTGATCGCAGACCGAGCGCCGCCACACGGTGGGTCTAGAGAGACTTACTAGCACTCGCCCCAGTTGTACAGCCGACTTTGCCAGAGATGGATCACTGACAACTACGCTCTCATTTGCCGAGGCGATAGTTAGCATAGCCTTCAGCTACGTCATTTGCTACGACCTAGCAAGGCGCCATAGCAGTTGATATTGAGATTATAACATGTACCGTCAAGAGCGATGTACACCAATTGTGGATTAAAGTTAAGTATTATATCAACTACGTACTTTATTTGCTACTATTAATTCCCTTGTAATGTTCCAGACCTCGCGCCAGCCTGCGTGAGCTTAAGCGCGTGCCTTTCGGCTTCCTTTCATAGTGACTTGGCTGTCTTGCCAAGTCACAACATTCACGCTGTTACAGCATGCGTTCTCAGAAATGATAAGTTCACAAAGGTACATGTATCACATTGGAACAACAGAAATAAATTGTTGAAAAGTAACTACGTTTTGTATTTTAATTTAAAAAACCCACCTGTTACCAACTGTTCGTCTAAAATTGTGATCCATATGTTTGTGACTATTACAGCGCCATATATCACAAAGCGAAAAAAGTGGTCCATCTAAAACATTCATATTTCCTTACATACGACACGAATATGTAATAAAAAAGGGGTTCCTATTTTTAAAAAACGCAGTTGATATCCGTTTGACCTATGGCAGTGCCATCTAGCGGGGCAACTTCATGTTAGACAAGTTTCGTTCTTTGTAGCTTTTTCGTTTGACTGTTATCTCGTGAGATATTTGGCCTGGTCACGATCAATGGACAACCCTGTATACTATGCATCAGTGGTCCACAACTCGTCTACGCAGACTACTTGTAACTGTGATGTCGTCTCCCCAGCCATCAACTGTCAGTGGGCATCGTATATATGGATCGTGATAACACAAGCCAACGATGGAAAAACGTTTTTGCTGAAAACCCAAATATGATACTTAAAAAACTGTATCACCCACCATTTCTGCACATTTTACAGTTAAATTTATTAAATTAAGCGATTATGTAAAGAATTTAACAGCTTTTATATTATTAAAATAATTTAAAAAGGTGTGACAAATGTAGATGACGTTAGTGGCACTGCTGAAAAACATTTGCTGGCAAAAAAATATCCATTCTAGTTTTGGGTTAACAGATGGTGGTTTGTTTACTGTCAACCTAACCTCACCTTTCCCGTTTCCTGTACATGTGCTCAGTACTATGTCTAAGCGAGGTTGTAAAAACTCTGCTGACAGTTTTTGTTATATTTGAGGTGAATTTGTGATTAAAAAATACCAAAGAAAAATTTCAGATTTCATGAAGAAAGTTTATCTATCATACTTTGGATCTAAACTTGGTGATCAAGATAAATCTCGGGCCCCACGTAAAGTATGAGAAATTGGTCCAAAAAGGAGAAAAAAGCCTTTAGATATGCTGTTCCTGTGATATGGAGCGAGCCCAGAAACCATTACGATGAGAGCTACTTTTGCAATGTTGATATTGCTGGTTATAATTCGAAAAACAAGAAGGTGATAAGTTACCCTAACCGTCCGTCCGCCATCCGACCAGTAGGGCATGGTGTAGATTTGCTGATTGCTGAACCACCAGATGATTTAAATTCTATTCCAACAGAAGTGTTTTCTTAAGTACAGTCTGATTTACATGAGCCAGATGATGATGAATTCCGTTGTAATACAGAAAGTCTAGAACCCAAACTGTTCTCTCAGACCGAGCTTAACGATTTGGTTAGGGATCTGGGCTTAACGAAAGAAAAAGCTGAATTTCTTGGCTCTAGGTTAAAAGAAATGATTTTATTGGCAGTTGGAACCAGCATATACATGTATAGAAAGAGAGAGCTGCAGTTTTCCGAGCTTTCTCTACAAGAAGGTGATTTAGTGTACTGCTCAGACATTCCCTGTCTGACGAATGAGTGTGGTATTGAATACAAAAAGGAAGACTGGAGCCTGTTTATTGATTCATCCAAAACTAGTTTAAAGGCTGTTTTATTTCACAATGGTAACATGTATGCATCTATACCTGTGGAACATTCTGTACATATGAAAGAAAACTATGAAAATCTAGAAGTAGTGCTAAATAAAATAGGCTATTCTGCTCATGGTTGGATGATATGCGGCGATCTAAAAGCAGCATGCATGCTTCTTGGTCAGCAAGGTGACTTTACAAAATTTGCATGTTTCTTGTGTGAATGGGACAGTAGAGCTAAGGATCAACACTTGTGCAGAATGAACTGCCCTTTGAGGGAGTCTTTAAAATCTGGTGAGAAGAACATTCTACGCAAAAACCATGTAGATCCAAAAAACGTACTCCTGCCATCCCTACATATAATGTTAGGCCTAATGAAACATTTTGTAAAATCTTTGTTTAAAGATGGACCATGTTTTAAGTACCTCTACCGAAAGTTTCCACACCTTTCAGAAGCTAAACTAAAAGGACCTGACATTAGAAAATTGATGTTTGATGTTAACTTTGAATTAACAATGACGTTAAATGAGAAAGAAGCATGGGTATCATTCAAGCAACTCGTTACAAATTTCTTAGGACATGAAAAACACCGAGAATATGTTCCTATTATAGCTACAATGTTAGACAAGTTTAAAACGTTAGGATGTTCAATGAGCCTGAAAGTTCACCTTTTGAACAGTCACCTTGATTACTTCTCGTACAATATGGGAGATGTTAGTGAGGAGCAAGAAGAGCGTTTTCACCAGGACATTAAAGTGATGAAAAAACGCTACCAAGGCCACTGGAACACCTACGTGATGGGGTACTACTGTTGCTCACTTCACCGAGAGGTTCAGCAAGCGACTCATCATAGAAAAAGCTACAAAAGAAGCTTCAAAGAAAAAAGAGAAATAAAATAGAAACAAATTCCAGCTGACAAGTGAAACCTCTATTAACACATATCATAGTTTTAGGTAGCTCACTGTAAATACAAACCATACTTATGTTGTAACAAAGCGTTTCATTAATTCCCCGTTTACCGTATAGGATAGAATATTTATACTACATAATAAAGAGCATATTGCTCGAAAACTATGGGTGACACAAAAAAACTAAGGCTAGATTTGATTGAGCTCATAAAAATCTATAAACATCAGCTATCAAAGTGAAAAAAAAAGTTTTCTAAAAAAATTTTTCGTTGGCCTGTGTAATCCATTCAGCATCAACAAAGGCCTGAAGATGGTGCACTGAAGCGCCGAAACTAGTAGCTAGACAATAAATGACAACGTAAGGATGGCTCCAGGTGTTCATTTTCTTACAACTGAGAAGAATGGGATGCAATGTCTGAGAAGCTCCATATAAGGCACACATTCTTGTTGTAGGTGCTAAGAGAAGCTTGAGGTGATGTGAAGAGCGACACCAGCTGACGATAGATGGCAGCAGAGGAGTAATTTGGAGTAATGAATAACACTATACCCTGTGCCAACCCTATGGAAGGGTTTGGGCTTGCCAAGAGAATCTCACCTGCCAATCTGTGTAATGGCAACAGTGAAGTAGGGAGCAGGTGATGATGCAAAATGGGGGTACTTTTCGTAGATAAAGTATGCTCTGCTTACTGCGTTTAAGGAAACGCAGGCTACAAAAGATAATCAAAACGTTTTACCTCGTTGGGTACCCGATTCAATAGAGGAACAGTTCTGAGACGATGAATGAATCAGCATCCTTTCATAAAACAGCATCTGCGAGGCAAGGATTTGTGGACAGCGACACTGCTGAGATTGACCGACCAACGCAGAGTCCCTACTTGAACCCAACGCAGCACCTGTAGACTGATTAGAACAGGGCTTCACGACATGCGTGCTCACGGAGCAAGCTGTGAGCAGCAAGGCGCGAGCACGGAGCAGCGCGAGCACGCTACCCCCACTACCGGACCAGAGCGGAGAGTGGGGAGAGTCACGTGGAGTACACAACAGCTGCCGCAAGTCGACGTAAATCCGCGGCCACCTGCAGGGATATCACTCACGAATTATTACTGCGACAAATGAAACAAATAAAGGAGAATGTACACGTGCCACATAATTTTATTAGCTTAGTGTATGCCTCTACCATCTGTAGACACTGAAACTAAAGAATTCCACGACAATCCTATATTTTCAACACTTTCTTCAACACTACTTAAAATATCACCTCCGGTTGTAGTGTTCTTCATGGCTACTACATCGAGGAGCTCCTCCCTCACCTGAAGATCTCTATTAACACCTCTAATAAATATGGAAAGCTGCGCTGTTCCAGTGATATCAACACTTTCGTCCAGAGCTAGAGAATACGCCATAAAATCTTTACAGATATTTGCAAGCTGGCTCTGGACGTCGTCTGCTATGTGCTGTATGCGACGCATAATGGTCATGTTAGATAATGGCACAATCCGAAACTGTTCAACTTGAGATGGACACAAATGTTCCGCTGCAACTACCAAACATTCTTATATTAAATCGCCATCAGTTAAGGGGCACAGGGATTTTCATAAAAGCACAGCAATTTGGTAACCCACTCTGAGAGCTGCCTCACTTGATTTTTCTTCGTCGTCCAGATCTTCTTCGGATAGCTTCCTTTTAAGTTTAATAACTTCCTGTGCACGATCTGGTCAATCACATTTGCCACGTCCGTAGTCTTTCGCGTGGTACGACATATAATGTCGCTGCAAATTAAATTTCGTAAAAGAATTCAGCGTTTTGTGACATACTAAAGATTTTGCAACACCATCTTTTTCAGTAAACAGATACAATTCCTCCCAATGGGGGTTGAACTGCGAAAGCATGGTTGGGGATACACAACGGCGACTTCACATGATTCTTAACCAGCGAAGTGACTGTTAAGAGCTGATCGTAGTACTTTAAACGTTACACAGTCGGCGCGAATTCAATAGGCACGCTGCGGCCCTATTCAAACGTGCGCGCATTTACCCTCCCTCCTCTCCCTCCCTACTCAACGACCTTGCAGCTGCTCGCGAGCACGTGCCTAAGCAGACGCGAGTACTCGCGCTCAAAACCGGCCAGTTGTTAAGCCCTGGATTAGAACATCGCCTTGTCTCCAGATCCCAGCGTTTTAAATCGCTACCATCTGTGGTTTCGGCTCTGGGATAGAATGGTCTGCCATTCGGCTGCAGAAATTCAGACGCGTAACTGAAAGAGTCCCCGGCAGAATTCAAGCCTTCATAAAGTGTAAGAGTGAAGAATATATTAGTGTCCACTGATAGGTGACCCGAGCTTTTAATCAGAGAGTGTTAATACCGCAGCTTTATTTATGTCATTCTGTTTCCTGAGTTGGGTCGCACTACGAAGAGGTTATTTTTCGATATGTTTCAGGTTTCAGGTGCTAGCGTACAACCAGGGACACAGCCATTCAATTGCTCAGAGCACCCGGGTCGTCACACACGGGCGATTTCCTGTGCCACATTTTCTTAATCCGAGCTTGTGTGTCGGCCTCTGTGGCTGAGCGGTTCTAGGCGCTTCAGTCCGTAACCGCACTGCTGCTACGGTCGCAGGTTCGAATCCTGCCATGGGCATGGATGTGTGTGAGGTCCTTAGGTTAGTTAGGTTTAAGTAGTTCTAAGTCTAGGGGTCTGATGACCTCAGATGTCAAGTTCCATAGTGCTTAGAGCCATTTGAACCATTTGAGCTTGCGCTTCGCCTCTTGTGGCTCTAATAACGAAATCTTCCTTATTTTTTTCTCAGTCTCTTCTCCCATAATTCGGAAGCAATTCACTGGCGACGGGGATGAAGGAGGGAGGAGATTGAGGTACTTAACAAAACGCTCGCCAGTGTGGTGTCTTAGGTGAGGAACTAATGCCTTTGAACGAAATTAGATTTCTGTATAATTTTCTGGAGGCAGACAAACGTGCCATTGACCTTTGCCGTCCCAGATAAACATGCACCACGCAAGAATACCTGGGCCATCATCCATCACGGTGCTATGGGGGGGAGGGGGGGAGGAACGGTAAGAGTCAAAAATTAATAGTTCAAATGGCTCTGAGCACTATGGGGCTTAACATCTGAGGTCATCAGTCCCCTAGAACATAGAACTACTTAAACCTAACTAACCTAAGGACATCACACACATCCATGCCCGAGGCATGATTCAAACCTGTGAGCGTAGCGGTCGCGCGGTTACAGACTGTAGCGCCTAGAACCGCTCGGCCGCCCCGGCCGGCAAACAGTAAGAGTCACGTGGTTTTCAGTGTACTCGTGACCAGTCATCACCCAACGTGTATCGTACAGCCCGCGTGGTAGCGTTACAGAGATGATAAACAATCTCAAGTGGCAGACACTAAAAGAGGAGCGTTTTGCATCACGGCGCCGTTTACTATTGAAATATTGAGAGCGTACTGTCCGAGAAGATTCGAAGAAATTTATTACTTCCTCCCACATGCAACTCGGGAAGTGACCGTGACGAGAAAATTCGAGAAACTGAAGATAATACAGAGGCTTGCCGACAATCAGTCTTCCCATGCTCCACACGCACGAAGTAAAGGGAAGGGCTGATCAGTTAATGTTGCCGGAAGTAATCTCCACCACACACCGTTAGGTGGCTTCCCGAGTATGTTATAGATGTAAACACATCAGTGTCATATCCTTTGGGAGTGTCGTTTCGTTCACATTAAACTCTTGGCCACGTCATGTTCAATAACCGAAGTACACTTCTAGAAGTGTACTTCGATAGTGTTCGGACATCGTAGGTCACTGGTTGTTGTTCAGCACTGAACTTCTTATTTTTTGAACTGTGGCTCTCCTATCCGCTGCTATAATCCTTAACAGCAGACAGACAGTAACAAAAAGATCAACATGCTTGTTGTTATTCACTACAACAGCTAACATGTTAATTCATGGAGCGTTCTTGGGCAAATAGTGTGCCTAGGCCCACAGCCAGCATGAGCTGTGGAATCAAGTGACCCTCGTGTCAGACACCCAAGTCTGGGTCGTAGTCAAAGGTAATGATATTCACCGCCTAGTCCATCTTGTACTCGTCATTACGGCTGCTTAAGTTCGTGGTTGTAAAGTTGGGCGACATGCAAGTCATATGACTCGCGAGACTGTTACAAACGTTATCACGAATGCAATGTTACCTGTAAACAGCAATTCAAGAATGGTTCAAATGGCTCTGAGCACTATGGGACTCAACTGCTGAGGTCATTAGTCCCCTAGAGCTTAGAACTAGTTAAACCTAACTAACCTAAGGACATCACACATATCCATGCCCGAGGCAGGATTCGAACCTGCGACCGTAGCGGTCCCGCGGCTCCAGACTGCAGCGCCAGAACCGCGCGGCCACTTCGGCCGGCCTAAACAGTAATTCGCGTGTGTGTGGATTCTGTATCAGTTTGGAAAGCTATCAGATTTTTTACACTATTTTTAACTAATTTAAATTACATAATAACCTGAGTACAGATGACGTTAAGAGTCTTACTGGCATACAGTCATACTGTTATGTACGTCTTCTTAAAGATAACCAACCGGGATGTGAAGGGCCCTTAATATTTAGTGAATTAAATTGACTTTATTCAAATTGAGAAAGTGGCTGTGTGACACAAACCTTTCCTGATTAAGATGCGAAAACTTCGGTTTGCTCAAAATTATTTATCTATTTTCTCTGCAATCTGGCGTAATCTAAATGGGTCATGTTCGCGAAGCTGATATTTGCAATTGCTGCACGAGTTTACGCAAATTTCAACCCTGCTGTTATGGTTTAGTGTAGCAGTATTTCAGTTCCTGCGATATCACATATACACTACTGGCCATTAAAATTGCTACACCACGAAGATGACGTGCTACAGACGTGAAATTTAACCGACAGTATGACGATGCTGTGATATGCAAATAATCATCTTTTCAGAGCATTCACACAAGCTAGGCGCCGGTGGCGACACCTACAACGTGCTAACATGAGGAAAGTTTCCAACCGATTTCTCATACACAAACAGCAGTTGACCGGCGTTGCCTGGTTAAACGTAGTGGTGATGCCACGTGTAAGTAGGAGAAATGCATACCATAACGTTTCCGGATTTTTTAAAGGTCGGATTGTAGCCTATCACGATTTCGGTTTATCGTATCGCGACATTGCTGCTCGCGTTGGTCGAGATCCAATGACCGTTAGCAGAATATGGAATCGGTGGGTTCAGGAGGGTAATACGGAACGCTGTGCTGAATCCCAACGGCCTCGTATCACTAGCAGTCGAGATGACAGGCATCTTATCGGTATGGCTGTAACGGATCGTGCAGTCACGTCTCGATCCCCGAGTCAACAGATGGGGACGTTTGCAAGACAACAACCATCTGCACGAACAGTTCGACGACGTTTGCAGCAGGAGGGACTATCACCTCGGAGACCATGGCTGCGGTTACCCTTGACGCTGCATCACAGACAGGAGCGCCTGCGAAGGTATACTCCAAGCTGGGTGCACGAATGGCAAAACGTCATTTTCTTCGGACGCATCCAGGTTCTGTTTACATGGTGGTCGCATCCGTCTTTGGCGACATCGCAGTGAACGCACATTGGAAGCCTGTATTCGTCATCACCATACTGGTGTATCACTTGGCGTGATGGTATGGGGTGTCGAGGTTACACGTCTCGGTCACATCTTGTTCGCATTGACGGCACTTTGAACAGTGGACGTTACATTTAAGATGTGTTACGACCCGTGGCCCTATCCTTCATTCGATTCCTGCGAAACCCTACATTTCAGCAGGATAATGCACTACCGCATGTCGCAGGTCCTGTATGGGCCTTTCTGGATACAGAAAATGTTCGACTGCCGCCCTGGCCAGCACGTTCTCCAGATCTGTCACCAATTGAAATCGTCTGGTCAATGGTGGCCGAGCAACTGGCTCGTCACAATACGCCAGTCACTGCTCTTGATGAACTGTGGTATCATGTTGAAGCTGCATGGGTAACTGTGCCTGTACACGCCACTGTTTGACTCAATGCCCAGGCGTATCAAGGCCGTTATTACGGCCAGAGGTGGTTGTTCTGGGTACTGATTTCTCAGGATCTATGCACCCAAATTGCATGAAAATGTAATAACATGTAATCACATGTTTTAATGGCCAGTAGTGTATCAAGATTTCGGGTAGTGATATTGTGCATTTTTTATCACAGTAAACGTTCAAAATATGTCACTTTAATTGCTTCTAGCGGTCATGAAAATGGGCTATCAAACCCGCAATTACCTAAATAACGAATCTATAGTTGTCTGTTCACAATTCATACAACCAATTTCACACGCAAAGGAGCCAGAAATTTACACAAGTCCTACCCGACTAATGACGCGATCTTACAGTCACTGATCCGCTATTATAAATGAGTTTCATATTCGATCCTTTTCTGTGGATTTCTTTAAAAGAAAATGCTCACAAAACTCTCCATAACTGGATACCGAATACGCCACACGGAATTTTCATGGAAGGCGAAAGTTCACACGCGACAAAGTTTCCAAAAAAAAAAAACACTCCCGAAACTCCAAACTTTCATCAAACTGTTCGTAACTATATCAGCGTTAGTCGCGACAAGTATTAAACGCGAGGAAGTCAATATTCCTTCATTTTACACATATTGAGAATCATCACGTTTAACATGTCCTTCCGCGTCCGAAGCTGGCGAGCGACTATCTCAATACTGCCCTACTCACAGCATATCTAAGTAGCTGTGCGGGGGAACTACTTTATGCTGATTTTCCGGTCAGTCTGACGGACCAATCAGAATGATTATTCCAGATCATTCTCGCGGCAAAACTCGCTTAAGCAAATCATTGTTCAGAAATTAATTTATGTTCAATGGTTCAAATGGCTCTGAGCACTATGGGACTCAACTGCTGAGGTTATTAGTCCCCTAGAACTTAGAACTAGTTAAACCTAACTAACCTAAGGACATCACAAACATCCATGCCCGAGGCAGGATTCGAACCTGCGACCGTAGCGGTCTTGCGGTTCCAGACTGCAGCGCCTTTAACCGCACGGCCACTTCGGCCGGCTTAATTTATGTCATCCCAAATGCAAATAGTAACACAATGTTTATTAAAAAAAGAAATGAAATTAATCTTGAAAATAATTAAGAAAACGATTGCGCTTTATACTATTCTGGCTGCCTTCTTACAAAAGCAATCACCCCTAGACGTACGTGATCACCAATGTGGGTAAATTACATCTTTCCCACGTTCCTATTACATAATGTTGTACATAATATAATATTGAATTTTTTCGTATATCCCACATACACACTCTTACTCATTCTCATTTATTCACACAGCAACATAGTGTAGTGTTGGCAGAAGAGCCAAGACCGTGTTGCTAGAGGAGGCCGAAATGCACGCGTTTAATTACACGCAGACTGGCGTGAGGTCTGGAACAGGACAATGTCTTGAGAATTGCAAATAAAGTACGTAGATGATGTAATACTTAACTTTAATCCATAATTGTAGAACATCGGTCTGACGGTACAGTAATACGAAGCTCAATATAAATTGGTAATGGCGCCTTGCTAGGTCGTAGCAAATGACGTAGCGGAAGGCTATGCTAACTATCGTCTCGGCAAATGAGAGCGTAATTTGTCAGTGAACCATTGCTATGAACGTCGGCTGTACAACTGGGCGAGTGCTAGTAAGTCTCTCTAGACCTGCCGTGTGGCGGCGCTCGGTCTGCGATCACTGACAGTGGCGACACGCGGGTCCAACGTATACTAATGGACCGCGGCCGATTTAAAGGCTACCACCTAGCAAGTGTGGTGTCTGGCGGTGACACCACACATAGGAAACAGATACTAATTTTCTGAATTTTTATACCACCAAATGAAGAATAATTAAAGTTTTGAAAATAAAAATCCAAATTAATTGATTTGATATGTTGAGAACTCTGTGACTGATTTAAAATGGTAACAAAAGACAAACTGTAATCGTTCCTAACTGAATTTTTCACCCTGAGTGTCGGTCTGGTGGGTTGTAGGTAATTTTCTGAATCTCCGAAATTATTATATGTACACTTTTGAAATTTGGAGGAGATCTTCTACTGAGTAACAAAAAATAGTAGACCAAGTTTGAAAATAATGGGTTAATATTTAAAATGTTTTATTTAGATTAGTAGTTGGTATTAATATACGGCCATTCTAAGTGACACCAAAGCCCGTTCTCACACTGGTTTGTAGCGACAGATGTTCAATGAGTCATGGCTAAGACACAAGTTTGCAGCCTCTTGTACGTTCACCGGACTCCACATCTAGGTATTTTACTGCAACAAATATTATCCCATAATAACGTTCGACGTCACACACTGTGCAAGCAGCTATTCCGCTTGGTATTGGTTGATAGAGCTATTAGATAATCCCTTGATGGACATGATGCCAAACTCTGTGCAATTGGCTCGTTAGATTATCATAATCCAGAGCTGGTTATAGGGCCCTGCTCATAATGCTCCAAAAGTTCTCAATGGGCGAGAAATCGAGGATTGCCGAATGTCAACCAGGTGGAGAACGTATGGAGCATTATGAACAGTGCCCTCCAACCAGCTCTGGATTATGATAATCTAACGAGCCAATTGCTCAGAGTTTGGCATCATGTCCATCAAGGAATCATCTAACAACTTTACCATTTCCACGCCGAATAACTGCTTCGATAATGGCGATGTTTTTACCAACACGTTATTGACTTGCGCAATTTATGAAGCTCTAAAATTGTAATAGTTTGTTTGTCTGAACATGTATGTCTCATCCACATATTTCGATCCCGTTCCGGTAGTCCGTTTGTGGTACATTTTTTTTTATTAAAGTTTATTTTTACCTACTTTGTTCCCTAACCCTACTCACTGCTTCTGTGACTGGTTTCAGATTCTTATTAGTTAAATAATTGTTGGTTATGTAGCACAGTTATATGGTTCATACGGTACGAGAAAAATTCTTACCTTCAGAAACATTCAATTACGTAACCAAACACCACTTTTCACGTAAATCACAGTCCATGTGGTACACGGTAACAGGTGTCATTAGTTAATATTTTTCTTGAAAAGATGCAGGACCACGATATTTCTCTAGTATCAATGAAAACAGTCCTCTTTCGACTTCTTAGGAAAGTAAGTGCTAGCTTTCAGTTCCTTTGCAAATTCCAGTACCTCTTCTTTCGTAAGTGGAATGATGCGTAATATATATCTTTGCTTAGTGATTCGATATGTGATGAAGAGAAGACCCCTCTTACGGTGACGGGCCCTACATATCTTTTACAGTTCAGTTGTGGCCGAAGCAAAAGAATATTTATTTTCTGTGCTGCTTTTTGAACAGGAAGAATAACTGATTATTACTTATTACCCACTAGTTCCTTGCACAGCGTTGTTTATACGCTACCAGGTACTTGTCATGTTATAACTGTAGCCTTCTTCTATAGAAACCGTAATTTCCCTTTAGAAATTATTTGACGACCCGTATGTGATTTCGTTAACGACTTATATACCTCCAAAACACGGTATATCTGTAACGTGTTTTTTGAAACTAAGAAAAAGTTGACTGGTCGTTCGTTACTTCTGATAACGTTTTAGACAGCTCCCATAATGTCTCATTTTCCCTGCAATCTGACGTAACCAAGGGACTCTGGCATAATGTCCGTCCTTACTGAATGTATTACACTCGGAATTTTATTTATGTTGGTGTTAATACTTCCTTCCATGAGACCGAGAGACTAAAATGAGGTACAAATGAAGCGCAAAATATTAGCATATAAACAACTTCATTTCCATTTTAGATTAGAAGCTGCGTTTATGCGCCCTAGCAGAAGAATTTTAATATTTGCTTCTTTCACACGCTGTTAAAAGCAGAGTTGGGAACGCCCTGAGGGATCTTGCGGATTGTTGTCCTCTGGGAGACATGACCAGGTTTAACATTTATAATCTCGGGAACAGTGATGGGCAAGAAACTGCGGGGCTTGCGAGCGGAGATGTTTTGTGGTACTGTTGTCGTGCTCCAAAGTTCTCCCATCACGGTCTGAATTTTATAATTAAGGTTTCAAAGCCTTTTTTCTGATTGCCGTTTCCGCTGTAATCATTCTCTTAGAACATACAAACTTCTTCCTTTCCCCATGAAACTGAGCAAATGCAGTTCTGCATACTTCATCTGTGACGTCTTTATTACTTCTATATGCAAGTGTTCTGAGTTTCAACGACTCAGTGAAATTGTATTAGCGTGTGTTTCTCACATAACAGGGACAACGAGATACTACTAAAGCATTCCAGCCAGGTATAGTGCCACTAGGACGGTTTCACTCTGTCGCAGCTTTGGCTGTTTACACCTTAAACAAATCTAATTTACCTGTATATGTTGTAGATTGTAGTTAATATTAGCTATCAAGTGTGAGATAGCGTAGTACAAAAGGAGAATGAATAAAAAATTGTTGGGTATTCATATAAGTTCACTTAATTTATTCATTCAAGGATCATCATACAATGCTAAAGGATTCGTCAGGGCCAGAATATACAAGGTCAGAATATACAACACACGTAAACTTAACATGCTCTGTGAGGAGAAGACAAGGAGCCTATGAGGATAGGACAAGTCGTCAGCTGTGACCTTGACTAAATAAGAATTCAGGCATTTGCCTTAGCGAGACAAGAAAAGTACGGTAAACCAAAATGAGGACAAAGGAACAGCATCCTCCCGAAAATGAAGTTGGTGTCTTAGCAACTGCACTGGCTCATCCTGAAGTCCCTATCGTATATGTTCCTTGACTTGCACACTATGATCGAGTGTCAAAGTGGAAGTGTGTAAGATTCTAAAGAATGGAATAAAGCTCCCGCTATGATATCTAGACATGAGAAGGTGCCGACGTGTGGTTTCAGCAACAGTTTGGCAACTTTAAAATGGGATGACGGAATGACATATGGTCTCTGTAATCCATAATGACTATTAGATTGGCAAGAAGGGACTGTATACCACCGAAGAAAGTTCCTGAAATTTTATGTGTGCCGTTATCGCAAAGTTGTTCAAAGCTAAAGAAATGTAGGACATCTGATTGTAGGCGTTCAACTGACTTTAAGCGACACACAACGAAATGGTCTTCAATGGGAGTTTATTTCCACAACTAAATCCGAAAACCGCTAGTGCTCTGCACAGTGACTAATAATTAAGTGTTCTGTGGAAGTCCATCAGATTTCTTCCCATATTGAGACATGAGCTCCAAGATGATGTAGAGCCGTGCCAAGTTTTGGATTAGGTTCGGTAATACTAATGTCACACGTGGATCACTGAAGTATGTCTGAGTCAAATTTCAAAGTCATGAAAGGAGTATCAGAACATGATTACACGTACTATGACTTACACCAAATTCTATCAGTACTCCGACTCCCATTTGGAAATAGCGGCTCCTGACAAAATCTTATCGTTTCGACAACACGATGAGAACTCATCCAAACAACACTGACGGCAAAGAAGACGCTGAGAAAGATCCAGGATCTTTTTCCGACACTAGCATTCCTGCTTTGTCCTGTCTGCTTTGACGCAGCCCTTATATAGGGGTTCCATACACCATCATATGTCTGCATGTTTACTCTTTCACTACACCAGCAATCAATCTCTCTTACGACTACTAAATTTTACGAGCTACATCAAATGTTAATGCACCAAGCTGATGTTCGTATTAAAACGGTAACAACAACATTTTTGTTATTACAGTCGGTATAGGAGTGCTAACACAATTACATTTTTCTGTAAAAAAGGAAATTTACTTATAATTAACACTAGTTAGCTGTAAAATATGATACGCCGAAAGGATGGTGCACTATTCACCTTACGAAGTCTGCACATAGATTACACCTACCTACTGACAGGCCGTAAGTAGGATACTTAGAACTGTGGGGAATAAATTTCAGTAATTTCATCGAACACCAACGTATCTACAGTGTTGTCATCAAAACAACATCTGGAATAACGAAATCTTACATATTGTGCCTAAAAATATTCTAGGCACAACAAGTGACTAAGTGTGTTGTTTATGTTGGGGTGTACAGGGTGCGGAAAGTTGTACACAGAGCTGCCAAATCTGACAGCAACAATGGCCATAAGCCGATGGTCATCGAGTTCACTTGAGCCTGCATCACAGAAATGGGTACGTCTCAACATCAGCTCTATGTCGGAGGAAGTTACTTGCAGCGACTGACGAGTGTTCGTTTACAAATCTCTCAGCGAACCATGGCCAAGTGTCTTGAGTGGATGACAGATCCAGGGAACGTGATGTGCTGGGCAACTGTGGAACTACTTCTATCAAGGTAGGAGAGGACGGCACGGGACACGTGTCGACATGATGGAAGATATCGTCAGGAAGACATCGAAGATGAGGCACAATAACAGGCCGTAAGACCTCTGAGCCGGCCAGGGTGGCCGAGTGGTCCTATGCGCTACAGTCTGGAACCGCGCGACCGCTATGGTCGCGGGTTCGAACCCTGCCTCGGGCATGGATGTGTGTGATGTCCTTAGGTTAGTTAGGTTTAAGGAGCTCTAAGTTCTAGGAGAGTGATGACCACAGATGTTAAGTCCCATAGTGCTCAGAGCCATTTGAATTTTTATAAGACCTCTGAAGTATAACAGTTGTGGTCCACCAAGTACCGGGTGTGGGATCAAGAGGTAATCGTGTTGTGTGCGCAGCAGCATCGCATATCATCACAGCACCTTTCGGGCCCGTATGAAGTTACGGATGCAGTCTGACAACCCAAATTTTCCTCGCAGTCTCCACACAGCAATGCGCCCATCATTGTGCCTTACGTTGGACTGGCGGCTGTGAGAAAAGTGTAGTGCCAGTACTGTGTCCATTGTGCTCGTTGGCGTTTGACTGGCGGCGCGCCGCTCTCTTCTGCCGCTCGTAGGCAGCCACAACCATAGCCGCCATGTTTACATTGTTTGGTGCTACAGACGTCGTCGCTGTGTGTTTGAGGATATTTATCTTGTTGTGAACTACTTAATTTTCTGACAAGGTACGTGGCGAGGTTGTACGTCTCTGCAAGGCCGAGTGAATAATAAGTGTATCCCTTTGGCAATATTGATAAGACACCGTTAATGATCGTGCTTGGCATTGAGTATAGCCACAAATGGTAAATATACATAAGCAAAACAGAGGGCTGATTCTAAAATTGATATGAATCCAAGTGTTGCTCTCGACGACGTTTTGAAACCGAGTAAACGTGAAATGATACCTGTTTACTACTGCAGCTCGAAATGGACATTCTTACGTAACAGAACTAATCTAATCGACAAAACGAAAACTTTTACAAAATAAATCGCTTATTGAACAAGGTGTGCAAATCTATTAGTTAAAAACTTATCACACGAGCTTTTAAATTACTTACTTTTCACGTGTGCAAGCTGTGAACTGTCACTGCTCAAATGACAATAAGGTTACTTGGTTTTGTAAATATCGGGTTTTTCCTTGCAGCAAATTTATTTTATACCTTTATTTTTCTTTTCTGATACAGGGAACTGATAAATCAATTTTGTTTCGAGCAGAAAAACCTGTTACTGAACTTCAGTATTTGCAGCAGTTCTGGAATTTCAGCCTGAAAGTAACTCTTAAATACTATTTTAAATGAAACCAGTAGGTTGACTTTAATTTAATTAGTACAAATATTCTGAATTAGTCACAGACTTATGAGTTAACTGTAATATATTCCATAATATCGATCATATTCGTGTAATAAATGACGATTAGTGACCATCGTAGATGAACTTCGGTAAGACGTCCTAATTGCGAGTTGTGGATTTACTTCCACGAACTGTTCACGACAGGCAGGAGAACCATGTCTTCTCGTCTCCACCGATTTCCAAAGTTACGGGCTGGGCCAGAAACGTGACGAAAGGGGAAGGTCAAGGTAGCCTAGCGTTTAGAAAAAATTTGCATTTTTCACCACCGACATTGTAATTCTGTCAGAGACAACAAAGGACTTGGAAGAGCAGTTGAACGGAATGGACAGTGTCTTGAAAGGAGGGTATAAGATGAATATCAACAAAAGCAAAACGAGGATAATGGAATGTAGTCGAATTAAGTCCGTTGATGCTGAGGGAATTAGATTAGATAGGGGAGCAAAATAACTGATGATGGTCGAAGTAGAGAGGATATAAAATGTAGACTGGCAATGGCAAGGAGAGCGTTTCTGAAGAAGAAAAATTTGTTAACATCTAGTATAGATTTAAATGTCAGGAAGTCGTTTCTTTAAGAATTTGTTTGGAGTGTAGCCATGTATGGAATGAAACGTGGACGATAAATAGTTTGGACAAGAAGATAATAGAAACTTTTGAAATGTGGTGCTACAGAAGAATGCTGACGATTAGATGCGTAGATCACATAACTAATGAGGAGGTATTGAATAGAATTGCGGAGAAGAGGAGCTTGTGGCACAACTTGACTAGAAGAAGGGATCGGTTGGTAGGACATGTTCTGAGACATCGAGGGATCACCAATTTAGTATTGGAGGGCAGCGTGGAGGGTAAAAATCGTAGAGGGAGACCATGAGATGAATACACTAAGCAGATTCAGAAGGATGTAGGCTGCAGTATGAACTGGGAGATGAAGCAGCTTGCAGAGGATAGAGTAGCATGGAGAGCTGCATCAAACCGGTCTCAGGACTGAAGATCACAACAACAACAACAGAATTTTGGTCGCGGGGTGGTCGAGGCAGGAGTTATTTATAGGGTGACCGTTATTGAACTATGTGAAAATAAGTGAATTAGTTACAAACTGCTCTGTGCACGCACTTTATTCAACATATTAACATCAGTACAGATATTCAGATCTATGTTCTCACATGTTCGATGTGCCTGCCATCATTGGCGACGATGTGGTACAGACGAATAGCGAAATTCTGCATGACCCGCTGAAGTGTCGGACCATCGATGCTGTCGATGACTTCCTAATTGGCTGTTTTGAGCTCCGCAACGGTTTTCGAGTTATTGCTATACACCTTGTCTTTAGCATATCTCCACAAAAAGGAGTCGCATGTGTTCAGATCCCGAGAATAGGGTGGCAAATCGAGGACCATGCTAATGGCCCCTGGGTACCTCAGGACCTGAACACCATCACGAACGTACTCCTCCAGGACATCAAACACTCTCCTGCTTCGGTAGGGTCCAGCTCGTCTTCCATGAACCACATCTTGTCGAAATCAGGTTCACTTTGGATAATGGGGATGTGATCATATTTTAAGACCTTCAAGTACAGTTCGACAGTCGGTAGTGTCATCAAAGAATATCGCACTGATTAGTCCATGACTGGACACTGCACACCACACAGTCACCCGTTGAGGGTGGAGAGACTTCTCCATCGCGAAATTCGGCTTCTCAGTTCCCCAAATGCGAAAATTTAGCTTCAAATGGTTCAAATGGCTCTGAGCACTATGGGACTTAACATCTGAGGTCATCAGTCCCCTAGAACCTGAACTACTTAAGCCTAACTAACCTAAGGACATCACACACATCCATGCCCGAGGCAGGACTCGAACCTGCGACCGTAGTGGTCGCGCGGTTCCAGACTGTAGCGCCTAGAACCTCTCGGCCACTCCAGCCGCCAAATTTTGCTTATTGACGAAAGCATCCAAATGAACGTGGGCTTTGTCGCTAAACCTCTTACGACGTAAAGTCAAGTGCCAGCACGCCACTTAGAAACGACAGATCATAGAGAAGTTTGTCAAAACGTCAGCCAATAGCACGCTGACCGACCCCTCTCTAGGATGACAACGCGACAGCAGCGCCTTCTATGTGAAGGGAACATAAGCGCCTCTCCCGACTGGCCGCGGACCACTTCTACAGCAGCAAGATTAGGCACTCCAAGACCAGGGACTTAGGAACAGTGTATACTTATGAGATTTCTTATTTGCATGTCGCCCTCTGCTTGCGACATTTCTTCCTTATTGTCTGAGTTAAGTATTGTCATTATTCATTCCGTATTAAAATTCATCAATGAATTTATTTGATTGTTGTCCAGCGATCCCAGAAGGCAGGTTTCCAAGATCCCACATATGAGACGTCAAGGCAGGATTCAACAAAACCAATCCATACTGCGCATACTAATTTCCAGGATGCCCCACGGCCAATCGTAGAGTTCGAGCGTACTAATCCAAACCGTTCAAACGTTACTACGATTTTTAATTCATATACACTATTGGTCATTAAAATTGCTTCACCAAGAGCAAATGCAGATGATAAACGGGTATTTATTGGACAAATATATTATACTAGAGCTCACATCTGATGACATTTTCACGCAATTTGGGTGCATAGATGCTGAGAAATCAGTACCCAGAATAACCAACTCTGGCTGTAATAACGGCCTTGATACGCCTGGGCATTGAGTCATACAGAGCTTGGATGGCGTGTACAGATACAGCTGCCCATGCAGCTTCCACACGAGACCGCAGTTCATCAAGAGTAGTGACTGGCGTATTGTGACAAGCCAGTTGCTCCGCTACCATTGATCAGACGTTTTCAATTGGTGAGAGATCTGGAGAATGCGCTGGCCAGGGCAGCAGTCGAAATTGCGGTCGTGCATTATCCTGCTGAAATGTGGGGTTTCGCAGGGATCGAATGAAGGGTAGAGCCACGGGTCGTAACACATCTGAAATGTAACGTCCACTGTTCAAAGTGCCGTCAATGCGAACAAGAGGTGACCGAGACGTCTAACCAATGGCACAATGGCACCCCATACCATCACGTGGGGTAATACGCCAGTATGGCGATGACGAATACACGCTTCCGATGTGCGTTCACCGCGATGTCGCCAAACACGGATGCGACCATCATGATGCTGTAAACAGAACCTGGATTCATCCGAAATAATGACATTTTGCCATTCGTGCACCCAGGTTCTTCGTTGAGTACACCATCGCAGGCGCTCATGTCTGTGATGCAGCGTCAAGGGTAACCACAGCCATGGTCTCCGAGCTGATAGTCCATCCTGCTGGAAATGTCGTCGAACTGTTCGTGCAGATGGTTTTTGTCTTGCAAACGTCCCCATCTGTTGACTCAGGGATCGAGACGTGGCTGCAAGACCCATTACAGCCATGCTGATAAGATGCCTGTCATCTCGACTGCTAGTGATACGAGGCCATTGGGATCCAGCACGGGGTTCCGTATTACCCTCCTGAACCCTCCGATTCCACATTGGATCTCGACCAACGCGAGCAGCAATGCCGCGATACGATAAACCGCAATCGCGTTAGGCTACAATCCGACCTTAATCAAAGTCGGAAACGTGATGGTATGCACTTCTCCTCCTCACACGAGGCATCACAACAACGATTCACCAGGAAACGCCGGTCAACTGGTGTTGCGTATGAGAAATCGGTTGGTAACTTTCCTCATGTCAACATGTAGTACGTGTGGCCAACCTTGTGTGAATGCTCTGAAAAGCTAATCATTTGCATATTACAGCATCTTCTTCCTGTCGGTTAAATTTCGCGTCTGTAGCACGCCATCTTCTTGGTCTAGCAATTTTAATGGCCAGTAGTGTAATTCAATAATTGTCACCCTGTATGTTAGCGTACTTCTAGGCAGTTGTTGGCGCAGCGGAAAGAGTACGTAACGGTAATCCGATGGTAGCGGGGTCGAGATGGTATGCAGAATCTCTTGGTTTTTCTGTTCTCAGTTTTTCCGTTTCTTACCTTGAAAATAAAATTACGTAACGGTCAGTAAACTGTATTTATCAAGATTTTCACAAAAGCCATGAATAGGAGCGGCCAAGGCAATATTTAGGAATGTCGTCATTACTTCATCAAAGTCTGGAAAAGCTATAGCAGCCCTATACAGAAAAATCTGGCTTGTGTGCTGAAGCCCTACGCACCGGAGAACAAATTTCTTCTGTTAACTGACTAATGGGGAGAACAAACAGATCCGTAGTTATATGACGTGATTTTTCAAGATGAGGAATAATTGCTAACGTGCGATGTCCAAGTTATTCCCCAATGTGCGCTACGCTAATGCAAACCTTTGATGCCTGTTTTTATCGCCAGGTTATAAATTCTATTACAAACATTCAAAAATGCTCTTATCTCGTGGAGAGGAGAAGGAAAATCACATCAGGAATAGACTGCATGAAAATACCCTCTACTGAATATCATCGGCTATCTTCGCCAATGTTTGGCGACATGATGCGTTACGTATGGTTTGCTGCCGAACTGTGCGATGAGAGAAAACCTTTTTATGAATGCCAGCCAAGTTATTTCTGAACAGAAACTTTCAAACAACCATATAATTGTAAAAATGCGACATTTATAACGTGTTCCGAGACAATTACAGCTTTCTTTTTTTTTCACGATAAATATCACCCCAGCAAATTTAAGTCATCAACAGCAGGATAATGAAACCATCTAACCTCATAAATGAAGTTCTCGTGCACAGTTTGCAATTACCTCCTAGGTGAATTATACTCTATCCCCAATTTTTGTTTGCCTTCCTTGTGATGCTTTTCATAAAAGTATTAAAGAATAGGATATCTTAAATATTAAAGCTGTTTATTTTGCAGTGTAAGTAATGTAAAAACTGAAAATATAAAAGACAACAGTTTCCACTGACGGCCTCGAACCCGAGACCCTCGGCTTACGGTTCCCTACTCTATCCACCGTTGCACCCCCTGATTATAAACAGAGCCACAGGAAATGATTTGAATAAACATGATCACTGCGACTTTTTGAGTTCTTTATTGCGTTCTCCAATGAAGAATTCTATCAGTCGCTGCGGTCTTGTTTATTGTAATAAGTGAATATATCGGCTGTGGTTGCCATACATATAAAGCAGTCATACAAGAAAAGGCCCATGCCTCTCCCAGGCCGTGCCAAAACTGCTGTTTTGTTCTAAACGCCTGGTCACCTATAGCTCCCACTTTTGACACTTTCATTTCTGACTGAGCCCTGCAGGTAGCACAAATTTGGGAGAAATCGGCGGTGTCTATATAGTAGGCGCGGTCCCCTTGTCTTGTGAGCTGTAGAAAACTTGGTCGCGGTCCGCTCAGGCATTGCGCTCAAATGAAATACTTCAACTTCTATTTTCCCCTTCCTGTAGTAATATATAGCTTTCCTTCCAGCTGTAGAACAATTACGATATGTTAGCTTCCTTAGTACACGACAACGTATCACGTAAAATTAAGCAAACCTGTAGTAGCTAGCGATCACATTGTTTACAGCAAACCCTTCAAATTTTATCCTGGAGATATACTTTAATTGTGCCCACATTTAAAAAAAATGAGCCTCACGGGGTAGCCGCCCGGTCTAGGGGGTCTTTTTGCGGTCTGCGCGGCTTGCCCCGTCGGAGGTTCGAGTCCTCCCTCGGGCGTGGGTGTGTGTGTTGTCCTTAGCGTAACTTAGTTTAAGTAGTGTGTAGGCTTAGCGACCGATGACCCCAGCAGTTTAGTTCCATAAGACCTTACCACAAATTTCCAAACTTAAAAAAAGAAAAAATAGACACTTCATCATCAGGCTGTGATATGAAATTAGAAGTCAGGAAAGTAATCAATTTTATACGTAAATTATTTTCCTGAGAATCGAATGAGGACCATTAAATGCAGTAGTAAAGAAGACGTGGAAATGGGAAACAATTCGTTTTTAATTCTTTAACTGAAAATAAGTACATCTACGGTAAAACCAGCTCCAGGAGTTAACGTAATTTTGCTTCATTTACATACAGTAATTTTTTACACTCTAATGAGCTTTTATTGTTTACAGCAAGGGAAACACAAAGCTCATTTTTCTCACGTACTGCTACCAGTAGCTTCGTGGTAATCGCTCGTTGCTTTCCTTTGTGGTCTTTTCTTTCACTGCTGCTCATTACATTCTTCTAACTTTTACAGTACATAAACAGTTGTCCTGTAGATAACCCCAGAAACTAAAATGCCGCACTAAAAAATAAACAGCGTATCCGTTAGCCTTTGGCTTCAAACACAGTTCTTCACTCGGTTTCAGTATGGCAGACTCCGCGAGTGCGCACTGCATTTTGGCGCGTTGCTTTCAGCTGAGTTTCCATTCTGTATAGTCTCTGCTCTGTGAAATGGCATTCCTGAACCCATCGGTTCCATATTCGGTTGATAGACGTGGAATCCCCACCAACGCGAGCAACAACACTGCCGTCACGGTAGGTCGCTATTAGGCCGTTGCCGGATTCCGACTCCGCTGGTAGGCGTTTCT